>NC_134571.1:232168524-232475559 GCF_050947875.1 Dermacentor variabilis
AGAGCGGTGAAATCCAATTTCGATGTGCTCGTGTGAATCGTCACTTGTCGTGCGAGACGCCATTTTCCAAAACAAACCGGCGAAATAGCTCCGTTGACAGCTCTCCGCGCAATTTCGACGGAAAATCGCAGCGATCGGTGCGACGGTGCGACTGTGCGACCAACCGGTTGGTCGCAGCCGAAAATCGGGGGGACGGCACTGCGACTGCGATTTTCATCGCAAACGACGGAAATCGCACTTCCGGTGCGACGAAAATCGCATCATGTGAAACAGGCTATAGGCGCAGTAAAATTGAGTATGAAGAACCATAGAATTTCTCACTACGTTATAGTGAGAAACTCTATGGTCACAATGATTCACTTCCTACTAAAGCAGCACGTGAAAAGCTGTTTTAGCTTTATTATTACGCGAAAACATGTTTTGTTTAACTATGAGAACTTGTTATTGTGTGTACGACTACATATGTTACGTAAAACGTATCATCAACATCATCATCAGCCTGGTTACGCCCACTGCAGGGCAAAGGCCTCTCCCATACTTCTCCAACAACCCGGGTCATGTACTAATTGTGGCCATGCCGTCCCTGCAAACTTCTTAATCTCATCCGCCCACCTAACTTTCTGCCGCCCCCTGCTACGCTTCCCTTCCCTTGGAATCCAGTCCGTAACCCTTAATGACCATCGGTTATCTTCCCTCCTCATTACATGTCCTGCCCATGCCCATTTCTTTTTCTTGATTTCAACTAAGATGTCATTAACTCACATTTGTTCTCTCACCCAATCTGCTCTTTTCTTATCCCTTAGCGTTACACCCATCATTCTTCTTTCCATAGCTCGTTGTGTCGTCCTCAATTTGAGTAGAACCCTTTTAGTAAGCCTCCAGGTTTCTGCCCCGTAGGTGAGTACTGGTAAGACACAGCTATTATATACTTTTCTCTTGAGGGATAATGGCAACCTGCTGTTCATGATTTGGGAATGCCTGCCAAACGCACCCCAGCCCATTCTTATTCTTCTGATTATTTCCGTCTCATGATCCGGATCCGCCGTCACTACCTGCCCTAAGTATAGATGTATTCCCTTACGACTTCCAGTGCCTCGCTGCCTATTGTAAATTGCTGTTCTCTCCCGAGACTGTTAAGCATTACTTTAGTTTTCTGCAGATTAATTTTTAGACCCACTCTTCTGCTTTGCCTCTCCAGGTCAGTGAGCATGCATTGCAATTGGTCCCCTGAGTTACTAAGCAAGGCAATATCATCAGCGAATCGCAAGTTACTAAGGTATTCTCCATTAACTTTTATCCCCAATTCTTCCCAATCCAGGTCTCTGAATACCTCCTGTAAACACGCTGTGAATAGCATTGGAGAGATCGTATCTCGCTGTCTGACGCCTTTCTTTATTGGGATTTTGTTGCTTTCTTTGTGGAGGACTACGGTGGCTGTGGAGCCGCTATAGATATCTTCCAGTATTTTCCCTGTATCTATTTTCCAGTATCTACCCCCTGATTCCGTAATGCCTCCATGACTGCTGAGGTTTCGACTGAATCAAACGCTTTCTCGTAATCAATGAAAGCTACATATAAGGGTTGGTTATATTCTGCACATTTCTCTATCACTTGATTGATAGTGTGAATATGGTCTATTGTTGAGTAGCCTTTACGGAATCCTGCCTGGTCCTTTGGTTGACAGAAGTCTAAGGTGTTCCTGATTCTATTTGCAATTACCTTAGTAAATACTTTGTAGGCAACGGACAGTAAGCTGATCGGTCTATAATTTTTCAAGTCTTTGGCGTCCCCTTTCTTATGGATTAGGATTATGTTAGCGTTCTTCCAAGATTCCGGTACGCTCGAGGTCATGAGGCATTGCGTATACAGGGTGGCCAGTTTCTCTAGAACAATCTGTCCACCATCCTTCAACAAATCTGCTGTTACCTGATCCTCCCCAGCTGCCTTTCCCCTTTGCATATCTCCTAAGGCTTTCTTTACTTCTTCCGGCGTTACCTTCGGGATTTCGAATTCCTCTAGACTATTTTCTCTTCCATTATCGTCGTGGATGCCACTGGTACTGTATCAGCGGGCCTCTAAAGTTGGAGGACAGACGACAAGGTTCGCGCTCGCTTTGAAACAGTTGGTCGTCTGTTCTTGCTTTTCATCGCTTGGTCATGCATCGTGCGTGAGTAAAGATGTAATATGCGTGAATGGAAACATTTTATGAAGATTTTACTTCGAGATCGCGTTATTTGCGTAGCCATATCCACGTTTTAGACGAAGCCTCTTACAACACCAGCCAACACGAACCTCGCAGACACATATACCGTCATTCCTGTGACGGCACGGTGCCCCCTTAAAGGGACCCTGAAACGCTTTTGACGATTTTCTACAAACGTATTGAGTCGTTAGAGTAGGTCCTTCTGATCATTAATTGACACATCTAAGTGCTCCGCGTAAAGCGTGTAATTTATTATAAGGTTTTAAATATGCACATCGCTGCCGATCGCAGCGCACTGCTTGGCGGAATTTTAAGCCGCCCCTACCCATATGACCGAAATCACCCATACGACGTCAGTGGGGCGAGCTATCCGATTGGCTGACAAGGGCGCGTGATCGATAATTTTTCCAACTTTATGGTAAACAAATGATCTTCGTAATAGTTGGAATGTTAGTTAATTTGTTTTTATGAAAAGAAAGTAGCATAAAGAGAATGCACAAGAATAATTTTTCAGTACACTTAAGCACTTCCGGCACACAGCATGTGTCGTCTGCTTCTGTTACAACGTACTCCATTTTGAAGAGAGCTCCGCGGTCAGAGTTGGTCTCAGTCTTTTCGCGAGCACTATGATTCGACTTTGTTGCCTTGTGGACTGCAAACGTAGCGACTGGCAATATGTCAAGCTGCGACATCGTGTCCCTCTGCAAGGCAGCGTACGAGCGAACTGGCTGCTGCGCATCGGACTGCCGCTATCCGATCGGCGCCAGGATTTGCGCGTTTGTGGCCGTCACTTTACACCGGAAGATTACGAACGCAATAGCGTTTCCCGAGTCCGGTATTAGGGAAAACGCAAGCGCAAGGGGACAGAGTCTGGCCGCTTGACTTTGCCGTAACGGGATGAGCCATGAGATGAGCAGAAGGGCAAATGCGAATGGTCTGCACGGTGCAGCCACCTCGTGGCACAGAGCTCAACCATACACAGTAGCAGCAACGAAGTGTATTCTTCTTTGCTGCTGGTGTGTATTTTTCGCAGGAGTGTAATCATGAACACGTTGTTTTTATAAATGTTTAAAATGTTTTACACTTGGTTAGAGCAATATTAGCGCTTTGTTTGGCTGGTTAAACGCTGCACCAACAAGTGTATGGACCGTGCAGACCGATCAGGCCGCTCACGTACGTCTACGCTAAAGTTCCTTCATCAGCTTGAGTTTATGCCTACAGTCATTTGCCGAAATGACCAGCTTGCCTGTGGTTACCGGAATACAAGACACGTTCGGCGCTACGACCGAATGCTCGCAACGCACGCTGCTTCGATAGCTCTCGCTTGTGGTCGACGGCCAAGCGGCTAGCGGAGCGGTCTCGCGCGGGCGGAGGCGGTCTCCAAAACAACCGGAAGTGGACGATGTGACGTCGCATCGTGACGCTGAACCAGTGAAGGCGGAGCTTAGCCCCACTCGCTCGGCGAACGAGTTGAGGAGGAAAAGCATGGCTAGGGAGGAGGGTAGCTTCTAATCGCTTGTAGCTCCATTAATACGTAACGCTTCACTTAAATTGTGGTGCGAATGTTCTACTTAAGCTGTACCCTACGCGTCTACAAAATTTGTCCGAACCGTTTCAGGGGCCCTTTAAGAAACTCCCATAGACGGTGGCGCCAGCCCAAGCAACAAAAAGACCGTGGCAAAAAGTCGGCCCGACGTCTCCGGCCGACTGCAAAACGGTTGGCCCGACCTCGGCAACCAAGGGCGGCCCAGCTTTGGGGATTGACATTGGCCTAACGTCGGCCGATCGTCGGCAATCGATGTAGGCCCGACCACTGTGGCCGACTTGGCCGACGGCGTCCCATACGAGGGCCTACCAAGGCTTTAGGTACGTAGTCAGTCGGCCAGCCGTAGGGCCATTCTATTTGGCCAACGCAGCCGAGCGCATGCCACACGCGGGCCAGCCATGGCCCTGACGACAATAATGGTCGGCATTACACCGGCCCGGTGCTGATAGCCGACGTTGCTTTTGACGCCCCGAATAATCGTAGCTTTTGCATCATGCATTTACAACAGCATGCGCATCATGCATCATGCTTGTGTGGTGGCCGGCATAGAAGTACCACACGAAAGCGAACGCTTTTTTGTACTTTTCATGCCACATAAATGCCAGGCAAAAGATTCTGATACAGGTCTTTATTTCTTGTAATTGTCTTAAATTGGATATGTACACCGAAACGTTCACAAGTTTCAAACACTAGTCCATATTTGGTGGGCTTGAAGCAGGGTCACGGCGCCTTCTTTCATTCCGGCCTCCATCCCTGTCAGCTGCTCCAACCAACCAGCGTTTTGCGACTCCAGCCACTGATGCTAGTGAAGCGTCAGGGAACGTGCTCCTCACAAATGCTGCAAAAAAGTGGCACATATAAGAAAGCTGCCCCGCTTTATAGTTCAGTTGGTGAGTCGCATTCCATTTGAAGAAGTGAAACAATCAAAAAGATCATAAGTCAGATATTCACGAAACATTAAAGAAACGACAACAAAGCAATATTAGTGACGTGCAAATCAGTATCGAAGCTGTCAGGAAGAGTGGCTGGACGACACAAATCGTGTAAGTACCGGATAGTTGGTAATTTATAGGTCGTTAGCAATAGGGGGAACTGAACACGGAACCATAGCAAAACACGCATACACAGTGGCTACTGTGTCTATAGGTAGCGCGGCTATTTACACCACGATAGGTCTTGTTGCTTCCCGTGAGCACTGTATGAAACAGCCGAGTTGAAACGCTGAGACAAAGAACGCGCCGCAGCCCGGAGCGCGCCAAGCGGCACAAGGAGGTGAATAGGTAAATGTGGAGAGGCAAGAGGGGAAGCTTATGGCATGATACATATACTTGCTGACATGATGGCAACGATGATAGGTCTATGTTTTGCAGAAAACAGTTAGCATACATGGGTTAAAGCAGAAACAGCATATACAGCATATATTATATGGTGAAGCAAAACAAACTCCTCAAAAGCAGTGGCAAAATATGGACGCCGCAAGTAGAACTCACTTATTACGGCATTATTTTATTAAAGAAAATGCTAATACTGGACGCAGCAAGATGCAATAAGCAGCAGCTTGTTTGAATGAAGAAAAAAAAACTAAGCATGCAGTTGGTACCGATTTTCGCAACGTGCACTAGAAAGCTGATTGTTATGCCATATTTCTTACTTATATTCGTGATGGCCATGAGCTTCACGAAGGCTTGCTTCCTCCCCTGCGACCCTTTCCAGCTGAACTGCAGTGCAGCTTCAATTGTAAGTATGCCCTGCAGAATAGTGCTCACGGCACGACCGGTGTCCGTTCCTCCGTATCTGGAAAAAAAGTTCACCTGCACGAACCAGCGCACGTAGAGTTAAACCAGACATCCAAATACGTGGTTATCGTGGTCTGTAAAAAATAATGGCCAGGATAAGAAACGCTCTCGTTTTAAATGTTTTAACCACATAAAACAAATACATCTAGAAACAACGTTCTATGACAGAATGGCACATGGCTGCGGTATTGTATGAATGACAAAATGAAAATCAACCAAATATTAAACATGAATACATAGTTTCTCTAAAAAGAAAACACAGCATGTCATTCACCATCTGTTCCATGCGGGAATCTGAAGCTAAATATTCCTCTAAGATACGCTTTAGAGCCGCCCAAGGAAACATGAGGACAGGAAGGATAGGTTTACCGACTTTGGTCGGAATATCAGTGAAAAAAAACACCATCCAGGCAGCGCGATAAATGAATACAACACATAGTTGCACAAACAAAATTGCACGCAGACTGCCACGAGACAAATGTATAGGTATACATAACGTCGAGACCTCGGTGACAAAGTATTACACGTAAACTACGAAAATGCAACAAAAGAAAAATTGAGGAAGAACTTACATATGGGCTATCCTCAGGGTTTCACATACGTGTCTTCTTGTCTGATGTTCCTAGATCTACTCTAGTCCACATGCGGTGAAGCGCGCCACACACAGTCCATTCTTACCTGCAATGCACCAGACGTGTATCATACAGGTATTTACAGTTATGTTTTTTCATCTGTGGGAAGGAACGAAAGCAACTTCTAATTAATTATGACTTTTCCGCAATAAACCAGACAAGCGTCTTACCCGATTTCTTCCCGAATGGTGATAACAGTTCCGAGCGTAGCAGGTCATTCGCACACTGTGCTTCAATTTAAGCAGTGTCGTTCCAGTGTTTCCTAGAGAAAAATTGACAAGAATACAAGACGAAAAAATAATATTAGAAATATATACATGAAAGTACGTCTCACATTTCCCTGTCCCAACTCTCGAACGCTTGATCCGTTCTCATGTAAAGCCTCTTTTTTTTTCTTCCTGTCAGAAAAAATAAGCCCGAAAAACAAGGAGTTTATCATACGTTGCAAAACCATTTACACAATACAAAGCGACCTTTGTTCACTTGAAAAAGACAGTCATGCATTACACAACGTGAAATTAAAATGCCACTTACGAGTACGCATATCTTGAACGGCGAGATACGGCGGCTCCACTGCATGGAGAGGGCTTGCGCTGTTCTTGTCCATGTCACTTTTGTGTAGTTTGCGTTTATATGCGCAGTCCATGATAGCAGAAATGCACCAACTAGTCTACCAAGAGACGCGGAACGAGCTGGCATCCAGAGCTATTTGGCGGCAACTCACGCAACTGCTTGCGCCCCCGCGCCATTTGGCGGGAACTCGCCTGCGCCCCTGTGAGCAGGCGACGTTGGCCTGACGAAGAAAAAATAGACAGCAAGGAAAGCCCCGTTTCGCTTTCTCGCCCCGTCCTCGCTGGTGGGAGCTGATGCTGACAGAGAGAATCGCCCGTCCCTGCTTTCCAAGAACCTCTTCATTCCTTCTGGGAGAGGGAGAGGCTACAGCCCAAGACGACCTCGGTTCCCCACACTTTTCCTTTTTTTTTCTTTTTTCAGGCGCTTCCTGTGAGCGCGTTGCCGTTTCCTTTTGGTGTGTGTGCTGTGCACGTGCGTGCGTGCGTGTGTGTAATGAAAATCTGCGTTCTATATTTCGCAGGGATTGGTAGCTCTATACGAATATGTATATACCTTATGTGAACAATAATTTTGACCTCTTCAACGCGTCGAACAGTACTTTGGGTGCTATGTACGTTAGCATGTAGGTTCTGTTTTCTTGTTTGGGAGTATTGTACAAATATCGTATAATCTTGATTGGTTTCCTTTTGTACTTGCTCAGTATTGTATACCTGCTATTACCGGGTGCAATTGTCTTTGTTTTAAAAGTGTCGCTGTAAAGGCTCTGCCAAGCGAAAGGGGGCTGCGGCTTTGTCAATCTGTATCTGACAGCTTTTTCTGCGCCTCTGCTGTCTGTACCTTTACAAGGCAGAAGTAAATAATTTGAATTTTAATAAGTATTTATCGTCAAAGCATCACGTCTATATGTGCACGAAGTTCGATAGGTGCATGCATGCATACACAGTCAATACGCTTTCCAGAGAGCTTTGCACGAAAATGGTAGATATGCTTCACAGGAGACGGCGCTTGAAAAAACACTCATGATATACCATGAATTTATTAATTCTTAACTGCTTGATTGTTGAACGTCATTAGTTAATTGAGCGAAAATTGGAAGAATTTGATCTAACTCTAGTTCTTCCCAATCAAATCCACGTCGACAGCAGAAATGCTCTATTTTATGATTTACATTGATTGGCATGCAGCCTTAATTATTCTTAGACGAATCGACAATAGCTAGAAAAATTGCAGATTTTGACATCTCTTCACAATTCGCCTTCGTATAATCGCTTCTTTCACCCTTCCCAGAGAAAACATCTAACTGAAATGTTTCCTAGAACTGTACAGTCCACGAGTCGCCTGCGCTTAGTTCGTTTGAAGATTTTTTCTGTGCTGCGACAGGGCCGTTTACAATTAACGCGCCCGTTCGCGAACAATTTTGCTTGACTCTTTCTGCAGTTCAGATGACTATTACGAGAACTGTCTAATGCAATATCCACTTGATTAAATTTTGTTCGCCGTTAAATAGTTATTTTCTCGATAGTTTAACTACAAAAGAAGAAAGCAATAATGAACGACACAATAGTGTTGCAAACATATCCGTTTTTGAAGTATTGAAATCTTGTGCTTTTTGGAAAAGCAAATGTAATACTTACGCGATATGTCTTCTTCTTGCGACTTGCACACTGGTCTCCAAGTACTCTTGCTCTCATAATAGTGGTCGTTGCATGCGCACCCGCATATATGGCGAAAATAAATTTGATTCTGATTTCATTATTCACTCTGATTACTAGAGTTCGATCAGTCCAGAACAAAACACAGAACCATCCTTTAGCCGGAAGGTGATCTAACTGCCAGATGAACTGTCACTAACGTCTGTATGTGATGGTTGCTGTTATTCCCCGTGTGATGAACCGCCGTCATCGCTTTTGTATAGCTGGTATATATTCCGTCATTATATATATTCGTCCTTCAACATTTGTTACGCAAAAGCAACAACAACAAAAAATTGCTGCCTCTCACTTCTTCAAAGCACTGCGCAGCCTGTCGGAACGCACTGGCGCGTGTGAACGCATGGCCTGAAGGTTCAATTTCAAAGTGTTGTTCAATTGCTGCCTGAACCACTCGTGAAGACCTTTCGTGCCCCGTTACTTTATTATGCTAGCTTTTCTTGTGACCGATGACAAGACATTAAATTTGGCGGCCTCTGCAAGACTAAGCTGCACCAACACAGCTTCTTAAATATACGAATTGGCTCAGCGGCTGTCGGACAGTGTGCATGGTCCCTTGTGGCACGTCACTAAAAAACCAATTAAACGCTTAGCGTATATGCACAAAATGACGCGACCACTAATATAACATGAGAGGGGACTTTCGGTCTCACAAAAAAAACGATATATATATATATATATATATATATATATATATATATTACACGAAGTGCGCATGCGCACAAGCATGATGCATGATGCATGCGCATCATGCATCATGCTTCGGGTATCACGCTGTTCCACCAGCTTTTTTGACTTCCTTTTTGTTTTCCAACAAACGTGTTGCTTCTCCTTCCTAATTTCTCTCGTCATTACATTTAGAAGCTCACTGTATTCCCACTTTTTGCTTGGCCATTTGCCGTGTTCTTTCTCGACTCCCGCGGCTATATTTGTTATTTGTTGAGCGTTCAAATTTGGACTCCGTGCTCTCCTTCACAACTACATATCCCATATTCAAAATGGTGCGTTTATGGCCAGTCCTTGTGTTACTACAGTCTTACTCGCCAATGGCTCAACTTATCTCAACTGATCTGAACTTATCATAAATATCTTCCGTCATCAGACAGTAACCAATAGTCGATTGCCTATTTCCAACTTCCCATCTGATCTGACCATCAGATTTACGGCCCGTAATTACGATAACGAGGTTACGTTGCTCACAAAGGTCCAGCAATAACTTCCTGTTGTTGTCGGTATAAACGTCTAGATCCTGTATGTGGGCATTCATGTCACCTAATTTCGGCATTATTTCCGAAAACGCCTAATATCAGCACTTAGGCATTCCGCTAAGCCTTGGTTCTTCTCTCTGCAATGTTTTCTCGTTCATAAATACGTTAAGCCCAGCCAAGTTTTATTTCCACTCATTGTGCCTGAAAACCAAAGATGCCCTTGACACTTTGAATATGCTTTTTCCCATTTGAACATTCCGGCCCCCCTCCCTTTTCTTTCGATTTAGTTCTGTTGCAACCTTCCCAAACATAATTCTCAATGACTGGTGCATCTTTTAAGTCTCTAAGGTGCGTTTTTTATAATCGCATACACCCCGATTTGTTCTCTATTTAACTGCTCCTCAATTTAAAAGCGCTTTTCCTTTCTTCTGGCGCCCTGCACGTTTATGCAGCCTATTGCATGGCGAGCTCGCTTTTTTTCTTCCGCCTTTCTCTGTGGTACTAATCTGAGGTACCGCCACCTACCGGCCGTGGCCACTCAGACAGACCTCAAATGGCAGCTAGAAAAGGGCTTGGTCTTTCAGTTTCCGCGTAACAGAATTATGCTTTCCCGCATACTCGATTTGCAATCCGAAGTTATCATGTCTGAAGCTTGTGCTTAAGTTGTATTTTACGCATTTTCTGACAATTTACCCTCAAAGATTCATTTAGTTCCATAAGGCTCTTGCGCTTGGCGGGGGCCATGTATGCTGCACTTCCGTATACATGCGTGCCCGCGTTACGTACGTCGCTTGTGGTGTAGTGGTGGTTGGTTTCTGAGTAACGTCGTCTAACGTCGGCAATCGTTTCGTTGTACATCCACTTTCACAGGGTGCAATGGAGGAGGGCTTTCTTTTTTTTTTTTTTTTTTTGCTAAGAACTCTGCAGGGAACCTGCTGAGAAATATGCGCACAAAGCCACAAACGTGCGAAACCCGCGCACAGTGTAGGCAGAATGTAGCTGTGATACCTTACGTTCACACACTATCCCACAATTTGGAAAAGGTGGCTCAGCGTTACGAGTGTTCGCTGCTCCCCATAAGCTGTAAAAGCTTTGTAGAATGACCGACCCGGAAGCAAGCCAGTAACGTGACTGCGGCATAAAGCACAGGCCGCCTTTTATTGAATACGCATAAGGGGTAGTCTATGAAATTCTTTTAAGGTGCGGAATAGTGTACATTGGCCATACTGGGAGATGTGTATGGCCAATGAAGACCAAGGAAGCACGCAAACAATGTAAAAAAATCCGCGTGAAGGAAAAGATTTCGAAGGTTTTCTGGCAAGTCATTGTCTGACTTGCAGGGACTGTTCGCCCGACCTTGTAAACACTTTCGTTATTAAGAAGAGTAAAACTCGTGTTATACGGGAAATCGCAGAATCTGAACCGATTTCTAGAAGTGAACTTGAACTTTATTTCCATCATCGATGGAGGAGAGAAAAAAAAGCTGTGTAAGCATGGGGATGTGTCAACATGGCATCCGTCACGCTGTCAGACAAATAGTTGGCATATTTACGAATGCGCAGATGATTACACCGGGCTCGGACAGCATGTATATATTCGTGATTCATTCACAATAAATGTTTTTGGAAGTTCAGCACCCATCCTTATCCTCTCGTCTCCGTCCGTGTCTTCTTGCGCTACCGCCTTTTCAAATTCTTAGGATATATCACGCACTTTCCACTGTGTGTTTTGCGGGGCAAGGAGTAGTATACGCGCGCCGGCGCGTTTCGGCGGCAGGGAGCCCGCTCCTCTCCCCAGCCCCGCTGTAACATGATCGCCGCCTGCACGGCATGAATGGTCCCCGCCTGCTCTCGCGCGACGTGTTGGTGGGGGGAGTGAGGGGGCTGTGTTCGTCTTTACATTCGGGGTCGCGGAAACCAGGCGGTTCGCTTGCCGCCGAACTCACAACTTTCTTTACCAGTGATCCAAGAAGAAGCTGAAAAAGAAAGAAAAAAAAAGGCCAGAACAAGTTTCGTCCCCTCAGGCTCCGGAGAAAAGCATTCCGTCCGCAAGCAGCAGCGCGAGTTCGAAAAGAAAGGAGACTTCACAGTCTCGAGCAGCGCCGCGCCGTCCGTCACGAATCACCCGAAGAAGATGGCACATGCTCAGTCTGAAGGATTAGACTGAATTGCGCGCAGCCAGTGGCACATAGCGAATGATAAATCATGAATCTGAACATAAAGCACTATTCCATTAAGAGGTCGGTGTGCTGTAGATATACATATGAGCCGAAATCATACGTGTTAGATTTTTTATGAAGGAACGTATTTTTTGTTGCACCGAAGAGAAACGCGCTTACTGTGAGGATACAGTTGTCTGTTATGTATGAGTGCCTAACAGAGCGCTTGCCAGCCCAAATGGAAAACCGGCAAGCGGCGTGCCGAGTGTCAAATCGGCAGCCCGCACCATGAGGGAAACCTTGCATTGCTATTTGAAAATCGCCCACGCGGAAACTATGCGAGAAAACCTGGGCGAGCGCGAAGTGCTGCTGCAGAAGCGTGCAACAGAGAAAGTCTTGCTGGGACGCACTCGTAAAAAGGGATCCTCGAGCCTTTGGCAAACCATTTCTTGAAAGAAGAAACAAAAATTTAGAGAATGGGTAGTGGGACTCGGTGCCGTAGCAGATGAATTGCGCCGTCGTAGCAGCCAAATCATTTCTACTAAAAGGAAGAAAAGATTGGCTGAAAAGATTTCGAGATTGTGTTGCTGTAGGTGCAACACCGAAGTTATACTATTGATGCATTTACGTTTCACAGTCCCGTAGCAAAGCAGGAACAGAAAACCCCTGGCGCTCCCCAGTCATCTCCTGCAAAATGAAGACATCAGCACTTTTATTAGGGGAAGTTAATTCTTAGTATGTCGCATAACGTTTGCTTGGGCTATTTGGCTCATGGGAAACATCATGGCGTGAAAGACGAGGACACAGGGCTCATTCTGTTTCTAGTCCTCTTTTTTTCTTGCGCTACTGTTTTTTTGTTTCCAGCGGTTTCCACATAATATGCATTTTCCTAACCGTAGTTCTATTCTTGGTTCAATACAATTCGCGTTCGCCTTTTGGCAAATGCTCAGCGTGCGTTCAGTGTTATCACCTCGTCGCGCATGTTCTTCCGAAATTTTAAATTGTGAATTCATATCGGACCAATTCATTTTGAGTAAACAATATATCTGCGCCAGCTGTAGTAAATAGATGTTTAACTAGTTTTCTGACACTTTCCTTACGTCAAATATCCAGAAGAGGAGGATACGAATAGTCTTGCCGTCATAAATGAAATAGAAAAAATTCACTGTGGAGCAAGGCCTGCATTAGTTTTTTCTGTTTGGGAATGAAAGCATCACCGGTCGGTACTGCCTGCTGAGCGGAATTCAAGGACTCCTAGCTCCACAGTCTGTAATAATTCGCATAAGTTAACTTCAGGCTGAGCATACGTATGTTCTGGTGCACTTGTCGTTCACACGAGTGAAAGCGCTATTAGTTGATGCAAAAAGGAGCTTGAGGGAGGCAAAGAAGGATGCCAAGCATCGTAAAACGCGTCTCTTTTTAGTGGTGGCTGAATGCAGTGGGTGGGGAAGGCGCCTCTGTGTTGCAGCTCTTGGCGCGGAGGCGGAGAGTCCGGGTGGAAGAGGGGGGTGACGTTTGTGGAGAGGAGACGCTTCTGGAAGGGAGTAGGAGGAAAACTAGCAGTGCAGCGAACGTGGCAGCGCGCCGAGGGCAGCGCTAACAGAGCGATGCGATGTCTGGTCGAACTAACCGCTTCCGCGCTCCGCCCCAGAGATTCGTCGGCGCTCTATGATGGCATCTCGGAGGCCATGTTTAGGGCGGTAGGTACAAGTTTAATTTAGTGACGTTTGCTTTGTTAAACCCCAAATATTTCTAGAAGTTTAGTGTTTAAATTACAGTAAAAAAGAATTAGCGAAAATTCATAATATATACCACAGCCCACGTGAAATTCCGCATGTTTACAGAATTAATCCTTGCAAGCATCCCGAGAATTTCCCTTAAAGAAGCATGGCAGGTTAATTCACATATTTACGCGTTCGACGAGTTTCACATTGCTTCAGAAAACGGTCCCACACACATATATCGCTGTTTCTGAACGCATTGCGCTATAATGCAGCTGTGTATATGTAATAGTCACGAAAAGTATAAATTCTGTGAGCATAACAATGTATTACCTTCACCTATAATAAATTTCCCTAGTGAGAATTTTATAAGTATAGACTGACAGACAGGAATTGATATAAAAATTAAATTATGCTACTCATCGGCCTCGGGCGTTGGTCCGACGCGTTGCCATCGTACCGAGCCGGCGACCAACTGGCGGGTCGGGAGTCAGTCTGACAGAGAGGTTGGCAAGACGCCCTCTGCCGACTGCCCGCCGGTAAAGGCGGCGGCCGTTGTCATACCGACCTCTCGCCAACCTTCGCTGGCCAATATAGTCGTTTGACGATCATTTCCCGACGATCGGCCAAGCAGCGGCAGTTGGCCAAGGTTGCTTGGGAGATTACCCTCTAGGTGTTATATTGAGAAACTCTATGTGAAGAACGGCTGAGGAATATGGGACAAAGCAAATGGGTTGTGAGAGTGTTCAGGTATCTGTACAGGAAAAACATTGATTCACAGTGGAGGAAAAGAACTAGGAAGCTTACCAGCAAATATGCGGCCTGTAGGGTGGGCAACACAGCAACAAAGACGGTCAAGCGGAAAGTCAGAGAGGCTGAATTAATCTCATGGGTGGCGGCAATGGAAAAGAAACCTGCCATGAGTAACGTGGTAATTCATAGCGTTTTTTTTTTTCATTGTTTAACCTAGGTAGGATTTTAGGCAGCATAGCAGCAAGAGCTTGGTGGCGCAACCCACCACCCCGTTCCAAAGCGGACGCTCATAACATTCATCCATCTATGTAGGATGGATGAATCATAGAGGCGTGCGTCTATTTGTCGTACAAAAATCCCTCACGTGACCTGATCCTAGGTGCCTAGGGACTGCATCGTTTAGGGATTTTTGAGAAGGCGCGATGCTGGCGCCGAGCGACGCCGTGGCGTGTTCGTCCTCGGCGTGATCGTTCTCTGGACCCCGCGTTGTTCAACATTGCTCATGTGATTGTACGTGCGTTGCTTGTGTGTTGGTTGTAGGTTCTGCGTTACTTGGCGGAAAGCCGCGAGTAGTGGTGGTGCGGCAGTGCGGCTTTCGCCTCGGTGAGCTCTGGCAGTAGAGAATCTGCGTTCTGTGACCCGTGCTTGCTTGACAATTGAAATGTCGAAGTGGCCTAGCGCATCGGCAGCGAAGTTCTGCGAACCGCGATGTGGCGTCGGTAACACTGAACTTAGTGTCACACATTACTTCCCCCCTTTCCTTTGGCTTCTGGATTGGATTGGCGCGGCTCGCTACGTGCTTACGCGCGCTTTCTGAGCGCAGATTGATGTGCGCCTGGTTTCTGCACTAGGCTTTTATACAGTCGCTTTTTCGAGCGCAGATTGGTGTGCGTCTGGTTTGTGCACTGCGCTTTTATACGATCGCTTGTCGCTGCTTTCCTTTTCTCTGGGTTGATTCGGTGCGGCTAGGTGCAGGCGCGCATATTTGGTGTGCGCCTGCGCCTGCTTTCTTGCGCTGGTCTTTGAACACATCGCTCGCTGCTCGCGCTTATATATAAGAAAACGCTGCGCCGCTGGCGTACCGTGTACGTAAGCGCGCAGCAATGCCGGGAAACATTCATACAAAAGCAAAGGGTCAGAACACTGCGCTTTGTTTTTCATTACTTTGTCATGTACCTTCACACTGGGTAGCGCCGAGCGATCGCTTCTAACAAACGCAGAAATGAGTCTTTGCAGCGCGTGTGGCCATTAATTGACTACCCAACACAGCCATGTGAGGTGCGACTCCAGGCGGAGAGGAGGTGGCGCTTCACTTTCTGCATGCCAATAACTTTCCATTTTTTGCGTGTGAACGCCCGTGATCGGGTCCACAAATTTCATGCTGTCTGGTGTAGTTTCCCATTGCAGATTGAGGCTCACTCCGTTAGCATCCGCTAAGTTCGGGATGCCGTTGTATGCGGCCCATTCATCACTGTGGATGGTGGCCCCCGGTTCAACGTTGGCTGCAATAATGGAGCCTACCGTCGCCGCGTCTCGTCTGTCGACCTTGAATAGTCGGAACTGCCCGGTGGTCACGCAGGTCATGCCGAATACCCATGGTCCAAGGTCTGCAATGCCGCCGTGATTTTGCCGGCTCGGCGGAACCTTGTCGCCCGTCATCAGGCGGCCTCGATTGTGTTTTCGCTTGCCGCGAAGGAGGCGTTCATCAATATGCACAATCCTTCGGGGCCACCGAGTGGGTGTCGCGCCAGCAGCTCGTCCCGCACGACCTCATGAGCTATCGCGGGCATTCACACGCAAAAACTAGCAAGTTAATAAACTGAAGCGCCACCTCCTCTCCGCCGGCTGCAGGGTAACGGCACCGCTGCTGGAGTCGCACCTCACATGGCTGTGGTGGGAGTCAATTAATGGCCACACGCGCTGCAAAGACTCATTTCTGCGTTTGTTAGAAGCGACCGCTCGGTGCTACCCAGTGGTAAGGTACATGACAAAGTAATGGAAAACAAGGCGCAGTTTTCTGGCGCGCTTACATACACGGTACGCCCGCGGCGCAGCACTTCCTTAATATAAGCGCTAGCAGCGAGCGATGTGTTCGAAGACCAGCGCAAAAAAAAAAGCAGGCGCACACCAAGTATGCGCGCCTGCACCAAGCCGCACCGAATCAAGCCAGAGAAAAGGAAAGCAGCGACAAGCGATCGTATAAAAGCGCAGTGCACAAACCAGACGCACACCAATCTGCGCTCGAAAAAGCGACTATATAAAAGCCTAGTGCATAAACCAGGCGCACATCAATCTGCGCTCAGAAAAGCGCGCGTAAGCACGTAGTGAGCCGCGCCAATCCAATCCAGAAGCCAAGGAGAGGGGGGAAGCAATGTGTGACACTAAGTTGAGTGTTACCGTGGCGTCGCCGTGTCCGACTTTGCTTAACGGACATCGAGGGATGTGCTGCTCGCTACAAGTCATGTAAATGCGACTGCGTCGACCGCCCACTGTTCAGTGCTGAATGTGTGTTAGGTGTGCTGTGCTTGAAACGAGTGGTTCAGCCGTGCAGCGGGGGGTGGTGGAGGAGCAGAGTGGCTTAGGGTCTCCATTTGCACGTTCACAGATATGTGCTCCCGTTTTCGTCTCATTAGCGGCTGTCGCGGGATTGTGGTGTGCTCCTTGCCTAGTATGAAGTTTACGATGCTAACACACAGCATGTTCACGTTTTTCCGTGCTATATGTCATTTGCATGACGACCGAGTTGAAAACAAGGCATATGTATCTGTTGTTTTCGTTTGTGTGTTGTAAATTACTACCTGTTGTGGAAGTTCTGGAAGTCTTATTACGCAAGGAGTACGAACGTAAACATATAAACATATTTCTGTGTGTGTGAAATTATGAATTACCCAGAATAGCCTTTACGACTGATAAGTGGGCTACACAGCCTGTGTGAATCAGCTACCTTTTGTTGCGACGCTCTTCCATGTGGTAGACTGATGCATGGTGCGCGTTTATTTCTGTACTGTTGTAAAAAGCATTTGTTTATTCACTCAATACAAATGTACTGCTTCTTCGCCGCAGTGCATTTTAGTTACGCGGTAAAGGATACTAAAAGTGGGAGGGGGCCGCTATCACCCAGCATAGTATGTCCACTCAGGCGACCTGAGAGGCGGCGGTTGCGCGAGTGTATAATCATAGGGTATAATTAAAGAACTCTTTTTATGACCAGTGACAGTGGCCCCTTTCCACTTTTAGTATGCTTCAACGCAGTACATTGCTTAGGCTTCACCGCAGAACATAGGTGTATTGCAAAAAAGTTAATCTTAAAAAGCTCAATTATGCAACGTTTCTTTCGTAGCTTGCTACACCGCAGTACAGAGGTGGAAATAAGCATTGTGCAGTAAAGCATACTAATAGTGGAAAGGGCACATAGGTTTGCTCATTATTTTCAATTGTGATATAATTTGCAAGTGCATCTGTGCTCTTGGTAAGCTTAATTGACAATTCTTTGTACATTACAAATTCATATTGCAGGGAAGCTTACTAAGGCATATTCGTCATTTTGTAACGCAGTATTCACCTTCAATGCAGGAGCACAATGCGGATTCATACCTATGCTTCTGGCTGGACTGCACATGCTCTTTGAGAATTGATTCGTTTTGCATAAGTGCACTGGTACTTTACTCTAAACTGGAGGGCTGAAGTTTATACGGAAGCACAACTTTTATTAAGGGGACAAGATTGCCGACGCCACCTTCTGTCAACGCAACTGAACCCGTCGTCACCAACCAACCCTTCTCCGCCACCTTTTCTACTGGAAATCCAGTTCCAGCGCGCACGGAAGTGCCCGTCTGGCAACACCCCGCCTCGCCTACGTCACTTGTCACAGGACCGCACCAAGCACTACTTAACCGGGAATGGAATGGCGCCTGCGTGGGGCACGACACCGCTCGGCACACCATGCTGATCCACGTATCGTTCCAGGTTTGTTACCTCGGCAACTCAAAGGATTTTCGTAGTAGTGACCACTTTCTTATTGCGGTGTCTTGCCCCATTCACGTAAATTGGCGCTATGTGATTTGTTTATGTAGTGACATGATTGCTTTTGAACTGCTTTCCGAGCTTATGCTGTTGTTGTCAGGTGATGTCGAGTTGAATCCAGGCCCACTTGCTGCTACCGACCTCACCCCTTTGTTAGAGGCAATTCGAGCAGAAATCGTAGAAATACGAGCATTTCAAGCAAACCAAGACAATATATTATTGTCCCTTCAATCACGCGTAACACTGCTGGAATGCACCAGACAAACACCAGGCAATGATTTTTCAAAATCCCAAACAGCTCAGATCCGCAACGATATTGCAGCCCTAAAAACTGCAAGCATAAAAACTAGTAATAGGATGCGACGAAATAACTTACTATTCTTAGGATTAGACGATTGTGTCGGTGAGTCATGGAAGGAGTCCGAAGATAAAATACTGGCATTGTGCGCAGATAATCTAAACATTAAATTAGAACCCAACTCTATTGAGCGAGCGCACCGAATTGGTAAATTTTGCGAATCAAAGAAGCGGCCTATCATTGTAAAATTCACCCATTTTAAGACAAAAGACAACATCCTCTCTCATGGACGAAAATTAAAAGATACCAGCTATGCCATCAGAGAAGACTTCGAGGCTACCACGCGCGTGTCTAGAGCTCAACTATTACAGTTCGCCCGAACTCAGAAATGTGCATTCAAACTCAGTTTCGATAAACTTCATATCGGTAGTAAGTGTTTTTTCTATGACATCGCATCTTCCAAAGTTGAGGAATGCACACCACCAATGCGTCATGCGTACACGCGAACCATAAATTCTGTAAGTACACCCACAGTCTTGACCAAATGATGCCTCCAGAATACTAGCTCAAGTCCCACTCCCAAAAGGCTGCCTAAATTTTTGAATTTCAACATAGCATTCACTAACATACGAAGTGTAGTGCCAAAGCGAGATCAGTTACACAGCTATATTAGCGACACAGAATCCGATATCGTCTTGCTAACAGAAACGTGGCTGAGCTCGGACATAGACGATAACGAAGTTTTTCCGTCTACCACTAACTTCACATTATACCGTAACGATAGACAAGGCCGAAGGGGAGGAGGCGTCCTTATCGCTGTTAGAAAGACATTATCATCCTACCTAATATGTAACGATAGTAACCTTGAACTTACATGGGTATGTGTCTATAACAATACGATAAGAACAGTTTTTGGCATTTGTTATAGACCACCTGATAAACAGCAAGCTTTCATTGATTTGCTGTCCCAATCCCTAGCAAACATTAAACACAAGCTGCCGAATGCACCAGTTTTTCTTTTCGGAGATTTTAATTACCCCCAGATTAACTGGAGTAGGCTGTCTGTATCAACAGGGACCTTTTCCACTGAAGCAATGCAGTTTCTTGAAGTAACAGAAGACTTTAACCTCCAGCAGATGATAGCATACCCCACCAGAGGCGATAACATACTCGACCTACTTCTTACAACTCACCCGGACGACATTTCCGCCATTACCGCGATACCTGGCTTCAGCGATCATTGTCTCCTGCATGTTGTTATTCGTCTTCCACTGAGTAAGAAATCATCTACCCAAAAACTAATCTCTGACTACCGGAGAGGTAACTATGAGGCCATAAACAGTGGACTAGAGTCATTTTGGCAAAACTTTCAGACCACTTTTTCGTCACGCTCAGTGAACTCCAACTGGGAGCTATTTATAAACGCAATGTTAAAGCTAAAAGATAAGTACATACCCACTATTGTCGTAAAATCAGACTATAACAACCCTTGGTTCACTAAACGTGTAAAATCTCTTCTCAAACGTAAAAAACGTCTCTACAGGAAAGCAAATCAAAGCAATAGCACTGCAGCGTGGGAAAGGTATCGCGCATGCGTAAAACTGTATATTCAGGAGGTTAGTCAAGCTAAAGATAAATTTAACAGTCACGATCTACTCTCCATTCTCCAATCAAATCCACATAAATTTTGGCGCATGCTCTCCACTAAAGACAGATCTAACACCATCGAACTCGTTGACCTCGATGGTGAACCTATCCATAATGATGAATGCGCAACCGCCCTAAATAACTACTTTTCTTCTGTATTTACTGCTCCCATTCACGTACCTGACCAGCCCACACTTACTGCTTCAGTGCAAACTATGCCAGACCTAGACATATACGCGGAGGGCATATTTAACCTAATCAATAGCCTTAAACCATCATCTTCCGCTGGCTGTGATGGTATTAGTAGTAAACTTCTGAAGAACACCTCTCATGTATCAGCACAAATACTGTGCGTACTATTCAAACAATCGCTAGAGACGGGGACCGTTCCAGGTGACTGGAAGAAAGCTAATATCTTGCCCATTTTTAAATCAGGTGACCGCTCAAACCTTACCAATTACCGCCCAATCTCCCTTACAAGCATTTCCTCAAAATTACTTGAACACATTATAGCCTCAAACCTAATGAAATTCCTTGAAAGCAAAAATTTTTTCTACCCATTTCAGCATGGTTTCCGAAAACACTTATCGTGTGATTCCCAACTCGCCGAATTCTCCCACGACATTCTGCTTATCATGGACAGGAACCTCCAGATCGACGCCGTTTTCTTAGATTACTCAAAAGCTTTTGACAAGGTGCCTCACGAGCTCCTACTGCAAAAACTATCTGGACTTGGAATCTGTAATAGCTTACTGAAATGGATTGAACAATTCCTATCCGGGCGCACACAATACACTTCCACAAACAATCACCGCTCACCTCTTACCGATGTGACTTCGGGCGTCCCTCAGGGCGCCTGTCTGTCCCCTTTATTATTTCTAATCTATGTAAACGACTTGCCTACTAGCATACATTGTAAACTACGACTTTTCGCAGACGACTGCGTAGTTTACAACACTGTTAACTCCTCTGACGATGTTCTTTGCCTGCAGCGTGACCTCGATGCCATCTCGTCATGGTGCGAAAAATGGCACATGCCTCTCAACTTATCGAAATGCAAATCTATGTCTTTTACCCGAAAACGCAGTCCTTTTCAGTCCACTTATCGCATTAGCTCGGTCAACATCAGCGCCACTTCATCTTACAAGTACCTGGGTCTTATTTTGACGTCATCACTCTCTTGGATAACACATATCGAAACAATACGTCGCAAAGCTGCGCGCTCACTCGGGTATCTACAAAGAAATCTAAAGAAGGCATCCCCAGAGGTAAAGAAGTTGGCATACTTGACATTTGTCCGTCCACAACTTGAATTTGCTTCTGCTGTCTGGCATCCATCTCAAGATTACCTAGCCGCATCATTGGAATCCGTTCAAAACCGAGCCGCCCGCTTCATCACTTCACATTATTCACGGTACACTAGTGTCACTTCTTTGAAACAAACGATAGGTCTGCCAACACTGAAGTCTCGCCGCATCATATCACGTCTTTGCTTGCTGCACTCTTTTTTTTACAATCCACGCTCAAGGCACCACCTTCTTAAACCACCATTACGAACTTCCTCTCGCATAAGTCACAGCTCTGCCATAGCACGTTTACCCAGCCGCTCATCTGCCATGACCACTTCCTTCTTTCCTGATGCAATCGTTTATTGGAATGCGCTCCCTGACAACTTCGTTACCTGTACTGACCGCAAAAAATTTCGTGAATACCTAACAAATCGCTTTGAATAGCTTTCTGTTCCCAGTGTACATCGTTCATGAACCCATCATAAACCTATCGGAATAGTCTACCCTTGTCAACCCTTCCACCTACTCTTTTTCTTTTGTTTCTTTTATTGCTAATGTATTGCCGTGTTACTTCTTTCAATTCGAATTTTTTCTTTGATTGTTTAAAGTCGTACAAAATCAGCGATGTGTTATTTTTCTTTTTTTCGGTGTTTTGCAAGAAACCACTCTTACACGTGTTTGTATTGCCCCCCCTTGTGTAATGCCTTCGGGCCTTCAAGGTGATAATAAATGAAATGAAATGAAATGAAGATGTTGCCAAGATGGTTGCAGCACAGCTTTTTTTTCTTCCAGGCACCTTTTCTATTAGAAGCTTCCATTGCAGTGTTATACACTATATATATATATATAGTGTATAACACTATATATATATGTATATAGTGTTAATATATATATATAGTGTATATATATGTATATATATATATATTATACACTATATGCAGCCTCTTTGAGCCAGCATATAGTGTATATAAAAATCGGACACCGATTGGGAACATCACCTATGCTCTCTGCAATAAGCTGTGCACAGGATAAGTTCATGCACAGCTTAAACTTATCCATTCATGACATTCATGCATGTCTGGTCATGCATGAATGTAGCATGACCAGACAAAATAAAAGGGGGTGGGCTGCAGCAATACTAGGTGTTAAGTGGTGCCTCATCCTTTCCCTTCAGTTTTCTGTTTTGTGCTTTCTATTATGGATCCTCCACAGTAACCACACGAGTGCTGAACTTGAGCTTGTTGGTTTCAGATCTGATGGTTGTTACTAACAGAACAGTGTGATACACGAACAAGGGCTTGGAGGCATCCGGTCACCTTGCTTGTCTCATGGTGTCGGTTTGTGAGCACCATGAGCCTCCAGACCAACTCGGAAGAAAGGTTTCTTGCAATCGCTTCTGAACTGTATTGCCACCAAACCAACAGTGCTCTCAATGACAACTTTTGGACAGTAGAATGCTTGCACCCAGCAAAGTCTAAGAAGGAAGCATTCAGGATGTGCCAAGTGGGCCTTTTGAAGCTGGCCGCATTGCTGAAGGGGCTTTGCCTATCCGCCCTCTTTATGGATGCACAAGGATGATTTCTTCTTTCAGAAGGATTGTTTCAGAGGTGTCACATGGCAACAGTGTTGGGTGTTTAGTAGCAGATAAGCTTGCCTTTGGCCACTGTCAATAATCTGTTTTTTCTCCAGTGCCCCTGTGAAGTGCCTACTTTTTGGACACAACGTGCTCTCCATGCATGCATGCATTTTTAGCTTGTAAAGATGTCTATTACCCCTTGCCTCAAGCCGGTCCTTGCTGATGTCAACCAAGAAGGCAGTGGGGAGTGTGGCGATGCATACTTACAAAGCACTGCTAATACCAGTGAAACCAGATTAGTGGAGCTGCCGTTTTTTTTTTGTCCACTCCATCTTCATCAGTTACAATGAGCAGTTCTTTGTCCAAACAGAAGGCATATGTAGTTGGTCATGCATAGCCTGCGCACTAAGATTTGTTGGCGTGTTACAAGAGACGTGCCTGAGAACCTTAGCAGTGTCTATACGCAAAAACCTTCTGATGTGTTGATGACTTCCTTCTCTTTATCACAGTTTGCCTGATGAAGCCAGCAACTTGGTCAATTAGATGTTCAACAGGCTTCCCACTAGTTTTCCCAGCGTCTCCTTTACCAGTGTGCTGCTCATAGATATCTGTTTTCTTGACCTTGCACTGCACTTCAACCATGGCCACACCTGCTGAACCTATAGTATGCGATCAGAAAAGTGCTATACATCACGTTGCTCCAAACTCATGACAAGCTAGAAGGCCTTGAGGAACACCTTCATTAATTTCCGTCCTCATCATACTGTAGGAAACTTCGCATGACAAGTGCAACAATTAACATCTGGTTTTTCAGTGCTATTCCTGTCCAGCTTGCTGAAAGCTATCCTGAGTGTTTCAAAAGCAAAACTGCTGCCGGACAAGAAGTGCATAAAGCAAGGGTAGCTATAACCATATATGTCACACAAAATGAAGAAGGCCACCGAGTGTACAGGCGGTTTAATTCCTATCCAACAAGCTTGGTTCTCTCTTTGCAAGTGAGTAAACACAACTTGCCCCAAAAACATGGCCTGTGACAAACTATGTGCCAGATGCTGTGTCCCCTGCAAAGCTGAAGATGTGTACAAGATCCTGACACCCGCAGTGGCTTCTACACTGCGCAAACAGTTTACTATAAGAACGACTGCCTCAACTAATATGCTAATAATATGAAAACGGGCAGAAATTTGGCTATTCATTGGGCCCCACTGCAGGTGCAAGCCACTCTTCCGCCAGATGCGTGTTGTTCGCAGGAACTGGAGCTATACAAATGCAGATAAAAACAATGATGTTTGAAAGTCGTAGAGTTGAACTATATTCTGCACAAACAGTGCTACTTCCAGTGCTGGTAACTTATAGCTACAATTCATGGCTACTCCACCATGCAAAGGCACTATTCTTGAATTAACTTCTATTTATGGTGGCAATATATTGCAAGTACATATCATCCACATTGTGTGCAATATCATTAAATGATGTCAACTTTGATAGCCATTCCTAATCTGAGATACAACAAAATAACTAATATAGGCAACAAATCGTAATTCAAAAAGACAACCAGTGCACAGGATAAGTGACAGACTTACTTTTATTGAACAAAAGTCACATGTCAACAACAGTGGGTAGCAAGCTTGGGTGACAGAGGCAAAACTTAGTGAAATGCTACACTCGTACTCAAATGTAAAATGGCCTATGACACAAAAAACATATTTTACTGAATGAAAGGGCAAGACTCCATTGAAGAATTCACTATGGCACCATATAATTGACATGGTGTAAAAGATGTTAACATGCCCTCTCCATAAAAAAAAGAAACACTTAAAACATGCCTTAAAAGGCAATGTGCAGAGTCTGAAAGCAAGGAAAAACAACCCAAGAAAGGTTTCGCTAAGTCTTTCAATGATTAAAATTGTCAAACTGTCTTGTCACTTCTTAATGAATCTGCACAGCAGAAAAGGATGAAAAGAAAGCCCAATAGCAGGGCCACAGAAAATGTCGCCAAATAAATAAACCTTGATTACCAAGGATACTGGTTTAGTTGTCTGACTCTGCAAAATAATTGTGTATGAGCTTTTCTTGTTTAGAACGGTTTAGCAGATAGCGGAAAAAATGGACATGAGAGCACCAGGTGCATGCATAGTCGATGCACGAAGAGCCACTGTTTTCTTACTTTTTTTCTCTACTACTATTCACGAATATGTAAGTGCCTTAATAGCACTGCTAAAATCCTACTGCAAAACACAAGATTGGGCAAGTTGTGGCATAACGAAAATTGGAGTTCCACTCATACTGTGAAAGTGATGCAATAAATGGTGAAATATGCGCAGGAAGCTTGCTTCATTCGGTGTTTGTTGAAGTGAACACTTGCCAGTGCAAGTCAGTAATCTCCTTTAAAGAAGTAAAATAAGTGGGAGTTGTGCCTCCCAGTGTTGAAGTGGAAAGACTAGTTTTCTTCCTCCTCTTTCACATCGACTTGGTCACTAGTCTCCAGAAAAACAACCCTTTAGCTTCTTACTGCTGCATTAATTTGGTTTTCTCAAAGCTATATTTGAGCTACCCATTGCTAGGTCTCGCGCTCTGCCCCATCAACCAGCCCCATCCAGCAAATCTGAGAAACCAAGCACTAGAAGATTACACCCAATCACTGTCATTACATGTAAGAAGAAAAATTAACATAGTACTGCCTTCACAAGTGGGGAAAGTGATGAGTAAGAATTTGAAGGCGTGGACGCCAGCTCTATATACAGCACGCAGACATTGAACAGGTGTTAGCCAATCATGGCACCTGTTGGCTAGATCGCACTCTCCAGGATCGGTATTCGCCACGACTGTACCTTCAGCAGAGTGGCTGAAATGTAGAATTGTGGACTGCCAATCTTTTGATCATATGTTTGAATCAATCACAATGAGAACTTTATCTGCAATATTCTAGCAATAAATTTGGGAATTAGAGTGACAACACCAGTAGACATCAGAACCAGGGGAGTTGGCCCATAGCAGCTATTGGTGTAAAAAAGAAGACTGGTATAAGAAGAATTGAGATGTGCACGCTACATGCCTTTGTTCTGGTAGTGTTCCACTACTTTGGTGCTACAGTTAATGATCTCAAATGAGTTCAAGGAGCAAGAATTTAGTCCAGAAAAAAATATTACGCATAACAGCTGTATCTAGTTGTATCATTTGCCTATGCCGCTGTATATAACCCTGTCCACACTGCTAGGAAGGGAAGCGTAGCAGAGGGCGGCAGAAAGTTGGGTGGGCGGATGAGGTTAAGAAATTTGCAGGGACAACATGGCCACAATTAGTACATGACCGGGGTAGTTGGAGAAGTATGGGAGAGGCCTTTGCGCTGCAGTGGGTGTAACCAGACTGATGATGATGATGTCCACACTTACCTAAAGCACATGAGTGGCATCCTAAACAAAATTGAGCTTTTGATATTGCTTTGGAGAAAATTAATCTGTTTCAGCCTAACAGTACGTATACATATTGCGCATACCTGCATTCGGTGTACCTTATCACCAACTGTTAAGTCACCTTCTTACCTCATCAGCGAATCACTCCTGCAACCAAGTGTGCTGGTCCGGGTTTTACCTGCATTTCCACCTGTGCAGTTGGTAAAAGTCTTTGGCTGTTTACTATAACTTCATATTCAAACATATGGTTGCATTAGAGGCTTTCACACCACTAATGACTGGGCAGGCTTCACGAAAGGCCACCAGTACCTCCTTATTGCAGACTGTGCTCAACATCCTTCTTGGTTGGACTGTGACTAAGAACCCATACATCTTTCCTCCAAAGCGGCTGGCATTGACGATGGTTTGATGCAGAAAGAGGCTATTGTCTTTCCCAGATGCTGGTTCAGCCTCGCGAGGCACATTCCTTCAGTCAATATGCACACTGTCAATGTGAGTGAGACTGATCAAAGGTTGTCTATGGTGTCAGGTTTCTTGCCTGGTTTCGGTAGTGGCATCATGACCAAGTGTTTTCACTCTGTGGGGAATTACAATATTCCAGATTTCATTGATTACAAGCAATAGTGCTTGCTTCCTTGTTTCGGCAAGATTCCTCAACATCTGAAAAATGACTCCATCTTTGCCATGTGCACTCTGTGGTGTCTGCTTCGTCAAAGTGGCATCCTCTTGGCCGTATGTCTTTGCATCCCCAGTGCGGGTGATGTGCATTGAGCTCACCTCGACTGAGTATTACGTGCTTGTGAAAGCGAATTTGAAGCTGTCAAAGCCAAGTGAAGTCGCCTTGGCTGTGGTGCCTGGTTTTGGGACAGAGGTAGACCAATGCCAAAACGGCTTTTAGCCTGCAGCACACCACCGCAACTTTCTGATGAGACATATGTTTATTCAAGCCGTTTCTTCCTTGCCCTAATTCAATAATAGCCAATTTTAGCAGCTGCAAATCAAGCTGACTTCAGAAGACTGCTGATTTTTTAGCCACTTCTAGTAGATTATTGCATGGTTAATTTTCTAGTTGGGCATGACATGCTTTGTGCTTAAAAAATGAACTGTTTAAAGAATTATTGGAGTAATATTAGCACAGGCAACTCTGATTGAATCATCACTGCTTTTGTCACAAAATGTGGCAATGAGCTAGGCGGATGCTGTCACAAAACCATAGGTTGTACAAGTACAGAAGAAACAAAATTGGAGTTGTGAAATTCAAAGCCATATTTTTACAGCCTCTCTTTATACTGCTGACATTAGAGAGCGTTAGATTAGTGGACGCAAGCAGCGTGTGTAAACAAGCACCATGTTTGGGTATTTCTGGCACCCATGTGGTTTGCATAACCAAGCAGCACACGAGTCGCTTGCGTCCTCTTATGCAGTACTATTATTTTCATTGTAAAACAACCAATATCAAAGTAAGTCTGATCAGCCTGCATCAATATGCTAGAAATTTTTAAGCACTTAAGGTGTGTTGGTTGAATGTTTAAAGCACTTCACCACACCCTTGGTCACTAGACTTGAACTTTCCAGTATTACTTGCTAATCAACTCTTGAGGTGTTTACGTTGCTTTTCTGTGCTGTAAGATTAGTTTGACAGTCCTAATAGAATTGTGAAAGTGAAGGTATGAGCTGTTGTATTGGCCATGTCATTCTATAACTGTTAGATCTGACACTGTCAAAGCACTTGGCAACATTAATCAGCTTCACCTCACTATATATATGTATTGCGGTAGGACCATTCAGCATGTGAAAATAAAAATACCGGCAAATAGAGAGTTCGAGAGCACCTGAGATTATAGTAAAGCGGGCGGGGCAGTATGTTCAAGGTAACAAATGTGTTGCGGTGAAGTTATTGCAGACGTATATACACATTCATTCGTCCCAACTTTGCACCGAACCCTGCGTCCCGTTGCTAAAACTAAGAGCGCGAAAAACGGGCACAAATGCAGCTGAAGATTACAGGGCACAGTATTAGGCTCCACCTCACTGTGCTTATCGCGCCCTTAGTACGAATAATATTAAACATCTACTCTGCATTTCGTGGAATTCTGGCAGATCATGTGACATCACTAAAGCTCCGTTATGTTCACAGCACTACGCGATAATTGTCGTAAAGCCCACGATAAAAGTAAATCACATGAAGTGACGGATAGTGCACTAGCGCCGAACACGATTGAAAACATGCGCTGCCCTATTTCAAGGACGCGTGAACAGTTGTGAGCAAACACCACCTTATGCATTATATTACTTACGTAAGTCGTGGCGAAAAACACGTGCAATACCTCCGCCTACGAGTCCCGTCAAGTAAAAGTGCATGTGCGATGTGATGACGCTGCCGAAAAGGGGCGAACACGACGACGCTGCTGCACAGCGCCGGTTCGCAAATTGCATTGCCGTGGCGCTACGCCACTTGAATATTTCAATCGTCAGCACCAATGAATTCTTCAGAAATACGGATCTCGCACCACCAGAGTTCACCGAGACTTAAAGCCGACATGCCACACCACTACTACTGCGCGACTTTTAGCTAACAAGTACTGATCCCACTGCGGAGACACACGACCAGCGGTCGGCGTGGGCCGGAGATTCCACGCACGCCACGGCATCGCGGTTCGCAGAACTTCGCTGCCGAGGCGCTAGGCCACTTCGACATTTCAATTGTCAAGGAAGCACGGGTCACACAACGCAGATTCTGTACTGCCAGAGCTCACCGAGGCGAAAGCACAGATGGCGAAAGCCGCACTGTCGCATCACCACTACTCGCGGCTTCTCCCGCTAAGTACGTACAACCAACACACAAGCAACGCAAGCACAATCACATAAGCAACGTTGAACAACGCGCGGTCCGCGCGAGCCGGTGAACGATCACGCCGAGAACGAACACGCCACGGCGTCGCTCGGCGCAACCATCATGCCTTCTCAAAAGTCCCTAAACGATCCTGTCCCTAGGCACCTAGGATCAGGTCACGTGAGGGATTTTTGTACGACAATTAGACGCACGCATCATAGAGTTTCTCACTACATTCCCTAGGGGGAAATCTGGTGCTGCTGCGCTGTGGTATGCATGGGAATGCCGGTATATTGTGACTTCGGATTGGCATCGTTCTCGTAGAGACAGGACACCTTGAAGACGCGCTTGGCAAGTACTGTTCCGTCTGTCATAATGATTCATTTTCTACAAAAACAGCACGTAAAAAGCTGTTTTAGCTTTATTATTACGCGAAAACATGTTTTATTTAACTATGAGAACTTGTTATTGTGTGTACGACTACATGTTACGTAAGAAGTATCAGCGGGCCGCTAAAGTTCGAGGAACGACGACAAGGTTAGCGCTCGCTTTGAAACAGTTGGTCGTCTGTTCTTGCTTTTCTTCGCTTGGTCATGCATCGTGGGTGAGTAAAGATGTAATATGCGTGAATGGAAACATTTTATGAAGATTTTACTTTGAGAACGCGTTATTTGCGTAGCCATATCCACGTTTTAGACGAAGCCTCTTACAACACCAGCCAACACGAGCCTCGCAGACACATATACCGTCATTCCCATGACGGCACGGTGCCCCCTTAAGAAAATGGCAGTGACTACAGTGACGGGGCCCGGTACTTTAACATCTGCACTACAGTGACGGGGCCCGGTACTTTAACATCTGCACTACAGTGACGGGGCCCGGTACTTTAACATCTACACTACAGTGACGGGGCCCGGTACTTTAACATCCGCACTACAGTGACGGGGCCCGTCACTTTAACAGCAACACTGAAGCGACGGGGCCGTCACTATGATTACACCACAGAACACCTATACAAATGATTACACTAGCTACTGTACTATGATGTTGGTATCGGGGGCGAGGACACTTACCGAGTCGCCCTCTGTCGGAAGCGCCTTACATGCGTACGCGTAGTCTGAGGGATAACTCGGTGCGTGTCGCCCTCTGTCGGAAGCGCCTTACATGCGTACGCGTAGTCTGAGGGATAACTCGGTGCGTTCCGCATAGGTTTGGCTATCGGCGCTAAATAAAGATACTACGCTGCACCAAATACCATAGACGGTGGCGCCAGATTACCCTCTAGGTGTTATAGTGAGAAACTCCATAGAGTTTCTAGCTTTCTAGCATAGAGTTTCTAGTTTCCTTCTAGCCACCCTATATCAGGTGTTCCGCCGTTTCCTCCTCCTCTCTACACGCCTCGCACACCAAATCTATCTCCTGGTATCTGGCTCGGTACGTTTTAGTCCTCAGTACACCTGTCCTGGCTTCGAACAACAATGAGCTTCCCTTAGAGTTATCGTAAATATTTTCTTTGGCTATTTCTTGCTTAAACGTCCTGTATGTCTCCAATGCCGATTTGGTTTGCATCTCTGTACTCCACACACCCCTCTCTGCCTCCTTAACCTTTTTCTTGACAGATGATTCCTTACTTGTTCCCCCGCTACTGCCCAAGTATTTGCTTGTCAATTTTCTAGTTCGCTTCCTCCACCTCGTGTCAACATTCCTCGTGTATAAGTAACTGAAAACCTTCCTAGCCCACCGAATTTCCCCCATTTTTCTCAATCGCTCCTCAAATGCTATCTTGCTACTAGCCTCTCTGCCCTCGAAAGAAGATGCATCCCAGATCCCCCTGCACTCCAAGATTTGGTGTCTTGCCATGTGCTCCCAGAGCGAGCCTTATACCCACACCACGTTGCCTAATTTCCAACTGTTGCCGGGTCTATGTTCTAATACATAGAACTGCATTGGCAAAAGTCAGGCCTGGTACCATTATCCCCTTCCATATCCCTCGTACTACCTCGTACCTATTGTAGTTCCACAGTGCCCTACTCTTCATAATCTCTGCATTTCTGCAAGCCCCCGCCGAATCATCACAGGCTCCGAAACCTGCTTTTCCCATTGTATAATCACCCGGTTACCTTTATAGATAACTTTATAGATATCTTCCATATGGATGGAAGGTAGGAGCGTCCCCTTTGAAACGGGGCGATGGCAGTTGCCACCATGCTCAGATTTTTATTTTGCCTTTTATTTTTATCTGTGTTGTGTGTTATTGAATTTCTCGATTTTCTTTAAATACGTCTTCCTACCCTTTTAACCTTATGTCACCTCTCTGCTTTTGAGCCACCAATCCTCCAATCGCCTTTTGCTAATTTCCACCGCACATTTATTTACATGACTATCATTATCTCTGAACCCTAGGGCCTCAGGAAGGGTGACTGTGGCCGCATCGACATCGGGATTGATACCATCACATTCTAGTATGAGGTGTTCCATCGTTTCTACATATTTACCACACACAGTACATGTGTCTTCTTCTTCGTTAAATTTCTTTTTATAGCTCCGCGTTCTAAGACATCCTGATCTAGCTTCAAAGAGTAGGGCACTGCCTCTTGAGTTATCATACAACGCTTCCTTCCTGATCTGCTGTTTCTAGTATCGATATAGTTCTACACTATGCTTCTTTTGCATTGAATTTATCCAATAATTACCTTCCGCATTTTTAACCTGTCGTTTAATGCTCTGTCCTTTTTCGTCCTCGTGTCTGGCATACTTACTGGTTAACTTCCTAGTTCTTTTCCGCCACTGTGAGTCAACGCTCTTTCTGTATAGGTATTTAAAAACCTTAGCTGCCCACCTGTTATCATCCAATTTCCTCAGACGTTTTTCGTATAGGATTTTACTCTGAGCTTCCCGTGCTTCGAATGATGCCCAGCCCATATCTCCCTGTACTGCTTCGTTTGTGGTTTTCCCGTGGGCACCTAGTGCTAAACTTCCCACAGCTCTCTGATTTACTTCTAGTCTCGACTGAACCTCTGCCCAAGAGGAACCTTTAGCTCGGGCCCAACTCCGACGCGGCCTATTCAAATACATGTAAAACGCAAAAACGTTTTTATGAGACAACCCCTGGACCGATTTTGATGAAATTTGTCGCATTTGAAAGAGAAAGTTAAATTCTAGTGACTGTTGGAAGCGCAATTTCGATTTAGGGCTTGAATTTTCTTAAAACGATTTTCAAATATTTGACCGTTTGAAAAAAATAGAAGCACGAAGTTTATAAATTCATAGCTCTGCATCAAGAACCGATATCGCGGTTCTGTAAACGGCATCCATTAGATCATTCAAAGCGGACAAATTCAATATGTCATTTTACATCTGACGTGAATTTGTTACGTTGGTTACAACGGTTTTGCAAAAGTTGTATTTCTCTATGATTAAATTTTTTTATATTCATGTGTAAGATATCAATTTTGTCCGCTTTAGATGTACTATTAGATGCAACTCACAGAATTGTATTATCATTTTTAGTGGTTAAGTTACAGAGTTGTAAACTTGATAGTTTCGTTTTTTGAAAATTTTCGATATTTGCCAATTTTTAATAAAAAATTGACAATCTAACTCAAAAATTCGAAACCAACAGTCACTAGATTTCAAGTTTGTCTTTTAAATGCAACAAACCTCGTCAAATTTGGTGCAGTGGTTGCCGAGAAAAACTAATTCTCCTTTTACATGTATTTAGGTAGGAGCACTTGAGCTAAAGCTTTTAAACACAGGACCGCATTCCCGAAAGTAAGCCCCGGCACCATTACTCCCTTCCAAATGCCTCTCACTACCTCATACCTGTTGTAACCCCACAATGCCTTATGTTTCATTATCCCGGCATCTCTTCGCCCTTTTGCTATTAGAGACTGTTCATGCTTTTCCGTGTACATCTGCCCTTTGTTTATCCATACCCCGAGATACTTGTATTCGGTCACTCGGGGTATTTCGTGGCCTTGTATTGTAAGCTCCTGATCAGTTGTATCGTTGAAAAACATCCCACCGGACTTAGCTGCACTAAAACTGAAGCCTAAACTGTCTCCTTCATCCCCACAGTAATTAACCAGAGTTTGCAAATCTTCCTGGCTATCTGCTAACAGTACAATATCGTCCGCATACATTAAACCGGTAGTCGTTGCTCCACAACCTTTTCGCCTAATCTGTACGACAGATTATACCCTAGATTGCTTCGTTGTAACCTTCTTTCCATGCTTATCATATAAAGCATGAACAGCAGCGGTGATAGAGGACAACCTTGCCTTAATTCTTTGTGAACCTCGACAGCTATCGTACTCTTGATTCCTTCCCATGTTATTTCAACATTATTTTCTCGATATAGTTCCTGTAGAAAATCAATTACCTCATTCCCGACACCTTCAGCTTTTAATATGTTCCACAGGAGTTCCCTGTTCACATTGTCGTATGCACCGCTTATGTCCAGGAAGGCTAAATACAGAGGTCTATTTTCCGCCTTAGCTATTTCTATGCACTGGGTAAGCACGAACAAGCTATCATCTAAGCGCCTACCACTTCTGAACCCGTTCTGAAGTTCTCCAAGTATTCTATTACTTTCTACCCATGACTGCATTTTTAATTTCACCGCCTGCATCGCCAGCCTATATATAACTGATGTTATCGTAATTGGTCGGAAAGATTTTATGTTCTTCTTATCACCTTTCCCTTTATAAATCAAATTCATTTTACTCTGCTTCCAGCTGTGCGGAATTTGCTTATTTGTTATGACTGCCTCCAATGCTTTTATCAGCGTTTCCTTGCTTCTTGGGCCAAGTTCATTAATTAACTTGATTGGAATTTCGTCTATCCCCGCGGACGTGCATCTTGGAACATTTGCTTCCGCCTTTTTCCAGTTAAGATTGGTCAATTCTAAGCTGTTTTCTATTATGCTATTCTGTGTTGCTCCCTCACTTGGGGCGATTACCCTATCGTCTTTCCTAAGTGACTCTGCTATAACTGAACCAATGTAGTTCACAGCGTCATCTCCCTCTAAACAATTTCCTTCGGCATCGTGAATCTGTTCCTCTTTTCTGTGATTAGCTTTACCCAGCCAGCTTATATGGTTCCAGAATTTTCTTGACCCCCCTTTAGTTGCATCGCGAACTTCAGCCAGCCAGCGATCAGAGGACTGCTTTATTTTAGCCTGGACGAGGACCTGCACTTGTTGTTTCTTTTGTCGATAATATTCCCAATTTTGGCCTATTTCCTCTTCAGATAACTGCGCCCTCTTTGCTTCTCTGTGTTCCCGAGATGCCCACCGTCGTTGTTCGATGGCCTCTCTAATTTCCTTATTCCACCAACTTCGTGGCTTCCCCTTTCCTCTCCAGCAGTTTACTCCTTTTACCTCTTTTATTTTTGTACTAATGAGTAGTTCTAACTGATTATAATCCCACCTTTCCATGGGATGTTTCTTTATTGCTTCCTCTATGCCAGCCGCTATTTGCGCTATTTGCGCGTCATTTAATTTTGCGTACTCTTTTTGGCTTCCCTGCATTTCTCTTTTGAGTAGGGCTCCCAACTGTAGACTAATACGCTTATGATCACTTCCGAGGCTGTACTTCCCCTCTTCGTCTATTTCCATTATTGCTAGCCTGCTATACAATCCCTGCGACATGAAGCAGTAGTCAATGGTCGTTTGTCTGTTACGGGACTTCCACGTGATTTTTCCCTCACACTTAGTTTCTCTATTTACTATAACTAGGTTGTGTCGTTCACAGAAGTCTAGCATCAACTTCCCATTACAATCTGTGTATCCATCCAGATCCTCGATGTGGCCATTCATGTCACCCAGCAGACAAATATCGGCACCTTCTCCAAAATGCTTTATATCGTCATCGAGACACTTCACTAGATCTTTGTTCTCTTGCCTGTATTTGTCCCCTGTCCCTAAATGAACTACTCCTAGCCATGCCTTTTTACCGGCAATTGTACCTGATACCCAGACATGTTCTTTGCAAGTTAACTTTATTCTTTGCCAATTTGTTCCTTGATGTATGAGCATACCTAATCCTCCTCCCTTCCTCTCCGTTGTTGTTCTATTGCTCCCTTCCCAGACGTAGCCTTCAATAAGCGGTGGGTCTTCTAGATCCCTGAGGTGTGTTTCGCATAGCGCGTATACACCTACTTCTTCGTCCTTTAACTGCTGTTGTATTTCTAACCACCTCGCTCTCTTTCCACCGCCTTGCATGTTTATGTACCTTATCCTGGAGTTAAATTTATTTTTTGTAGTTTTCTTCCTGGACCTCCTAGTGGCCATTTTATTGGCGTCAGCCTCTGTAGTTGCACTTTCTACACTGTTTCTACCTACCCCTACGCCCTGAGGCGCAGTGGACCCCCTAAAAAAGCTACTGCCCGACCTGCCAGGCGCCAGCCGATCTCGGCTCCTAGACTACCATTAAAGTGGATGCCATCTCGTGTAAAGCCTCCGCCAAAGCCTGCTCTATGCACTTCTCTGTTTATGTCTGCCACTTCAAATCCTTTCTCCTGGCTTAGCTTTCTTATTTCACAATTTACAGCCACAACGTCCTTGGCAATTGCTCCGTTCCTTCCTTGCACCTCCGGCACTGTGCATACCACGATCTGGACTTGCTGTGCTATCGCCCTTAAATCGTCAACTCCCTCCGCTAATCTTTCCACTACTTTTGCAGCTTCACCATTCAACACATCATTTAGCCCCGCCGCTACCACTACCAAATTGCGCTCTGCAACATTCTCAGAAAGCTCGCTTTTTGTTTCTCTCAGTACTGCGTCCATTGTCCTGCCTGGGAACGTCCCGACTGCTACCCGCTTATCACCCTTTGCACGCTCCATTATAGCTCTTTTGCACCTCCTCATATTTGAATTACCACCGATAAGTACTAGGGCATTCTTTCCCTCCCTCCTAACTTCCAGGTTGTGCTTATCATTGACTATGAGCTCATTCCTTGGGGTTAGCTTGTTCCTCTCCTCTCCTCGCGCTCGCTGGCGCCCCTGTGGCTGCAGCGTCGCCTCCCGCGGGGCGTGTTGCGCTGCTTCGCTATAACTACGCCGATTCACCGGCGGCGAGCTGACTACCGCTTGCTCTGCCACCCTGCCCCCGACTTCGCATGTAGGGTCTACCCTACTTTCTGTGCTTTTGCCACCGGCTTGGTGTCCCGATCCATCATTCTCCGCTGCGCTCGTCTCAAGCGCATCGAGACGCCTATGTAGTTCTTCTCTCCTTTCCCTCTTTTCTCCAAGCTCGGCCACGGTTCTTACTAATTGCGCGGCCTGCACCGCTTCCACCTTGACCAACTCGGCGACTTTCGCCTGCTAAGCTAACCGCCTCTCCCGCTCCTCCCTCAGGTCTGCTTTCAGCTCCTCGAACGTGGCTGTCCAATTTCCTTCCAGTTTTTGGACTGCTTCCCTGACCCCTTCGCACAGCCTGCACGTAAAGCTAGACTCCTCCGCGTCTGCTAAGCTCTGGAAACTGGTCTCGTCGAGGGAGCACCAGCGCAGGCACTCGTCGCACAGCACTTGCTCCGCGTCCCCCGCGGCCTTCCCTTTCTTTGGTTTCATCGCTAGGCCTACGTCCTTAGGCTCAACGAGCACGTCCGCCAAATCACTTCGAAGAGCTAGCTGAGATAGTTAAATAGGCCTATCAAATAGGTGCCGCCTAGCACCTAGGCCCAGCGAGGGAAACCGCCAGACCTAGACAAAGCCGGTACGTTTACCACGCTTACCACGATTTCAAAATTTGCGCTCCTGCTCCATGCAAAATAAAACACTTCAAAAACATCAGCTAATAAGAAGAAAAAAGAGTATTTAGCTACGAACGAAGTCGCTGAAGCCTCGACACAGGAGCGTCCGCACACCCAATTACTATTTAAATGCAAAAAAACCAGCAAATAAAAACAGAAGCAAGCTCAAAGCATGCACAAAAACTTATGATTTCGTCGTCGCCACGGAGCCCCGAAAAGCACGTCCATCCGCCACAAAATCCAAATCTAGCCCTAGTTGGATGGATGGATGGAAGGTAGGAGCGTCCCCTTTGAAACGGGGCGATGGCAGTTGCCACCATGCTCAGATTTTTATTTTGCCTTTTATTTTTATCTGTGTTGTGTGTTATTGAATTTCTCGATTTTCTTTAAATACGTCTTCCTACCCTTTTAACCTTATGTCACCTCTCTGCTTTTGAGCCACCAATCCTCCAATCGCCTTTTGCTAATTTCCACCGCACATTTATTTACATGACTATCATTATCTCTGAACCCTAGGGCCTCAGGAAGGGTGACTGTGGCTGCATCGACATCGGGATTGATACCATCACATTCTAGTATGAGGTGTTCCATCGTTTCTACATATTTACCACACACAGTACATGTGTCTTCTTCGTTAAATTTCTTTTTATAGCTCCGCGTTCTAAGACATCCTGATCTAGCTTCAAAGAGTAGGGCACTGCCTCTTGAGTTATCATAAAACGCTTCCTTCCTGATCTGCTGTTTCCAGTATCGATATAGTTCTACACTATGCTTCTTTTGCATTGGATTTATCCAATTTTTACCTTCCGCATTTTTAACCTGTCGTTTAATGCTCTGTCCTTTTTCGTCCTCGTGTCTGGCATACTTACTGGTTAGTTTCCTAGTTCTTTTCCGCCACTGTGAGTCAACGCTCTTTCTGTATAGGTATTTAAAAACCTTAGCTGCCCACCTGTTATCATCCAATTTCCTCAGACGTTTTTCGTATAGGATTTTACTCTGAGCTTCCCGTGCTTCGAATGATGCCCAGCCCATATCTCCCTGTACTGCTTCGTTTGTGGTTTTCCCGTGGGCACCTAGTGCTAAACTTCCCACAGCTCTCTGATTTACTTCTAGTCTCGACTGAACCTTTGCCCAAGAGGAACCTTTAGCTCGGGCCCAACTCCGACGCGGCCTATTCAAATACATGTAAAACGCAAAAACGTTTTTATGAGACAACCCCTGGACCGATTTTGATGAAATTTGTCGCATTTGAAAGAGAAAGTTAAATTCTAGTGACTGTTGGAAGCGCAATTTCGATTTAGGGCTTGAATTTTCTTAAAACGATTTTCAAATATTTGACCGTTTGAAAAAAATAGAAGCACGAAGTTTATAAATTCATAGCTCTGCATCAAGAACCGATATCGCGGTTCTGTAAACGGCATCCATTAGATCATTCAAAGCGGACAAATTCAATATGTCATTTTACATCTGACGTGAATTTGTTACGTTGGTTACAACGGTTTTGCAAAAGTTGTATTTCTCTATGATTAAATTTTTTTATATTCATGTGTAAGATATCAATTTTGTCCGCTTTAGATGTACTATTAGATGCAACTCACAGAATTGTATTATCATTTTTAGTGGTTAAGTTACAGAGTTGTAAACTTGATAGTTTCGTTTTTTGAAAATTTTCGATATTTGCCAATTTTTAATAAAAAATTGACAATCTAACTCAAAAATTCGAAACCAACAGTCACTAGATTTCAAGTTTGTCTTTTAAATGCAACAAACCTCGTCAAATTTGGTGCAGTGGTTGCCGAGAAAAACTAATTCTCCTTTTACATGTATTTAGGTAGGAGCACTTGAGCTAAAGCTTTTAAACACAGGACCGCATTCCCGAAAGTAAGCCCCGGCACCATTACTCCCTTCCAAATGCCTCTCACTACCTCATACCTGTTGTAACCCCACAATGCCTTATGTTTCATTATCCCGGCATCTCTTCGCCCTTTTGCTATTAGAGACTGTTCATGCTTTTCCGTGTACATCTGCCCTTTGTTTATCCATACCCCGAGATACTTGTATTCGGTCACTCGGGGTATTTCGTGGCCTTGTATTGTAAGCTCCTGATCAGTTGTATCGTTGAAAAACATCCCACCGGACTTAGCTGCACTAAAACTGAAGCCTAAACTGTCTCCTTCATCCCCACAGTAATTAACCAGAGTTTGCAAATCTTCCTGGCTATCTGCTAACAGTACAATATCGTCCGCATACATTAAACCGGTAGTCGTTGCTCCACAACCTTTTCGCCTAATCTGTACGACAGATTATACCCTAGATTGCTTCGTTGTAACCTTCTTTCCATGCTTATCATATAAAGCATGAACAGCAGCGGTGATAGAGGACAACCTTGCCTTAATTCTTTGTGAACCTCGACAGCTATCGTACTCTTGATTCCTTCCCATGTTATTTCAACATTATTTTCTCGATATAGTTCCTGTAGAAAATCAATTACCTCATTCCCGACACCTTCAGCTTTTAATATGTTCCACAGGAGTTCCCTGTTCACATTGTCGTATGCACCGCTTATGTCCAGGAAGGCTAAATACAGAGGTCTATTTTCCGCCTTAGCTATTTCTATGCACTGGGTAAGCACGAACAAGCTATCATCTAAGCGCCTACCACTTCTGAACCCGTTCTGAAGTTCTCCAAGTATTCTATTACTTTCTACCCATGACTGCATTTTTAATTTCACCGCCTGCATCGCCAGCCTATATATAACTGATGTTATCGTAATTGGTCGGAAAGATTTTATGTTCTTCTTATCACCTTTCCCTTTATAAATCAAATTCATTTTACTCTGCTTCCAGCTGTGCGGAATTTGCTTATTTGTTATGACTGCCTCCAATGCTTTTATCAGCGTTTCCTTGCTTCTTGGGCCAAGTTCATTAATTAACTTGATTGGAATTTCGTCTATCCCCGCGGACGTGCATCTTGGAACATTTGCTTCCGCCTTTTTCCAGTTAAGATTGGTCAATTCTAAGCTGTTTTCTATTATGCTATTCTGTGTTGCTCCCTCACTTGGGGCGATTACCCTATCGTCTTTCCTAAGTGACTCTGCTATAACTGAACCAATGTAGTTCACAGCGTCATCTCCCTCTAAACAATTTCCTTCGGCATCGTGAATCTGTTCCTCTTTTCTGTGATTAGCTTTACCCAGCCAGCTTATATGGTTCCAGAATTTTCTTGACCCCCCTTTAGTTGCATCGCGAACTTCAGCCAGCCAGCGATCAGAGGACTGCTTTATTTTAGCCTGGACGAGGACCTGCACTTGTTGTTTCTTTTGTCGATAATATTCCCATTTTTGGCCTATTTCCTCTTCAGATAACTGCGCCCTCTTTGCTTCTCTGTGTTCCCGAGATGCCCACCGTCGTTGTTCGATGGCCTCTCTAATTTCCTTATTCCACCAACTTCGTGGCTTCCCCTTTCCTCTCCAGCGGTTTACTCCTTTTACCTCTTTTATTTTTGTACTAATGAGTAGTTCTAACTGATTATAATCCCACCTTTCCATGGGATGTTTCTTTATTGCTTCCTCTATGCCAGCCGCTATTTGCGCTATTTGCACGTCATTTAATTTTGCGTACTCTTTTTGGCTTCCCTGCATTTCTCTTTTGAGTAGGGCTCCCAACTGTAGACTAATACGCTTATGATCACTTCCGAGGCTGTACTTCCCCTCTTCGTCTATTTCCATTATTGCTAGCCTGCTATACAATCCCTGCGACATGAAGCAGTAGTCAATGGTCGTTTGTCTGTTACGGGACTTCCACGTGATTTGTCCCTCACACTTAGTTTCTCTATTTACTATAACTAGGTTGTGTCGTTCACAGAAGTCTAGCATCAACTTCCCATTACAATCTGTGTATCCATCCAGATCCTCGATGTGGCCATTCATGTCACCCAGCAGACAAATATCGGCACCTTCTCCAAACTGCTTTATATCGTCATCGAGACACTTCACTAGATCTTTGTTCTCTTGCCTGTATTTGTCCCCTGTCCCTAAATGAACTACTCCTAGCCATGCCTTTTTACCGGCAATTGTACCTGATACCCAGACATGTTCTTTGCAAGTTAACTTTATTCTTTGCCAATTTGTTCCTTGGTGTATGAGCATACCTAATCCTCCTCCCTTCCTCTCCGTTGTTGTTCTATTGCTCCCTTCCCAGACGTAGCCTTCAATAAGCGGTGGGTCTTCTAGATCCCTGAGGTGTGTTTCGCATAGCGCGTATACACCTACTTCTTCGTCCTTTAACTGCTGTTGTATTTCTAACCACCTCGCTCTCTTTCCACCGCCTTGCATGTTTATGTACCTTATCCTGGAGTTAAATTTATTTTTTGTAGTTTTCTTCCTGGACCTCCTAGTGGCCATTTTATTGGCGTCAGCCTCTGTAGTTGCACTTTCTACACTGTTTCTACCTACCCTGTTGTAATCGCACCGCTGGCACGAGTTGTTGGGAACTCGGCGCTGACGCCCGTTGTTGCACCTGGGTCGCAAGCCCCAAGGGTAGCGTTGGCCTGGCGGCCTGGGGCACAACTGGACGCATCCGAAGGTCCCGGCAAAGCATGAGTCGACTGGTAACAACAAAACAACTTGTTTATTCTAACATCGCAAAGAGTTGGCGGTCAGGTTGACCGAAGTAGAGAGACGGGAGTGCACGTTACTCAACAGAAGAAATCGGAGCCCTCTTGGCGTCCGGGGGCAGCTGCTTTTATACTCTCGCAGTTGAGGGCAAGAAGGAACCCCTCTATAGACGAGCACGTGACTGTGCCGCTCGGGCACAATGGGATAAGGTGGCGCAGCCGTCGTGTCGGCGCCACTCGGGCACAATGGGAAGAGAAGGTGGCGCATACGTCGTGTCGGCGCCACTCGGGCACAATGGGAAGAGAAGGTGGCGCATACGTCGTGTCGGCGCCGGTCAGACCCCCTCGCTTCACAGTTGGGGGAGCTCCTCTCTCCGGCTGCCGCGCTTCGACAAGCGTGGGCACCAACATGCACATACACACACACACGCACATGAAGACACGTGGCATTGGAACATGCCTGGACGCGCTTGGCGGGGAGGCGTAGCGGCGGCGCCGAACGGGCCAAAATGTCTGCCGCTTTGAACGAAGCCCCGGCGTCCGTTGCATCCGCGCCGGCTTTACCGCGCGTCGTAGGCGAAACGTAACAACCCCTACGCCCTGAGGCGCAGTGGACCCCCTAAAAAAGCTACTGCCCGACCTGCCAGGCGCCAGCCGATCTCGGCTCCTAGCCTACCATTAAAGTGGATGCCATCTCGTGTAAAGCCTCCGCCAAAGCCTGCTCTATGCACTTCTCTGTTTATGTCTGCCACTTCAAATCCTTTCTCCTGGCTTAGCTTTCTTATTTCACAATTTACAGCCACAACGTCCTTGGCAATTGCTCCGTTCCTTCCTTGCACCTCCGGCACTGTGCATACCACGATCTGGACTTGCTGTGCTATCGCCCTTAAATCGTCAACTCCCTCCGCTAATCTTTCCACTACTTTTGCAGCTTCACCATTCAACACATCATTTAGCCCCGCCGCTACCACTACCAAATTGCGCTCTGCAACATTCTCAGAAAGCTCGCTTTTTGTTTCTCTCAGTACTGCGTCCATTGTCCTGCCTGGGAACGTCCCGACTGCTACCCGCTTATCACCCTTTGCACGCTCCATTATAGCTCTTTTGCACCTCCTCATATTTGAATCACCACCGATAAGTACTAGGGCATTCTTTCCCTCCCTCCTAACTTCCAGGTTGTGCTTATCATTGACTATGAGCTCATTCCTTGGGGTTAGCTTGTTCCCCTCCTCTCCTCGCGCTCGCTGGCGCCCCTGTGGCTGCAGCGTCGCCTCCCGCGGGGCGTGTGGCGCTGCTTCGCTATAACTACGCCGATTCACCGGCGGCGAGCTGACTACCGCTTGCTCTGCCACCCTGTCCCCGACTTCGCATGTAGGGTCTACCCTACTTTCTGTGCTTTTGCCACCGGCTTGGTGTCCCGATCCATCATTCTCCGCTGCGCTCGTCTCAAGCGCATCGAGACGCCTATGCAGTTCTGCTCTCCTTTCCCTCTCTTCTCCAAGCTCAGCCACGGTTCTTACTAATTGCGCGACCTGCACCGCTTCCACCTTGACCGACTCGGCGACTTTCGCCTGCAAAGCTAACCGCCTCTCCCGCTCCTCCCTCAGGTCTGCTTTCAGCTCCTCGAACTTGGCTGTCCAATTTCCTTCCAGTTTTTGGACTGCTTCCCTGACCCCTTCGCACAGCCTGCACGTAAAGCTAGACTCCTCCGCGTCTGCTAAGCTCTGGAAACTGGTCTCGTCGAGGGAGCACCAGCGCAGGCACTCGTCGCACAGCACTTGCTCCGCGTCCCCCGCGGCCTTCCCTTTCTTTGGTTTCATCGCTAGGCCTACGTCCTTAGGCTCAACGAGCACGTCCGCCAAATCACTTCGAAGAGCTAGCTGAGATAGTTAAATAGGCCTATCAAATAGGTGCCGCCTAGCACCTAGGCCTAACGAGGGAAACCGCCAGACCTAGACAAAGCCGGTACGTTTACCACGCTGACCACGATTTCAAAATTTGCGCTCCTGCTCCATGCAAAATAAAACACTTCAAAAACATCAGCTAATAAGAAGAAAAAAGAGTACTTAGCTACGAACGAAGTCGCTGAAGCCTCGACACAGGAGCGTCCGCACGCCCAATTACTATTTAAATGCAAAAAAACCAGCAAATAAAAACAGAAGCAAGCTCAAAGCATGCACAAAAACTTATGATTTCGTCGTCGCCACGGAGCCCCGAAAAGCACGTCCATCCGCCACAAAATCCAAATCTAGCCCTAGTTGGATGGATGGATGAAAGGTAGGAGCGTCCCCTTTGAAACGGGGCGATGGCAGTTGCCACCATGCTCAGATTTTTATTTTGCCTTTTATTTTTATCTGTGTTGTGTGTTATTGAATTTCTCGATTTTCTTTAAATACGTCTTCCTACCCTTTTAACCTTATGTCGCCTCTCTGCTTTTGAGCCACCAATCCTCCAATCGCCTTTTGCTAATTTCCACCGCACATTTATTTACATGACTATCATTATCTCTGAACCCTAGGGCCTCAGGAAGGGTGACTGTGGCCGCATCGACATCGGGATTGATACCATCACATTCTAGTATGAGGTGTTCCATCGTTTCTACATATTTACCACACACAGTACATGTGTCTTCTTCTTCGTTAAATTTCTTTTTATAGCTCCGCGTTCTAAGACATCCTGATCTAGCTTCAAAGAGTAGGGCACTGCCTCTTGAGTTATCATAAAACGCTTCCTTCCTGATCTGCTGTTTCCAGTATCGATATAGTTCTACACTATGCTTCTTTTGCATTGAATTTATCCAATTTTTACCTTCCGCATTTTTAACCTGTCGTTTAATGCTCTGTCCTTGTTCGTCCTCGTGCCTGGCATACTTACTGGTTAGCTTCCTAGTTCTTTTCCGCCATTGTGAGTCAACGCTCTTTCTGTATAGGTATTTAAACACCTTAGCTGCCCACCTGTTATCATCCAATTTCCTCAGACGTTTTTCGTATAGGATTTTACTCTGAGCTTCCCGTGCTTCGAATGATGCCCAGCCCATATCTCCCTGTACTGCTTCGTTTGTGGTTTTCCCGTGGGCACCTAGTGCTAACCTACCCACAGCTCTCTCATTTACTTCTAGTCTCGACTGAACCTCTGCCCTTAAACACAGGACCGCATTCCCGAAAGTAAGCCCCGGCACCATTACTCCCTTCCAAATGCCTCTCAGTACCTCATACCTGTTGTAACCCCACAATGCCTTATGTTTCATTATCCCGGCGCATCTCTTCGCCCTTTTGCTATTAGAGACTGTTCCTGCTTTTCCGTGTACATCTTCCCTTTGTTTATCCATACCCCTAGATACTTGTATTCGGCCACTCGGGGTATTTCGTGGCCTTGTATTGTAAGCTCCTGATCAGTTGTATCGTTGAAAAACATCCCACCGGACTTAGCTGCACTAAAACTGAAACCTAAACTGTCTCCTTCGCCCCCACAGTAATTAACCAGAATTTGCAAATCTTCCTGGCTATCTGCTAACAGTACAATATAGTCCGCATACATAAGTGTGTAAGTGTGTAATATCCCACAGAACAAATATAAATTACGTTTCGAACTACAATGAAGCAATAAAAGCGGCCCGGATGTATAAGGTTCTGTTGTTATCGCGCTCGACTGCTGATCCTGAGGACGTGAGAGCCACCCAGCCGCGGCGGCGTAGTTTCTATAGAGATTAAGCGCATGGTGATGTGTACTAGTTCGGTATCGGTGCATATGTTAATAAAACCTCAGGTGGTCGAAATTTCCGATGCCCTCTACCACGGATCCATCACACCCGATACGAAATCACAAAGAAAGGCCGTGGATGTGATATACTGGTTGAAATTTGCGAATTTTTTAACGTCGCATATGTCAGCACAGGTAACACAGACACAAATGAAAAGCTGCCACATTCACTGCAGTTAATTTCCGTGACCCTGAAACAACCATTCAACATTGGTAGAACATCACTTACACACGGCCTCGTTTCAACCGCAGAGTGGTTATTTGACTGTTACGATCATTGCTTTCTACTCAGCGTTGCAGTATTCAGCCCGTAAATGGGCTAACAGATGACTGATTCGAAAACAAGATTTTAAAGTAGGGTGTGCGATGACAATTATTCTTTTGTCCCGTGGCGGCAAGCGGTTTGATAAACAAATTCGGGTTTCAGCTAGCAGCCAAACGGTCTTTGGTTAAAGGCACGAAACTCACACACAGACACAGCGAAAGACGGCGGGACTCGTGCCTTTAACCAAGGTGAACAGTCACCAGCTAGCCCAACAAGGCGTTCTTTTAAGGCATTTTAAGGTCTGCGCGGCTGGCGTGGACGGCAGTTTTCTACTGCCAGCAAGTCCAGTCGGAAATTCCGATTTAAAAATAAAAATGACAGAATATTAAATTGATACCTTCACACTGCTGATGTGAAAATTTCGTGTTCTCGACATATCATTAAGCAGCACACGCTATCAAAGCGAACTGTACATGTACGTGCGCGACGCCCGTTGACTGCATACCACGGAGGAAAGGAGAGGCCCTGACGTCACTCTTTGTGAAGCTAAAGTGAAGCCGGAAGTTGGCGTTGCTCGTGGCGTTGCTCCGCCTATCGGGCCAGCTCTCCTCTCTTGTTTACATTCCTCGCGAAACCACGCCGCGCTGCGCGCAACCGTGCTGCCCGGACCCGCGCGCTCCGCAGCAATACTAAGCAATCGTTAGCACGTTGGCATGATTCCGCGAAAGAGGGCAACTTTTCCCGCGGATATTCCTTCGTCCGTAGCCATTGCCGTGGCGCGGTACATTGCGTACAGCGTTGCATGCGCGTTCATTTCACGAACTTTAGTTCCTCCTGTACTACCTGGCCACAGCAACATCCGGTACAGCACGGTCCAGATAACGCAGCGCAACAAATCACGGAGGCCAACGCCAACCTGCCCGCACGGCGCCTTTGCCACGGTAAGAAACCTAACGGAGCAACACGTGTGAGCGCACAGAACAATAACAAAGCCGCCATTGTGGCCCGAAAGGCGGGACCATTACAACAAAGAAATAAAAAAACAGCGAAACAAATGAGAACCAACTACGTCATTTCCTCCACACTTTTCTCCTAGCGCGCGGAGGCGCAAGGGAGGCGTGCGTCGTACAAAAATCCCTCACGTGACCTGATCCTAGGTGCCTAGGGACAGGATCGTTTAGGGACTTTTGAGAAGGCATGATGGTTGCGCCGAGCAACGCCGTGGTGTGTTCGTTCTCGGCGTGATCGTTCACCGGCTCGCGCGGACCGCGCGTTGTTCAACGTGATTGTGCTTGCGTTGCTTGTGTGTTGGTTGTGGGCACTTAGCGGGAAAGCCGCGAGTAGTGCTGATGCGACAGTGCGGCTTTCGCCATCTGTGCTTTCGCCTCGGTGAGCTCTGGCAGTACAGAATCTGCGTTGTGTGACCCGTGCTTCCTTGACAATTGAAATGTCGAAGTGGCCTAGCGCCTCGGCAGCGAAGTTCTGCGAACCGCGATGCCGTGGCGTGCGTTGAATCTCCGGCCCACGCCGACCGCTGGTCGTGTGTCTCCGCAGTGGGTTCAGTATTTGTTGGCTAAAAGTCGCGCAGTAGTAGTGGTGGGTAACACTGAACTTAGTGTCACACATTATTTCCCCCCTTTCTCTGGCTTCTGGATTGGCGCGGCTCGCTACGTGCTTACGCGCGCTTTTCTGAGCGCAGATTGATGTGCGCCTGGTGTCAGCACTAGGCTTTTATACAGTCGCTTTTTCGAGCGCAGATTGGTGTGCGTCTGGTTTGTGCACTGCGCTTTTATACGATCGCTTGTCGCTGCTTTCCTTTTCTCTGGCTTGATTCGGTGCGGCTTGGTGCAGGCGCGCATACTTGGTGTGCGCCTGCTTTGTTTTTTTGCGCTGGTCTTCGAATACATCGCTCGCTGCTCACACATATATAAGGAAGTGCTGCGCCGCGGGCGTACCGTGTATGTAAGCGCGCCAGAAAACTGCGCCTTGTTTTCCATTACTTTGTCATGTACCTTACCACTGGGTAGCACCGAGCGATCGCTTCTAACAAACGCAGAAATGAGTCTTTGCAGCGCGTCTGGCCATTAATTGACTCCCACCACAGCTATGTGAGGTGCGACTCCAGCAGCGGTGCAGTTACCCTGCAGCCGGCGGAGAGGAGGTGGCGCTTCAGTTTATTAACTTGCTAGTTTTTGCGTGTGAATGCCCGCGATAGCTCATGAGGTCGTGCGGGACGAGCTGCTGGCGCGACACCCACTCGGTGGCCCCGAAGGATTGTGCATATTGATGAACGCCTCCTTCGCGGCAAGCGAAAACACAATCGAGGCCGCCTGATGACGGGCGACAAGGTTCCGCCGAGCCGGCAAAATCACGGCGGCATTGCAGACCTTGGACCATGGGTATTCGGCATGACCTGCGTGACCACCGGGCAGTTCCGACTATTCAAGGTCGACAGACGAGACGCGGCGACGGTAGGCCCCATTATTGCAGCCAACGTTGAACCGGGGACCACCATCCACAGTGATGAATGGGCCGCATACAACTGCATCCCGAACTTAGTGGATGCTAACGGAGTGAGCCTCAATCTGCAATGGGAAACTAAACCAGACAGCATGAAATTTGTGGACCCGATCACGGGCGTTCACACGCAAAAAAATGGAAAGTTATTGGCATGCAGAAAGTGAAGCGCCACCTCCTCTCCGCCTGGAGTCGCACCTCACATGGCTGTGTTGGGTAGTCAATTAATGGCCACACGCGCTGCAAAGACTCATTTCTGCGTTTGTTAGAAGCGATCGCTCGGCGCTACCCAGTGTGAAGGTACATGACAAAGTAATGAAAAACAAAGCGCAGTGTTCTCACCCTTTGCTTTTGTATGAATGTTTCCCGGCATTGCTGCGCGCTTACGTACACGGTACGCCAGCGGCGCAGCGTTTTCTTATATATAAGCGCGAGCAGCGAGCGATGTGTTCAAAGACCAGCGCAAGAAGGCAGGCGCACACCAAATATGCGCGCCTGCACCTAACCGCGCCGAATCAAACCAGAGAAAAGGAAAGCAGCGACAAGCGATCGTATAAAAGCCTAGTGCAAAAACCAGACGCACACCAATCTGCGCTCGAAAAAGTGATGGTGTAAGGGGAACCAGCGCTGGATAGGCGGCGCGTCGAAAAGAGTGCGTTGCACGCCGCCCTGGCGACGAAACGCGGCATATTCCAGCCACACAACCAGACGACACACGCATACGCAGCCGTATTATAGTTCGTATGTTTCCGTTTTCGCGCCGCTTCAAGTGGTGTTTTTGTAAAGAAGCTAGCGCCATCAAGTGAAAAAATGACGAAAGAAGCTTTTTAAGCTTTATACATTTTTCACAGTGCGTCACGGCGAGCACGTGTGTTTCTTTAACGGTTGCGTCGTGTATCGATGCCATGCTTGCATGGCTGCCTGCCTCGCAAATCTAGCAGTTATGGCTCCGGTCGTGCTGCGCTATGGTTTCGGAAGTATTAGTTGGCCTGAAGATATTCCATATTTCTCTGGCTAGACATAAAAAATTCTGATGTTACTTCGCCACAGCAGTCAATGGAGAAGAAAGCTTTATCGCATCAGCTGACTCGCGCAAGCAAAGGTTTGAGTGCTCGGCTGCTTGATCCGTAACAATTCTGGCTACATTTAGCACTAATTACATTAATTTGCCGGATGCATCTAAGCGCCGAGTCCTCATCCGCATGCGCATATTCATAAACACATAGGTGGCTTAGTCGCGCGTGCGCCGGCACTATGCGCATACAACTCGTATTACAAGGCAGCTTCCCTCCTACATAATTCTTGGGAATGAATGGATAATTTTTACCTTTCGTATCGTTCACTTGGTGCGGTGGCGTTGGAAGGGGCTTGGCGGTGGCATTGCGAAGGAAAAATGGTACATATGCCGGATGGTGCATGCTATTGCTCATTTTCTTTCCGACGAAATACCGACAGCAGATTCTGCTGTTTGGTACTGTCTGCCATGGCTGACCGTCTTCACTATCGAATAAACCAAGGATACACGCAAAATTTGATTTATAAACCAGCCCGACACCGCTTGACAGGGCGACAAGACGGGAGCTTACTCCGCTCGCCTGACTGCTTGGATCCAACGCCGCCTCCGTTCTTGTTCGTAGGGTTTAGATGGAAAGACGCAGAAGGATACATCCTCCCTCATCCCGACTTAGTTGTGGCACTTGTATACGCAACAGTATCGTCGGCGCCCTTTTATTTTCCTTCGACTTTAAGGGCACGCAACGCAATTTTCGTCCGCGGGGGAGGCTGCATTGTGCACGTTCTGACCGCCAGGGCGGCGCTGCAGGCGCCGTGAAAACTCCAGCGCTAGTTCCCCAAACACCTAGTGCAGAAACCAGGCGCGCATCAATTTGCGCTCGGAAAAGCGCGCGCAAGCACGTAGCGAGCCGCGCCAATCCAATCCAGAAGCCAAAGAAGAGGGGGGGAAGTAATGTGTGACGCTAAGTTCAGTGTTACCGTAGTGGTGTAAAAATCAGCAGTCATGATTTTTAATGATAACAGTTGCGGCGAGCATAAGATACAGGAGGCCACGCTGGAGATAGTCGATAAATACAAGTACCTTGGGGTGTGGATAAATAATGGCATTCAGTATCTGACAGAGTACGAAAAATATCTAACGACTAAAGGTAATAGAAATGCAGCGATTATGAAGAGTAGGGCACTGTGGAACTACAATAGGTACGAGGTAGTACGAGGGATATGGAAGGGGATAATGGTACCAGGCCTGACTTTTGCCAATGCAGTTCTATGTATTAGGACATAGACCCGGCAACAGTTGGAAATTAGGCAACGTGGTGTGGGTATAAGGCTCGCTCTGGGAGCACATGGCAAGACACCAAATCTTGGAGTGCAGGGGGATCTGGGATGGTCTTCTTTCGAGGGCAGAGAGGCTAGTAGCAAGATAACATTTGAGGAGCGATTGAGAAAAATGGGGGAAATTCGGTGGGCTAGGAAGGTTTTCAGTTACTTATACACGAGGAATGTTGACACGAGGTGGAGGAAGCGAACTAGAAAATTGACAAGCAAATACTTGGGCAGTAGCGGGGGAACAAGTAAGAAATCATCTGTCAAGAAAAAGGTTAAGGAGGCAGAGAGGGGTATGTGGAGTACAGAGATGCAAACCAAATCGGCATTGGAGACATACAGGACGTTTAAGCAAGAAATAGCCAAAGAAAATATTTACGATAACTCTAAGGGAAGCTCATTGTTGTTCGAAGCCAGGACAGGTGTACTGAGGACTAAAACGTACCGAGCCAGATACCAGGAGATAGATTTGGTGTGCGAGGCGTGTAGAGAGGAGGAGGAAACGGCGGAACACGTGATACTTGCTTGTAAACAACTTCACCCTGCAGTTGAATCTAACGGGGAACTATTCAAAGCCTTGGGTTTTAAAGGGACCCTGAAACGCTTTTGACGATTTTCTACAAACGTACTGAGTCGTTAGAGTAGGTCCTTCTGATCATTAATTGACACATCTAAGTGCCCCGCGTAAAGCGTGTAATTTATTATAAGGTTTTAAAGATGCACATCGCTGCCGATCGCAGCACTTTGCTCGGCGGAATTTTAAGCCGCCCCTACCCATATGACCGAAATCACCCATGCGACGTCAGTGGGGCGAGCTATCCGATTGGCTGACAAGAGCGCGTGATCGATAATTTTTCCAGCTTTATGGTAAACAAATGATCTTCATAATAGTTGGAATGTTAGCTAATTTGTTTTTATGAAAAGACAGTAACATAAAGAGAATGCACAAGAATAATTTTTCAGTACACTTGAGCACTTCCGGCACACAGCAAGTGTCGTCTGCTTGTGTTACAACATACTCCATTTTGACGAGAGCTCCGCGGTCAGAATCGGTCTGTCTTTTCGCGAGCACTATGATTCGACTTTGTTGCCTTGTGGACTGCAAACGTAGCGAGTGGCAATGTGTCAAGCTGCGACATCGTGTCCCTCTGCAAGGCAGCGTACGAGCGAACTGGCTGCTGGGCATCGGACTGCCGCTATCCGATCGGCGCCAGGATTTGCGCGTTTGTGGCCGTCACTTTACACCGGAAGATTACTAACGCAATAGCGTTTCGCGAGTCCGGTATTAGGGCAAACGCAAGCGCAAGGGGACAGAGTTTGGCCGCTTGACTGTGCCGTAACGGGATGACCCATGAGATGAGCAGAAGGGCAAATGTGAATGGTCTGCACGGTGCAGCCACCTGGTGGCACAGAGCTCAACCATACACAGTAGCAGCATGGAAGTGTTTTCTTTGTTGCTGGTGTGTATTTTTTGGAGGAGTGTAATCATAAACACGTTGTTTTTATAAATGTTTAAAATGTCTTACACTTGGTTAGAGCAATATTAGCGCTGTGTTTGGCTGGTTAAGCGCTGCGCCAACAAGTGTATGGACCGTGCAGACCGATCAGGCCGCTCACGTACGTCTACGCTAAAGTTCCTTCATCAACTTGAGTTTATGCCTCCAGTCATTTGCCGAAATGACCAGCTTGCCTGTGGTTACCGCTAGTGTGTGGTTAACGGAATACCAGACATGTTCGGCGCTACGACAGAATGCTCGCAACGCACGCTGCTTCGATAGCTCTCGCTTGGGGTCGACGGCCAAGCGGCTAGCGGAGAGGTCTCGCGCGGGCGGGGGCGGGCTCCAAAACAACCGGAAGTGGACGATGTGACGTCGCATCATGACGCTGAACCACTGAAGGCGGAGCTTAGCCCCGCTCGCTCGGCGAACGAGTTGAGGAGGAAAAGCATGGCTAGGGAGGAGGGTAACTTCTAATCGCTTGTAGCTCCATTAATACGTAACGCTTCACTTAAATTGTGGTGCGAATGTTCTACTTAAGCTGAACCCTACGAGTCTACAAAATTTGTCCGAACCGTTTCAGGGTCCCTTTAAAGACAGTGAAAGTAGAATAGACTTTGAACAGGTAGAAATAACTAAACGGAGGCTATCTGATTGGTGGACAATATCAACGCAAAAGTAAAGGAGTAAATACATAGGTATGCATGCATATAGAACCATTAAAGGCTAGGTGGCGCGCGCCGCCGCCGCCCGATTCAAAGGGTTGAGCCACAATCATCCATCCATCTATCCATCCGCAGCGCCGCCTGGGCAGAGTCTGAGGTCTATGCTTGTTTCTTTAGCAGAGCCCATAGAGTTTCTCACTATAACCTCTATGGCAGAGCCGCGCGGTCACGTGCGCGCGGTCGATTTTTTTGCCCTCTGTGGGCATTTGTTGAACTTGAGAGTGTGCGGGGCCTGGAGGCCTCTCGCAGCGATCTCCAATTACCCCTGTCTGGAAGAAACTATACTCTAAAGCTTTCAGGTACTAACTACCATCTGACGCCTTTGAATAGGCCATCGGAGGGCTTCACTGTTTATTAAATTAAATGGCTCTCTGGATCCCCGGGTTTCTCAAAAGTGTCGCTAAGCATCTCGGGGTCTATTTTTCTACTCTTTCTTAGAAGCTACAATACTAAAACATATAAGCGCTGAATTCGTGGGCTCATAAACTGAGTGCGAAAATAGAAATTAAAAATCTACTGATTTCTACTGATGTTTCGCGAAAACATCAACTACAATTTTTTCTATGTGTCGTGGCAACACTGGTAGGCATAGAGTATAGTGAGAAACTCTATGCTGGTAGGGGAGCGTGGTAATTGGTCGTCTTTGTTCTTACTGGCGTGTAAATTCTGATGACTTGCATGTGTTAAAATGAGCAACATATACATACAAGAACCACCAACAAGCGGAAAGGTAAGCTGTGCTAACGTGTCGATAGAGTCGTCGTGGAAGCTCGGCTGTTGCTGGTCGTCTCGTGAACAACGCCAATGTGAAGAGTAATCGATTTGCATTCCCCCCCCCCCCCTCTTTTTTTTTTTTTCTGTATGGCTTTTTCTAATCAGGTAAAAGCAGCGCCAAGGATATGAGTGCAGTCGCGTAGAAATCGTCTTGTCAGAGCAACGTGTCGTGTTCTTCAGTTTGACCGTCCCGCCTAAATATGAATAACCAAACCCGCCGTGGTTGCTCAGTGGCTATGGTGTTGGGCTGCTGAGCACGAGGTCGCGGGATCGAATCCCGGCCACGACGGCCGCATTTCGATGGGGGCGAAATGCGAAAACACCCGTGTGCTTAGATTTAGGTGCACGTTAAAGAACCCCAGGGGGTCGAAATTTCCGGAGTCCTCCACTACGGCGTGCCTCATAATCAGAAAGTGGTTTTGGCACGTAAAACAAAAAAGTAAACAACAACAACAATGAATAACCAACTAGCTTTCACGTTCATTTACTTTTCTGCTCATTCCCGAGTGATTGCCCGTTTCTTGCAGTTCTTTGCGTGTCAACTTGCAATTTTGCCTTCTCATGTTGTTATCTTGGGCCGTTCCCCCGCGAGGTCTAGGTTTCGGTCGATTGGAGTTCGACTTATATCACTTATTTTATGCATTTGCAGTTCCTTACGTGACCCACCGAGGGAGCCTTGAGTAGGGGAACGGAAGGAGGTTATAGAAAGTTTTTAAAGTAGGAGCACAATACATTAAGCATTAAAATATGTTAGACTGGTAATTATAGCAATGACAGGTAATCAATCAATACACAGAGAACCAAGAAATGCGCAGTCATTATTACATTATTTTAAAGCAAAGCCGTGTGCTGGGTCGGTCAATATTTCGGCAGATATACATATTTGTGGATGTAGATAGAAAGGTTATGTGTGGCCACGGCGGCCGCATTTCGATGGGGGCGAAAACACCCGTGCACTTAGATTTAGGTGCACGTTAAAGAACCCCAGGGGGTCGAAATTTCCGGAGTCCTCCACTACGGCGTGCCTCATAATCAGAAAATGGTTTTAGCACGTAAAACCCCTTAATTTAATTTTTTTTTTAAGGTTATGTGTGCATCAAATAAAAGTATGGGTGGACGAGCTTATAACCTATTCTGTATTCTGACCGATAATGTAGGGCAAGTAAGCGCACCTCTATTGGCTCCCTTCAATGGTCAGGAGGCACAGCGATGGATGGATGGATGTGGATGGATGTTATGAGCGTCCCCTTTGGAACGGGGCAGTGGGTTGCGCCACCAGGCTCTTGCTATTGTACAACTTAATGTCCTACCTAGCTTAAACAAGAAAGAATGAACACTATGAACTGCCACAAACAAATTTTCTGATCCCCTATTGCGAACTGTGCTATTGTACGTCTCTGTTTTTTGTCGTTTCCCTACTTCCACCAATCTTCCAATCTCTTCTTACTAATCTCTAATGCAGGAAAGTTTACTTTTCCCCTGCTCTCGCTGAACCCAAGGGCTTCAAAGAGGCTAGTGGTACCTAAATCGACCCCTTGGCAGACGTCTTCACATTCTAATAAAACATGCTCCATCGTTTCCCTAGCTTTGCCGCAGCAAGCACACATTTCTTCTTTCTTCTTATATCTCGCTTTATAGGTGCGTGTTCTAAGGCATCCCAATCTCGCTTTGAAAAGTAATGAGCTTCCCTTTGAGTTATCATAAACTGTTTCTTTACTGATTTTGTTTTTTCCTCTTAATTAGTTACTCATGGCAGGTTTCTTTTCCATTGCCGCCACCCATGAAATTATTTCAGCCTCTCTGACTTTCCGCTTGACATTCTTTGTTGCTGTGTTGCCCACCCTACAGGCCGCGCACTTGCTGGTAAGCTTCCTAGTTCTTTTCCTCCACTATGAATCAATGTTTTTCCTGTACAGATACCTCAACACTGTCCCAACCTATTTGCCTTCTTCATACTCAATTTTACTGCGAGCTACTCTCACTTCAAAACTAGTCCAGCCCATATCACCCTGCACAGCTTCATTTGTAGTCTTCCCGTGAGCGCCCAATGCGAGGCGTCCCACTGACCTTTGGTTCCCATCAAGTCCTGATTGTTCCCGTGATTTAAAGCAAACAATCGCTTTCCCAAAAGTAAGTCCTGGAACCATTGCACCTTTCCACATACCCCGGAGCACCTCATACCTATTGTATCTCCATAGCGCTCAGTGCTTCATTATGGCTGCATTTCTCATCCCCTTCACTGTTATTGTTTTTTCCTGTGTTTCCATACATCTATAGCCTTCGTTTATCCATATACAAAGGTATTTATATTCAGTTACCCGAGGTATTTCCTGGCCCTGTATCGCCACTGTCTGTTCACTGTTTTCATTTAATACCATAACACCTTATTTTCTAACACCAAATTTCAAACCTAAATTGTTGCCTTCCTGTCCACAGATATTAGCCAGATGTTGCAAATCACTTTGCTTGTAGCTAGCAACACAATGTCGTCCGCATAAAATAAACCTGGAAGCTGCTGCTCTTCTTCTGTACCTGCCTGTTGGCATGAGAGATTAAACCCGAAATTACTTTCTTTTAGCGACCTCTCCATCCTCACCATGTACATCACAAACAGCAGCAGGGATAAAGGGCACCCCTGCCTCAGTCCCTTGTTGATACCAACTATCTTCTCGCACCTCATCTCTTCTCATTCGACGCAAACAGTATTTTCTAGGTAAATCTCTCTCAAAAGTTGTAGAGAATCGTCACCTAGGCATTCCCCTTCCAGAATATCCCACAAAACGTTGCAGTCTACGTTGTCATAGGCTCCTGTAATGTCTGAAAAGGCCACATATAATGGTCTGCTTTCTACTTTTGATATTTCAATACACTGAGTAAGAACAAACAAGTTATCATCCAAACGCCTACCTATTCTAAAGCCATTCTGAAGCTCTCCCAAAATGCCATTATTCTCTGCCCATGCTTGAAGCTTTAATTTGATTGCCTGCATTGCTAGCCTGTATATTACCGATGTAATGATCAACGGTCTATACGAGTGAATGCTGTCTTTCTCCCCCTTACCTTTATAAATTAAATTCATTCTACTTTGTCGCCAACTGTCTGGTATTCGTCTATCTTTTAAAGTTTTTTCCACTGCTTTCACCAGAGCTTCCTTACTTTTTCGTCCCAGTTCATTTATCAGCCTAACGAGAACCTCGTCTAGCCCTGTGGCTGTGCGCTTAGGAATTTTCTCTTCTGCTTTCTTCCAGTTTAAATTTGTCAGCACCAGCTCCTTTTCCACTTGGGTCTCTTTCATTCTCTTTTTTTCTTCAAATACAACCTCGTCATTGCCTTGAAAAGATTTGAGTGTTATTTTTCTGATGTAATTTATTGCTGCTTCCCCTTCCAGTTTGTTTCCATCTTCGTCTAGGATATGTTGTTGTATTGTTGTTGACTTCCTGCCTAATAATTTTATGTGGTTCCAAAATATTCTAGGCGCAGCTTTCTTTTTCTTACGTATTTCTGACAACCAACGTTCACTTTCACCTTTTATTTTTGCTTGGACCAGTATTTGAACCATAGACTTTTTCTCCCGGTATGTTTACCATTTACTGGCTACTTCATCCTGTGGCAACTGCACCTTCTTTGCCTGCCTATGCTCTCGGGATGCTTTCTGTCTTTTGGGCGATCGCTCCTCGTATCTCCCTGTTCCACCAGCTTTTCACTTTCTTTTTCCTTTCCAACAAACATGTTGTTTCTCTTTCCGTATTTCTGTCATTATTTCACTTTGCTCTCCTTGCTCTCTTTCCCAACTACATATCCCATTTTCAAAATTATGCGTTTATGGTCACTCCCTATGCTGGTATACCCTTCATCAATGACCATTTCTCTCAACTTATCATGAATTCCTTTTTTCATCAGACAGTAATCGATGGTTGATTGCCGGTTTCCCATTTCCCACGTGATATGCCTTTCACACTTTGGACCTGTATTCACGATAACGAGGTTATGTTGCTCACAAAGACCTAGCATTGACTTCCTATTGTTGTCGGTTTAGCCTTCTAAATCCTGTATGCGGGCATTCATGTCACCTAATAGGACAATTTCAGCACCATTCCCGAAACCCTTAATATCCCTTAATAACCCTTAATATTTTTGCGCTTATGCATTCCACTAACTCGTTATTCTTCTCTGTGCAATTATTTCCCGTCCACAAATACATAACGCCCAGGCAAGTTTTTTCCCCACTCATTGCACCTGATAACCAAAGGTGCTCTTGACATTTTGAATTTACTCTTTTTCATTTGGCTCCCTGATGGATGAGCATTCCGACTCCCCCTCCCTTTCTTTCCGACTTAGTTCTGTTGCATCCTTCCCAAACGTAATTCTCAATCACTGCTGGCTCTTCCGAGTCTCTAAGGTGCGTTTCTGTAACTGCATAGACCCCTATTTGGTCTCTATTCAACTGCTCCTCAATCTCTGCCTACTTGTCCTTTCTTCTGCTGCCCTGCATGTTTATGTAGCCTTTTGCATGGTGAGCTCTCTTTCTTGCTTTCCTTTTTCTGTTATCGATGCGATGCTATACTGAGGTTCCCTTAGGGGACCTCTTTCATTACTACCTACTCTGGCTTCCTGAGCACCCGTGGGCCCCCTAAAAAAGCAACAGCTTGACTAGCAAGTCGCCAGCCCGCTTCTTGTGCAAGTCTTTAATTAAAGTGGATCCCGTGTCGTTGAAAACCACCACACCTCCTCACTTCCCTGTTTACTTCGACAACCTCGAAGCCTTTCTCTTGGCTCATTTTCCATATCGCCTCACTAGCAGCTACTACGGCTCTTTGTACGTGACTGTCATGTACAGGCACCTGCGGCACCGTGCCCACCACGATCTGCACCTGAGGGGACAGCTCGCGCAAGTGATCCACCCCTTCACCAAGCGCTGGGCTAGTCCTATGCCTTTCCTGTTTAGGATGTCATTTAGCCAACCTGCTACTATGACAAGGTTGCACACGTGAGCATTTTCTGTTAGCTTTTCTTTTGCTCGCTCCATGACAGAACCATGTGTCCGCCCTAGAAATGTCCCTACCGCCACTCTTTTATCGCCTTCCACCCTCTCCACAACTGCTTTTGAGCAACTAGCCATGTTTGAGTCGCCGGCGATAATCACCCTTTCTCTCTCTCCTACCTTTCCCTGCTTCCCTTTGTCCTTTTCCTCGTGATTCAGACTTGAAAAGGGGCATTGACCCATGCGCTCCTGCTTTTTCCCCGCGGTGGGCTCAAGGTAGGTGCTGCTCTTTCCAGCTAACCCCTCACCACGTTGCACACATTCCACATACTTTGCTGGCCCACCCTCTCCTGTCACGTCGGGGGACTGCATTCCATTGTCACGACCATTCTTGTTCACAATGGTGGCCCTGTTCAGCTTTTCCTCGGCTGCTTCAAGTCTTTTTTCAACTATCTTTCGTGCATCACACTCCCTATTTAGCTTATTTTTGAGCTTTTCCACGTGCTTGACAAGCTTTTCCTGGAAAGCCTCCATTTTCTGCAACCTAGTATCGACATCACAGTGTGTGCCGATTGACTCGCTTCCCTCTCCATTCTCATCCGTCCCCTCATCTGCCTTGAGGGACCCCTCACACCCTGCCCGCTTTCTCGGCTTTCTTGCCATGATTGCACGGCTTTTTCTGATGCAGATACTATAATACTAAAATAATGCAGAGCACATGCCTTTTAGAAAAAAACGATACGCACAGGATCCAAACCCTCAAAATGTCGCAAAGCAACTCTCACCAATATTTGAAAAGCAATCAATGCTGCGGAGACCCAAGGTATGACACGCTCTCGCAGGCGCTCAACCACGCGGCCACGCTCTCACTTTCCTACCAAAACACACAGTAAAACCACTAATAGATATTAGTCTTGCCATTTCCAAGTTACTATTTAAAGGCTGTAAAGACTCAAACCGGTTGCACATGCTGAAGCACGCGGCGCGAAAGGACGCTCTTACTATCCTGCAAAACCAAATGTGCACAAAACATACCCGCACACACAAAAAAAGGAGGCTAAAGAAAAACTACCTGATTATTATTTAAAGGCTAAAAAAATCAGCAAAGCAAAAACAGAAGCAAGCTCAAAGCATGCACAAAAACTGATTTTGTTGCCACCACGGAGCCCTAAAAGGCACGTCCATCCGCCGCAGAGTATCAAGCCACGTCCCACGCTTTTGTTCTGATCGGCTCAGCCGTCAGCGCCACCGTGTCAGTTTCATCTGTGATGCTTCAAATTGTCCGTTGAGCGAACGAGTGGCGGAAGGAGGACAAGAACAGAAAGGGCCTACGCATTGAGGAATGAATGGGAAAGGAAGCTTGCTGCACTCGTTTTGAAGAAGCTCGAGCTCAAAAAACAGTGTTGGCTGATGCCGAGATGCAGGTGTCCCTCATCCAAACCAAAATAAACTTTTTAAAGCCGTAAAACACAGCACTAAGGCGTCGTGCCCGGTCTGCGGGTGTGTCAGGACAGTTGAGATTGACTTAATTACGAGCTGTTGAGAGAGAATCTCAATTGTGACAAAGTTTGGGCTTCATACCACTGAGCTTGCTATCAGTTGATAGAAATAGTTCATATTCAAAAATATTTGCTTCTGTATGCATCTCCTTTTTATTGGTATTTGAGAATGTCTGACTCCATTTGCAATTTTTTTTCGAAGACATTTTATCTGCTGTGCATTTTTTAACCCCTCCCTTAAATTCTCTTTTTGAATAACATAAACACTACTCCTTAGTATTCAATTTGGATTAAATCATTTCTTTTTAAATTTTTTCATATGCTTAATTAGAGAGTGACAGCATCGGGCGCTATGGTTTCAGGCCGTCTTGACATAAAACATAGTTCTGCATCACTCAGGGAATTGTGCAAAGGCACCCAGGGAAAACCTGGAAAACTGAGAGAATTTGGAAATACCGACTTGGTAGACACCCTGATTATTCAAGGCGACATCTGTTATTTGTGTAATATGTTGCTTGAATAGACGAAATAAAGCTTAGAAATAATAAAACACACAAATTGAATTTCTGCATGTTTTTTGTTTTACTTCGCACCGAAGGAAGACAGATGTACTTCCGCTTTGTCTGCTTGTTCGCACGGTCTTGCAGTCACGTGTGCAGGTACTGAAAGCGCGGGATCATGCTCTGTGATCCGCTTGTGTCTGCCTCAGTATTCGTATAGCACTGACTTACATAGCTAGTCAGGTGTCCTCGTACATAATGTGCAAAATCGTGCGCTGTGCGAAACAAGACAGTCACAACAGATCGCGCGTGACGCCGTCAGCGCAAGTGCGCAGTGTGACAAAAAAAAAAAAGCGAGGAGAAAAAAAAAATGAAGGCGGAGCCCATGTCGTACGTGTCACGTGATCCTCGAGGTCTGGTGTGGGAGGACGCAGGGAAGGAATTTCGCTTGCGGAGGTTAGACGGGGCGAGTGGAGCTTGCTTGGCAGTGGAGCTCACCTCCTGAAATCATGGGTTGGCAGCACTAAAATATTTCTATCTCGGCTATTAATGAGCCGATTTGAATTTTTTTCCCTGCAGAACACTCTCTAGAAGACACGTGACCACTTCCAGCGTATAACCAAAATTTGTTATGGGGCCTGGTGAGGGGCCCTTTAAGGGCAGTAAAATGCATGCATTCATTTTTTCAAACTGCCCTATTTTTCTGACGTTTTCGCGGTGCCTAGGAAGTCCGAGAAATCGGACATTGACTGTACAGCTGACCAAGGAGATGCTTCAAATGGTCTGTGGGGAGAACTCGCGGCAGAAGGAAGACGAGAACAGAAAGGACATACGCATTGAAGAATGAACAGGAAAGGAAGCGTGTCACTGCTTCTTTGAAGGAGCTCGAGCTCACAAAAACAAAATAAATAAAGTGTTGGTTGATGTTGAGATGCAGGTGCCCCTCGTGAAAACAAAATAAACTCTTTAAAGCAGTGAAAAGCAACACTGAGGCGCTCTGTGCAGGCTGATAGTATGCGAGAACAGTTGAGGTTTACTTAAAAGCTGTTGTGAGAGAGAATATTACTTGTGAGAAAGTTCTGGCCTCATACGAATGAGCTTTCTATCAATTGATAGAAACGGCTCATGTTGAAAATATTTGCTTCTACATGCATCTCCTTTTTATTCGAATTTTAAAATGCTCAAGTCGATTTGCAATGGAATTTATCTTCTTTTTTCGAAGGTGTTTTATTTGCTATACATTTCACTAACCCCTCCCCCCTGTTTACACTACTCCTTACTATTAAAACTGGATTAAGTAGTTTTTCTTTGTTTTTAAGATACTAGACAATGACAGCATCAGGTGACACGGTGTCTGCCCATCTTGAAATAAAACAAAGTTCTCTGTCACTCAGGGAATTTTACGAAGCCACTCAGGGAAAACCTAGAAAACTCAGGGAATTTGGAAATGTCAATTTGGTAGACACCCTGCGTAAGGGCACTCGCACAAATAGTGTCAATATGTATATCCCAGTTCAGGCTGTTTGCTAGTGATTTAAACTCCGAGGTATTTTACAACTGGTAATTCTCTGGGTGTCACTCGCTCTATAGTGTATGGATATTGCAGAACTGTTTTCTTTTTACATATTCGGAGTACTAAGCGCCTCTCAGGGTTAAGAAACATGCCCCATTCAGAGCACCAGCTCGATGTTTTACATACATTATTGTTTAGCCTGTTTTGATCCTCTGCGGAATTCACTGTTGTATACAGAACACATCATCATCATCATCAGCCTATGTCCACTGCAGGACAAAGGCCTCTCCCTGTGATCTCCAATCAGCCCTGTCTTGTGCCAACCGATTCCAACAAGCGCCCGTGGATTTCCTAATTTCATTGCTCCACCTAGTCTTCTGCCGTCCTCTATTGCGCTTCCCTTCTCTTGGTACCCATTCCGTAACCCTAATGGTCCAACAGTTGTCTAACCTGCGCACAACATGACCTGCCCAGCTTCATTTTTTTCTCTTACTGTTAATTAGAATATCGGCTATACCCGTTTGCTCTCTGATCCAAACCACTCTCTTTCTGTCTCTTAAAGTTATGCCTAGTATTCTTCATTCCATCGCTCTTTGCGCGGTCCTTAACTTGTTCTCAAGCTTCTTTGTCAGTCTCCAAGTCTCAGCCCCATATGTCAGCACTGGTAAAATGCACTGATTGTACTTTCCTTTTCAATGATAATGGCAAGCTTCCAGTCAATGTCTGCCGTATGCGATCCAACCCATCTTTATTCTTCTTTGAATTTCCTTCTCATGATCAGTGCAGAAAACAGTCGTCCCCAAAAAGTTTAATTTTAACTTCAGAATCTACCACATTCACTATGTCATTTATATAGATTAAAAATATAATAGGCCCCAGTACCGATCCCTGAGGGACACCAGATGAGACAGGAAGGGCATCTGAACAGTGGTTATAGATTTGGGACGTATTGAAATCTGTTATCAAGATGATGATACGGAACAGCCGCCACAGTGTGGCTGCACTGAAGAGGAAGAAGACGACGTGTGCCCGCTTGATATAGCCGCCGCCATTTTGGCCTCCATTAGCTCCCCTATAAATAAATTGTAAATAGCATTGGGCATCAGCTATACGTAACATTAATTTGGTGGAGGCGGACGTTCCCCCTACCCATCATGGTGCTCCGCAGCGGTCGCAGCTGCGACAGTGCAACTTCGGCTCCTGCTGGCGGCAGTTCATCTACGCAAGCATCTCCACCTGCAGCCCCTACCTACATCGCCGTTTCCCCTTCTCGGGATCCTGGTGTTTTCACCGGAGTCGGCAGTCCTGATGTTGACGACTGGCTCCGCTTATATGAATGTGTCGGCACCAGTCACAGGTGGGATCCAACTATTGTGCTTGCCAACATTCTTTTCTACCTCGACGGAGCTCCACTAGCATGGTTCCAGACTCACAAAGAGGAGATCTCGAGCTGGGATCTCTTCAAAGAGCAGCTTTGCAACCTTTTTGGCAATCCATTCGGTCGCCAAGTTAATGCCAAGAAAGCCCTTGCCACACATGTACAGACGTCGACCGAGTCCTACGTGTCGTACATTGTTGACGTCTTGGCCCTTTGTGCCGTGGCTGACCCGAACATGTCTGAGGATGATAAGGTTAATCACATCCTCAAAGGCATTGCTAACGATGCCTTCAATTTACAGGTGTTTACGAATATCACCAGCATCGATACGATCCTCAAGGAGTGCGGCCGTCTCGAGCGTGCTAAAAGCAACTGGGTATCCCAGCATATCACGCGACTTCCCAACACAGCTGCTATGTCATCTTGTGATGACCTCTTCCACCAGCCGTCGTAATGTGACAACTTGACCCGCATCATTCGTCGTGAGGTCGAAGCCGCACAACTGGCGGCCCCTTCATTCCCATCACCTGATCCTTCTCCTGTGACAATCTCCTTGATCCAGGCCATTGTCCGTCAAGAGTTGTCCAACGTCGGTCTGCAATCCATTCGTTCAGTATGCTCGGAACCTCTTTCTCCACGCACATCCCCACCCCGCTCTTTTACTCCTCTTATGGACAGCGCAACCCTTCCTAATGGTGAACCGTAGACGACAAGGCGATCTGTTTGTACTGCCGACGCATTGGACATGTTGCTTACCAGTGCCGCAGCCGCTGGACTTCTCCGATGCGCTATTCTCCTGATTACCACCCTCATCCCTCCAGTGTGTCCTTTTCCTTCGCTCCTTCTATACCCGCCCCATCATCGGACCCTGCGACACCTTTGACACGACCCTGCTACTCCCGCTCGCCTTCTCCCTCCCGCCGTCAATCTCGTTCGGCCTTGTAACGCCGTGCTCTTTCTCCGACCTACATGCTGCACCCCCGACCGGAAGACTAGACAGTGCAGCTTCTGGAGGTGAAGCTGCAATGACGACATTGGCACAAAATCCTCGCTTCACCTTACCCACAAACAAGACTCGTTTGGACGTTCTTGTCGACAATGTTCCTGTGTGCGCATTGATTGACAATGGGGCGCATGTGTCCGTTGTGAGTGCTGCTCTTCGCCGTCGGCTCAAGAAAGTTCTGACGCCTGTCCCGAACCGAGTTGTACAAGTCGCCGACGGAGGGACTGTCGCTATTTTTGGCATGTGCTCTGTCCGACTCACCATTGCTGAGAGACACACCATCGTCCTCTTCACCGTCATCGAGCATTGACCTCATGAACTCATTCTTGGTCTGGATTTCCTTGCCGATCATTCTGCCCTCATTGACTGTTCAGCTGGCTCACTTCGCCTTGACTTGCCTCCTCTTGCTGACCCTGTGGACCTGCCTCCAAGCCATTTGAGCTGCATGGATTTTATTTCACCTACCGTTTCACTCTGTGACACACGTTGACTTGTTGTCCTCACCAGCTGTATCTGACGGCAATTAAGTGGTCGCACCAATTCTGGCTGTTATACTTACACATGGTGTTACCGTGCTGCACACTGTGCTGACAATTACTGGCAACCGCACCTGCCTTCCACTTGTCAATTTCGCGCTAAGCGCGCAAGTTCTGCCTCAGGGGATCTCATTGGCTATACACCATAGACCATTTATAACGTAACCACCTGTAGTGCGGGACCGCATATAATGCAGCTTTATGTGACCACCAGTACACCTTCCATAGAGTTTAATGTGTCAGCCTACCGCTTAGTGCACGGTCGCGCAAAATGGAAGACTGGGTATAGTGCGGTTTCTCCGAAGAGAAGGGAGCGCACCCCCCAGCACTACGATGCCCGCGCCCTCTACAAGAAGAGAGAAGATAGCCATGAAACCCATCGCAAGAGGGGAGAAAAATAGAGGTGAGAGAGACTGTACAGCGTGCAAAGAAAGAAGTGCAACTAGTGACCTTGTCTTTTGCTTTTCCTTGTGCAGCGCCGCGAGGGCGGGGCCGAGCCAGACCGAGCACCCGCGCCGTCGTCGTAACGGGATGGGTCCCATTCAGAGGGCGAGTAGGAGAAACATTGGGAAGGTCCATTTGCTGGGGGTGGTCGGTTGACAGGTTGGCTTTGCACATGCGCCAGTCTTCTGCCTTTTCTCCTGTGTGGGTGCACGCGAGTCGTCGTCTTGCGATACCGAAATGCGCTGCCAGCGTCGTGGGCCTAGCTACCGGAAAACGTGTTTCCTTGTCTTTGTGTTTGTGTCACGCTACTTGTGTCGCGCTGGGCTAAGTTGCCATGCCGCCTGATCTTTCCAACTCAAGAAAATGGCAAGGTTTATCTATGGAGATGAAGCAAAGCATTATTAAGCATGTCGAATGTGGCCTAAAGAAGGTTTCTGTTGCGCAAAAGTACAGCATCGCCGACACAACAGTGTCGGCAATTTGGAAAAACAGGCATAAGGTGCAACAGCAACTGCAAGAAAATTGTGGATCACTAGCAAGGAAGCGGATGTGTTCACAAAAGTATGAAGATGTCGACGCCGCTTTGTTCAAGTGGTTCAGCGAGGTGCGAGCCCAGAATGTGCCCGTGAGTCCAAATGACCTGGCCCGTGAGGCTAGGTCATTTGCAAACTTGTTGGGCCACGATAGTTTCAACCCATTAAATGGGTGGATTCAGTGGTTTAAGGACTGGCACGGAATAAGCTGCCATGTTATCTCCGGGGAGAGCGCACAAGTTGATGGTTCTACTGTTCAGGCCTGGCTCAGTATAAACATTGAGACCATGCTGGCGAAGTACGCGAAGCGGGACATTTATAATGCGGATGAGGCTGGCGTGTTTTACAATTTGCTCCGACACTGCACACTCGCACTGTCCCACGAACGCTGCTCCTGTAGAGAGGCTTCGAAGGAGCGGTTTACCGTTCTGTTCTGCACCAATATGGATGGCAGCGACATAAGGCGCTTATTTGCGATCGGAAGGCCGGCGCGGCTGTGCTGTTTAAAGATAAAGCGAGTGCCTGCCGATTACATATAAGGCCAACAGAAAGTCATGGATGACTTGGGAGCTATTTGCAACTTGGCTTCAAAAATTTGACGAGGACATGGTGTCAGAAAAGCGACAAGTTGTCCTTGTTCTTGACAACTGCAGTGCCCGTCATGTAAGTTTAAAGCTCAGTGCAGCGAGCCTCAAGTTCTTGCCTGCAAATACGACAGCCAAGAGCCAGCTGATGGACCAAGGCGTAATCGCCGCAGTGAAACCACATTATAAGAGGCGCATATGTGAAAGAGTGCTGATTAACCTTCAGCAAGACGAAGCAATGAAGGTAAACCTGCGGAGTGCCATCGACATGATCACGGCATCTTGGTGGCAGATAAAAGCATCAACTATCGCCAAGTGTTTCCTAAAGGCGGGGTTTGTGCGCAACGCCGTGGTCAGCGATCCTGATGTGAGGAGCGACGATAGCCACCACGACGACGATGTCGACGTAGTCCTCAACGGGGATGATGTGTGGTCGTATCTGGTGAAAAAGAACATTGTTGGACAGGATGACACATTCGAAGTCTTCGTGAACGAGGATTGCGATGACTTTGTCTGCGAAGAAGCAGGCACAGACGAAGCAATTGTAGCAGCAATGCCTGATCGCGATGACTGTATCGGACGATGATGACGACGAAGAAGACAGCACACTGGAACTTTCGCACAGAGATGCACTGGATTACATCAGCAAGCTCAGGATGTACTGCGCGCAGAAGGGCTTGAGCGAGAAAGCTTCCCAGCGTCTGATCGCTGTTGAAGATGAGATGGTGCATAATGCGGTGAAGGCTCAGCACCAAAGATAGCGGCATTTTTTCATTGATTAGGAAAAAAAAACTTTTTGTTTAGTGTCCAATTCTGGTGCTTTATTGCGCGTTAAGATGTAAAATACATAATAAAAGGTGGGTTGACCATATTTGCATGTGAATAAGAGTCTAAAAATGGCATATTTGATACAGTGCAGTATCGCTTAAAATGCGGATTTTCCTGACTCCCGCGACCTACGTTATTTATTTATTTAGACAATACTGCAGGCAGCAATGCTGCCCAAGCAGGAGAGGGCTTACAAAAGCTGCTTTGTCAACATATTTTCAAATGAAACATAAATGCATTCAACAACACATTATGGTAAATGATTTCATTCTTCGCTCGTAAGTGGAAAAAATGATTTCTGAAAGATTTTGGTTCGCAGGAAGTATGACCGAACTACTTTAGAATGAAAAATATGCGACGACCTTTGTGGAGCATGGGTAATATATGTGGCATTTGCTAAACCTGTTTATTATGAAACAACGAGTAAAAAAATTTCAGCCTGGAGATTTTACGGCGCACGTGGAGCGGATCCAGTCCAAGTTGGCCTAACATGCCAGAAACTGATGAAAATGTTTTGTAATCGGAGCAAATAAACCGTGCAGCCAAGCGTTGAATTCGTTCGTTTGTCAATTTCCTTATTAATGAACAGGTCCCACACTATGGAAGCTTACTCTAGGACTGGGCGTACGAGGGAATGATAAGCCTGCAGCTTGACAGATGAAGGGGATTTCTTTAGCTTTCTACGCAGGAAACAAAGTTTTTTGAAAGCTTTGTTGCATATGTTGTTAATATGAGTGACCCATTTGAGGTTACTGTTAATTGTTATGCCTAAATATTTAACAGAGGTAATAGATTCAAGGTTCCGATTGCCAATGTGGTAAATATAAGGTAGTGGTTTTCGTTTCAATGTTATTGTCATTGACACAGTTTTGGAAAAGTTTATTTGCATTCCTCTGTCGTCGCACCAGTCCGCGAGTTTACAAAGACTATTGTTAAGTGTATCCTGGCATGAAGAACACCTTATAGTGGAATAAATGACACAATCATCAGCAAACAATTTCACCTTGATATTAGGATCCAAATTTTTAGCAATATCATTTACATAGATAAGAAACAACAGGGGTCCCAACACTCTGACCCCTGTGGTACACCGGATAAAACAGGCAGGCTACTATTTCACACCATCGATTTCCACAAACTGAACACAATTCGCTAAATAAGCTTGAATCCAATGCAGTATATTTTCTGGTAGTCCAAGTGATTCAAGAATTTCAATTAGATTTGCATGTGGCACACGCTCAAATGCCTTTGAAAAGTCTAGGAAAATTGCGTCAATCTGCAGGCGGTCATCAATGGCACTGGCAAAGTGATGTACAATGGATAACAATTGAGTTGAGGTTGAAAACTTTCTACGAAAGCCATGCTGAAAATAAAAAAAATTATTCGCTTACAAGGGGTTAGATATTTAATTAGCAATAATATGCTCCAAGAGCTTACAACATGTGCTTATGAGGGAAATATGTCTGTAATTGTTAGGAATAAGTTTATCACCTGATTTAAAGTTATAAGCGGTCCAAGCTGTAATTAGTGCTTTTCAGGATGATGAGGTCGAGCCATTCACAGTGGAAGATCGTTACAGCTCAGCCCATACCATGACATCATCGCACGGTACTGACGTCGACATTGAGAAGATGGTTTTCTCTGACCTTACACCTGCCTTTGCCGCGTTCTTGAAAGCTATTGCGACATTTTTGACGTTGACAATCGACCCTTAGGTCAAACCTCTGTTGTGACCCATCGCATAAATGCTGGCGATGCGAACCCTATTCACCGACATCCATATCGTGTTACTGAATTGGAACGAGCTGTTATCCAACAGGAACTAAAGAAGATGCTTGAAAAGAACATTATCGAGCCTTCCTGTAGTCCCTGGGCTTCTCCCGTCGTACTTGTCAAAAAGGAGGATGGAATGTGGTGCTTTTGTGTAGATTATCGCCACCTGAATAAAATCACAAAAAAGGACGTGTATCCTTTGCCACGTATTTATTTATTTATTTATTTATTTTCAATACTGCCAGTCTCTTTATCGAGACCATAGCAGGTGGGCATATTGTTACTATGTAAGCGTTGATACAACATTATTCATAGAACATGTGAATACAAAGTACAATGAACTAGATACGCTACATGTAGGTACACAGTAAAGTCTGGAAAAATACAAAATGCAAAAAAAGAAAGACATCGTTTCATGCATATAATTAGTGAAGTCAGCTGTAACAATAAAACAGATGTTATAAATACAATAAATTGTCATTCAATACAATCTCGTGAAATATAAATGCAACAACAATTTACAACATAACAGTGCATAACTTAATACAATCTAACATAACATAACATAACACAACATAACATAAGAGATAGATCTAAACAATGTAAAAAACAAATTTGCATAAGACTAAAATATTTCTAGCAGTCATTCCTTATTCTTTTCTATCATATTACTAAAAATTGAAGGCGAGTCTATATCAGCTATTGCTGGGTCGAGGTGGTTCCACTCCCTAACAGCAGTAGGGAAAAAAGAGTACCTAAATGTGTCCGTTTTACAAGGGTACTCAACTAACATTTTATTATGCTTATGGCGTGAAATACGGGACGTAGAGAAAGTGATGTATTTTGAAAAATTTATGTTAAAGCGGTTGTGCAACAGGTTGTGTATGAATTTTAGTCGAGCTTGCTGTGCTCTGTTTGCCAGTGTGTCCATTCCGGATGAAGTCAGGAGTTCTGTGGGCGAGTCAATGGTTTTGTACTTGTTGTGAATAAACCGTATTGCTTTCCTTTGAACTTTTTCCACTTCGGCTGTGTTTGTCTTTGTGTGAGGAAACCAAACCGTGTTGGCGTATTCTAGTACTGGCCGCACAAAGGCTTTATAGCATAGCAGTTTGATATGACTGGGAGCAGATTTCAGGGACCTTTTAAGGAAGAAATTTTACGGGTGGCTGCTGAAGTGATGTTGGCAATGTGCTTATTCCACTTCAAGTCTGATGCTAGAGTCAGTCCTAGATACTTGTGTTGCTGAACATTAGTTAGGGGTGTACCATTGAGAAGGTAGGTGAATCCTGATTTAATCTTCTTTGTTGTTACTACCATTGTCACTGATTTCTTGATGTTGATAGACATTTGCCATTGTTCACACCAGGCATTTATCTCGTTAAGGCATCTGTTCAAAGTAAGGTGATCTTCATAACTTCTTATTTCTTTATGTATAATGCAATCATCTGCAAAGAGCTTTATGCTGCATGTTATGTTATTGACGATATCATTGATGTAAATTAAAAATAGTAAGGGCCCCAAGACCGAGCCCTGGGGAACGCCAGATGTGATAGGAACTGTATCAGATGATGCTCCATCATGGAAAACGAACTGTGAGCGTTGTGATAAAAAAATCCCTAGTCCAGGCTGTAATGCTTCCATTTCCAATAATTGACTCCAATTTTGCAATTAGCTTGTTGTGACACACACAGTCGAATGCTTTGCTAAAATCTAGAAATATTATATCTGTTTGACCGCGGTTGTCAATAGTCTGTGCTAGGTCATGTATAACTTCAGTCAATTGTGTTACTGTTGACATCCCGTGCCGAAATCCATGCTGATTGGCTGTTAGTATGCCATTCTCTTCAAAATATGTTGTTAGGTGTTTTAAAATTATATGCTCTAGTATCTTGCACGACGTACTAGTTAGTGATATCGGTCTGTAGTTGGAAGGAGAGGCTGTGTCACCTGATTTATGGATTGGTATTATCTTTGCTTTTTTCCAGTCATCTGGCACACGTCCGGTTGAAAGTGATATGCGATAGATAATGCCAAGATACCTGCTGCACCATTCTGCGTATCGCTTTAAGAATTCGTTCGGGACGTCGTCAGGGCCACTAGATTTTTTCGTGTCTAATCCGAGTAGGAGGTTAAAGATTCCTGAGTCAGTTATGTTTAGTGAGTCGATGGTGAAACCTGTAGGAATTATTGGGGGGACAAACCCGTTATCTGCAGTAAATACCGATTGGAAGTACTTGTTGTATGCATTGGCTTGAGAAACTTTTTCATCGTAGGGTCGTTCTGGCGTGATTACTTTGCGTGCACGAAAGTGATTCCAAAATCTGTGGGGATTACTTTTTACGAAGTTAGGCAGGGTAGTATTAAAATATTCTTTTCTGGAGTGGCTTAGTTTGACTTTAAGTTCTGCCTTGGCGGTAATCAATTTTGATGTCCCAAGTGATTGATTTTTAGCTTTCTTCAAAGACCGACGTAACCTTTTCACTTTTCGTTTCGCATGAATTACCTCACGCGTTACCCATGGGTTGTATTTGCGCGATTTTCTTGTTTTTAACGGTATAAATTGTTCAATGCAGTCATGTATTACTGTCTTAAACTTAATCCAGAGGGAATTTGCGTCTGCCGAAGGATTGCAAGCCATTTCCGCAAAATCCGTGAATTCATGTGCCATGTACGTCAAAATACTGGCGTCGTCCGACTTCGCAAAGTCGATAACGGTGCTTTCTAAGGACCTTTTTTGTAAGCTAAACGACAGAGGTAGGCGACATATTGGAATATTGTGGTCGGATATACCTTCAACAATACTAGTGTGCATTTTGTTTACAAAGAAGTGATCAGAGAGTAGTATTAGATCGAGTATATTACTTGCAGTACCATGTGAGCGTGTTGGTTGATCAACTACTTGTTGTAGGTTGAAGTTAAGCATTAAATCAATTAGTGCCTCTGAAGTACGTGATGAGTAATGCATTTTCTTCCAGTTAATTTCTGGAAGGTTAAAGTCCCCCATGATGATAATTCTTAGGCTGTGAGCGTGGCACTGCAGAAACTCATGTATGTTCTTTATGGAGCTTTCGTCCGAGTCAGGACTTCGGTAAATGCAGCCTACAATTATGGCAGTGTTGTTGCAGGTAATTCTGCAGAACACGGCCTCAGCATCCCTCACATTTGGCAACGGTTCGTATGGGAGGGATTTCTTTATTAGCAGTGCCACGCCACCACCACGTGTCTGTCTGTCTTTTCGAATGGCGGAGTAATCGGGAGGCACAAATTCATGATTTAAGACAGCCGAGGGAAGCCACGTTTCAGTTATCGCTACTATGTCTGGATTATGTTCAAAGAGTAGATTTTCAAGCGCGTCAGTCTTACTTAAAATGCTTCTCGCGTTTACGTTCAATAATGTCAGTTCTTTGACTGCGCTTGGCTGCGCGTGATTGGACGCTTTGCTCCTACGTTTTTTTTAAGTAAAACTCTCTCCCCCTTGTCCTCGTCCCAAGCGAAAACTTGGTCATTAATGTAAAGTTTGTCTAATGACAAAGAAACCCTGTTATGGTTTTCTCGGTTTTCCTTGGCGCTATTCCACAGCAGTTTCCTGATTTCTCGAGTTCTTTTACAGAAGTCTTCCCCGATAGAGAAACCTGTGTTTTTTAGCTTGCGCCCTTTTCCTAATATTATAGATTTCTGTCTAGAATCCTGAAGCCTAAAGATTACTGGTCTTATTTTGTTATGCGCTGGTTTACCGAGACGATGAATTCGCTCTATAGCAATAGACTGCAAGCCAAGCGTGTCCTGTATAATGGTCTTATTTACAGTTTGTTCTAGCTTTTCACTGTTTTCGCCTTCTGCTTCCGTCAGGCCGTATACTATTAGGTTTGACCGTCTACTCTGGTTTTCCAAGTCGTCCATTCGTTTTTCCATTTTCCTTGCACTCTCATGAATGTCTTGTATTTGGCTTATGCATGAGGTTATCGTCGACTCCAGGCATGACAGAGCATCTAGTTTTTTTTCTATACTGGCAAGCCGTCCTTCTTTAATTTCCTTGATATCGGCTGCAACTTCCTTCAACTGCTTTATGATTTGCGCTAGATCAGGACCTGGATTGCTCTCAATGTCTCCCGCTAGCAAAAGCAGCTCTTTTAACCATGTCACTGCGTTCACAAGCATACAACAAAGCTGCGCTCTAGACTCTAGACTGCCTGCATGGTGCCACCTATTTTTCTTCTATCGACTTACACTCCGGCTACTGGCAGACATCCGGCGATGACATGGATCGAGAGAAGACTGCATATGTTACCCCTGACGGCCGTTATCAATCAAGGTGACGCCTTTCGGTCTCTGTAAGGCGCCCGCCACCTTCGAACGAATGATGGACTCTTTGCTTCAGAAGTTCAAGTGGTCCACCTGTTTACGCTATCTGGACAACATCATCGTTTATTCGCCCACATTTGACATGCATCTAGACCGTCTTTCTGCGATTCTTAACATGTTCCGCCGTGCCGGTCTCCAGTTGAACTCATCAAAATGTCACTTCGCTCACTGCCAAATCACCGTCCTTGGACACCTTGTGGATGCCAGAAACGTGCGACCTGATCCGGACACAATTTGCGCCGTTACGAACTTTCCTGTTCTGAAGTCTACCAAGGACGTTCATAGTTTCGTAGGGCTGTGCTCTTATTTCCAACACTTTGTGAAGGATTTTGCAACCATCGCATGTCCCCTTACCGACCTCTTGAAGAAAAACGCCCCTTTTTCTTGGGCCACATTTTTTTCGCAGCTCACTACTCTCCTTACCACGCCTCCAATTCTGGCCCACTTTGACCCGTCTGCCTCAACGGAAGTTAGAACTGATGCCAGTGGTCACGGCATAAGAGCAGTGTTAGTGCAACGCCAGTGTGGACATGATCGCATTATAGCCTATGCCAGCCGACTTCTATCACCCGCCGAGCGCAATTATTCGATCACGGAGCGCGAGTGCCTTGCTCTTGTGTAGACTGTTGCCAAGTTTCGTCTATACTTGTAGGATGCCCATTCTGTGTCATCACTGATCACCACGCTCTCTGCTAGCTATCCTCGCTCAAAGACCCCACGGGACGGCTCGCTTGCTGGGCGTTACGCCTGCAAGAATATACCTTCTTCGTGGTATATAAGAAGGTACGCTTGCACCAGGATGCCGATTGTTTGTCTCGCTACCCCGTCGACGCACCGGCTGATGCGGACGCTCTCTTGTGTTTTCTCTGTGTCCCAGTTGCTTCAAATCGGCAACGAGCAACGCCGCAATCCTTCATTACGAGCCCTCATCGACCGTCTGGAGTCAACGCCTGGTGTTGCCTCTCTCCAGATGTTTCTCCTCAAGGAGGGGACATTATACCGCCGCAATTTCGATCCACACAGCCTTGACCTTCTGCTTGTCATTCCATCACACCTTCGTTCGGCTGTCCTCCACCAACTTCACGACGCTCCCTCAGCTGGACACTTGGGCGTCTCGCGCACATACGACCATGTGTGCCGTTGATTCTTTTGGCTGGTTCTCGCCCGCTCTGTGCAGTGCTGCACTGCCGCTTGTGAGCCTTGTCAGTGCCAGAAGAAGCCCTCCACACTTCCAGCTGGATGTCTCCAGCCGATCGACATCCCACCCGAACCTTTTTTCCGTGTTGGTCTAGACCTTCTTGGACCATTTGCTCTCTCGGGCTCCAGAAATAAACGGGTCGCCGTCGCTGCTGATTATGCTACACGGTACGCAATCACCAGAGCCCTCCCGATAAGTTGTCCACTGATGTTGCTGACTTTCTTCTCTATGACATCATTTTAGTGCACGGTGCTCCGCACCAATTACTCACTGACCGTGGCCGCAGGTTTCTCTCAGCAGTCGTCGAGGACATCCTCCGCTCCTGCTCAACAAAGCACAAGTTCAGCACATCCTACCACCCACAGACCAATGGCCTCATGGAGCGCCTCAACCGGACCATCACCGACATGCTTTCGAAGTATGTTGCGACCGACCACCACAACTGGGATCTTCACTTACCATATGTGACGTTTGCATGTAATTCATCGTGTCACGACACTGCCGGCTATTCACCATTCTATCTCCTATATGGCTGAGTACCCGCATTGCCCTTGGACACTTTGCTGCCCTCCGCCACATGTTCAGCCACTGAATACGCCCGCGACATGATCGCACACGCCGACCACGCACACCAGCTTGCCCGCACCCATCTCAAGGCCTCACAGGAGTATCAGAGACGCCTCTATGATTGCCACCATCGCGACGTACATTTTTCTCCAGGATGTCTGGTGCTTCTCTGGTCACCCATTCGAAGTGTGGGCCTTTCCGAAAAGCTGCTGTCGCACTACACTGGCCCATACCGTGTGGTGCTACAAGTGACCGATGTCACGTATGAAATCATCCCCACCGACCTCTGAGCGTCATCGTCAGCTGCAAGTGACATCATTCATGTGGCAAGACTAAAGCCATACCACACTCTTTTCACCGTGGATGTGTAGATTAAGCACCGGGACGGTGTGCCCGCTCGATATAGCGTCGCCATTTTGGCCTCCGTTAGCTCCCCTGTAAATAAATTGTAAATAGCATTGGGCATCAGCTACATGTAACAATATGCTCTAATAAGATCAATATGGTGGGAAGAGATTCCGTCTGCGTAAAGCTTTTCTATGAGTTTACTATGGGGAACCTTATCAAAGGCTTTGGTGAAGTCCAAAAATACTGCATCCATTTGCTCTCTATTGTTAACTGTGATGAAAAAGTCATGACATTAAGTACCCAACTGAGAGACAGTCGATAAACCGCGTCTAAAACCATGTTGCACATCAGATAAGAAATGAGTCTCCTCTAGGAAGTCGGTCAAGGATCAGCAGATTACATGTTCAAAGATTTTGCAGCTGGTTGCGATCAAGGATATTGGGTGGTAGTTGGACACGCAGGAACGATTGTTAGCCTTAAAGATGGGTATAACATGAGCGGTTTTCCTTTCAGATGGGACAGAGCACTGCGCCAAACAGGTGTTAAACATCACATACGGGTAATAGGATATCCATTCTGTGTATCGGCGCAGGAAAGCTGCAGGGATGTTATCAGGACCATTCGACTTTTTAATGTCAAGCTTCAGGAGTAGATTAAAAATACCTTCACGGGAAATAACGTCAGGCATAGAAGTGTAGCCTTCTGGTTTAGAACAAGAACTGACATCATTGTCAGCATGCACTGAATGAAAATACTCATTAAAGATATCTGCAACACCTTTTGGATCTCTAAGAGGTGAATTGTTAACTATTAAGGAGATACTACTTAGTTTATTACCAGTAATGTATTTCCAGAACTTTTCTGGTGCTTCACTGAGAAAGTTGCCTAAACTAACGGTAAAAAAAAGTTCTTAGCTAGCTTGATCTTGTTCCTTAACTGACTACTTAGTATGCTCATGCTAGTTTCATTACGTCAACCAGACCTTCGCATCCGCTTTAGCCTTCTTTTCATGTGAATTATGTCCCGCGTGATCCATGGGTTGCATTTTTTCTTTTTCTTTGTAACATTCGGAACAAACATCAACAAACGGTCAAGGCAAATCTTTTTAAATGAGTATCTCAAACCATTTACATTGTCTTCAGTGCTGAAGCCATCAAAGTGACTTTCTAGAAAATCCAAAATCTCTCTATGTCATCAGCTCTATTGAAGTCTTTCACAACAATGGGTTGTTTTTAGTGCAAACATGCGCTGAGAGTGAAAAGACTTAGAAAACGAGGTTATGGTTCGAAACAGCGTTCATCACATCAACAGAAATGCACCTAAGAGCAGTTCTGATGAACACTAAGTCCAAAATGTGGGAGACTGATGAACAGGTTCTAGTTGGCACCTCAATGATCTGAGTAAGGTTGCACGAAAAATCTATGTCCAGAAGAAGCTCACAATGCCTAGAAGGAGCACCATAGTATTCATACGAAGCCAGTCGATATTGGGCAAGTTAAAATCGCCTCCAAAGATAAGCTTCACTCAGTCACCCCAATAACGTTAAATATAATTGCTCAACTCTTGAAGAAAAGCAAGACCAGGATTAAGAGGTCGATAGACCGGGCCCAATATGATAGTGTTGCCACAGAAATCTATCTTACAAAAAAGGCTCTCATGGTTAGGAACATTTGGCAACACTGCAGTGTTCATGCTTTTCTTCAGGACAGTCGTTACTCCTCCTCCACGGGAAGGTCTATCACACCGTAGTATTCTTTAGGCAGGTGGCACAATTTGCCCATCAAGAACATCAGGGCGCAACCACGTCTCGGTCAAAAACCTTATGTGCGGGTCGAGATTGTAAAGGAGCACCTCTAATTCAGTAGTCTTATTCTGGATGCTCTGGGCATTGAAAGAAACAAGCTGCAACGGCCGGCTATTATCTACTCATCAGTCCTGAGTTTTGCCATACTTTCGTTGGGTGACCGTATGGCTCGACGCCGAAGCAACTCGATCGCTATCACTATCTTGGCCTGCACTATTACCGCTATCTTCAATAAACCTGTTAAGCTTCTGTCTTTCATTCCTCGCCTCATCCCAAATATGTGTCTCCATTGAAGACCAACTTGTCAAATTTTAGATACACCTTATCCTCAGGTTTATGAATATCTTTGGCGGTAGACCAAAGGTGTTTTCTTATGTTCTGAATTCGAGGAGAATAGTCTTCCGATATCGACATTTTTGTAAGCTTGAGTCTCTTTGCATTCCTGAGGAGGTTAATTTTTTCATTGAAGTCAAAGAATTGCATTATCACTGGCTGTGTCTTATTCGCTGATTTCTGGCACAAGCGGGGAATGCGTTCAATGCTTCCTACTTGAACTCCCAGTTTTCCTTCAAACACTTCTGTCAACACAACACTTCTGAGGCTATTAGATGTTTCTTCGTCATGCTCCTTTACCCCATAGACTATCAAGCTACTATGCCGACTACTATTTTCTAGTTCGTCAACCTTGCTCGACAGTGTCACAATAAATTCTGTAGCTTCAAAACAGAACTCTCACAGTCAGTCATCTACCCGTTTTATTGTTTGCGCAAAAGATTCAATCTATTGCTCAATAGAAGCCAACCTTTGGTTTGATTCTGTGATATGACGTTCTAACCTCTCCCAAATAGATTTCAAATCAAGCGAGGATGATTTCTGATTTTCAATGATAATTTTCAGCTGTTCAGCGTCACTGGGACCTGGGTTGGTTTCAATGGCCCCACTCAGCATGAGCACAAAACAAAACTATTCATGACATCCCGCAACACAATTGCATAGCACTTCTGGCCAAGGGAGCACCATCAAACATAAGGAAATGTTCTTGAATTCAAGGTTGTGGAGTTTTCTACTGACCTGCACAAAAATAAGACGAAGCACTTTAGCTGCGACCGTTTCCTACAGTTGCTCCTTTTCCCACTGACGAAAAATGCTCGGGGGGTGGTGCTCGATGGATTCCACGATGTTGATGTTACTCGGCTGTGCCCACGAGGAGTAGGAAAAGGTTCCGATAAACAAATTTCGCTGGTACTTGGCGCATGACTGTGATGCTTGAAGATAGTCGAAACGGGAGCGTGATTTGTAGGCTGGTAGGTACGCGGCACGAAATCCGGGGTGATGACAGCCTCATGGAACCAGGAACCGTGGCATGCAACAAAGCCTGTACAAAAAAGACGAGCCACTTTAGCCGCGACTGCATCCTACAGGTGCTCCCTTGCCCACTGCAATATACAAGGTACTCCCTTGCCATTTGCAATATACACCATAACGTAATTCATTTAGAAGTTACTTAGCAAATGTACTTCTTGTTATTTGTTAATTAGTCAAATATTCCCTTTGCTTACTCGTGCAAATAGTGCCTACCTCAGAGAGTAATCTAGCTCAAGAAGTAGAATTGTGCTATGTGCAATGGGTGATTTTTAAACATTCTGTTAACAATTGGAAAAAAGACGCCTTGTACGAATAGAAAGAGCAGGGGAGGTGGCGTGAAGGGCAGCATAGCTTATTACTCATCTAATGCAGAGTTTATGTGAGCTGCCAACTGTCTGTAAAACCACGAAAGGAGCAGATGCTCCTCAGGAACAGGGGCTGGCCGAGCAAAGCTGGGTCAAGACAACTCTGGGAACATGGAGCAGCATTTAATGCGGCCTACTAGCCGACCAGAAGAAACAACGAAAAGTCAAGACACAGGTAGCGACAGTGTTGCAGCTTTTAACAACAAGCCAGACCAATGAGCAACTGGAGAGAGAACATTGTTTCTTGGTAGTGTGCGCGACGCTATAAAGATTCACAGTGCAGCTTTCGCTTGCCTTAGTGGAGTGGAGTGAAAGCGCAACAGGTGTAACTATAGTTGACAGTTCTTCCTGTGAACTTTGCATGTTCTGGCCTAACATGCCCGGCCTGACAGGGACAATAAATTGCAGGCTTTGCTGTAGTGGGCCCTTGTAGGGAGAACTGTTCACTCTTTTGTAGTATATGTTGTGACACACTTCTATTTAGGTTTTACTGCGATAGCAAATATATGGACACGCCAGGCGAATTTCTGCCATTGGCATCGCCGTGAGGTTCCGTATAAAGTCCAAGTGCGATAAGATCATGGCCATGCCCCATGCTGCAGAGAACAAATATTGAAAAAATGTCTGACGAAACGATGTGGCGAAATGTTAAAAACATAAGAGGTGTAAGTGTGAAGGAAATGGTGGCTTGGTGCAGCAGCGTCTTGCTCGCGCAAGGGAGGAAGATGGAGACTGTGCACACCATCCCTTCATGCACACAAGGGGGGCTGCGGGAGGAAGTGGAGGGGGGGGGGCAAAGTAGTGCTTCTGCTCCGGCTGTGCATGGTGTTGCTGCGAGTGTCCTATCTTGGAAGTAATCTGTGGCAGGTTCGAAGGCTCGAAGGCAACAAGAGATGGCTTTGTGTGCACTGTGTTCTCACGCGCCTGGTTCACATTGAAGCAAGAGGCAGTAGCAAGTGGAATTTGCTCTTCATCACTCTGTGGAATTTGCTCTTCATCACTCTAGCATTCTGACAGTGAGTGTACATGGCCATTGAGTGAGATGTGTTTTTGTTTGCTTGTGTATAGTTGTGTAACCCTACTGTGTATAGCTGTGTAATAATTTGCTATCGCCATGACCACTTGGCAATTGTTTTAATGAAATCGGAAACCTATTGTGGATAAAACTTGAGGTGATAAAGTAAGTGGTATTCATACATAGCACCTACATGTGGAATGTTGTATTGGGGGAATAAATTCTGTGCATGTGCTGTGTAAGTAATGCCAGCAAAAAGTGTTAACACTTTCTTCTGCAGGGTTCATAGGTGTGTGGTGTTGGTCTTTTATGTGGTTCTTGTGATAGCGTGACAATAGTCATTATACATTTGAAATATGACATGATAAATTGTAAGCTTTAGTTTTGGTGCCAGGATATTGTTACGTAAGAAGACGCAGATGAAAAGCTATATACAAGTATATTTACAACGTAATACGCCGCACTTGGCCAAGAGGCAACAGCCCGCGCTAGCCTCTAATTGTTGTCGTCGTCTTCTTACTGCTCGCCTCTTCGTCATTGGTAATACTATTCCGTAGCACTACCCCCGGCGGCAAAAGCGCCGTCCCGGAGCGACTAAAGGCCGGACTCAGAAGCAGTGTAGTAGGCTTTGAGCCTACTGACGTGCACGACATCACTAGATGCCAGAGTAGATGACGAGGTTGAGCTCACAGGAGCAATTTCGTACATCACAGGCGTCACCTGGCGCAGCATGCGGTAGGGCCCTGTGTATCACGAAAGGAGCTTTTCTGAAAGTTCGACGTGATGAGAGGGCGACCACAAGAGCACGAGCGCACCAGGCGAAAACTGTACGTCACGGTGGTGGGCGTTGTAGTGACGCTGCTGAGGGGTTTGGGAGTCCATCAGTCGAGCACGGGCAAGCTGGCGTGCATGGTCGGCGAGGGCGATGGCGTCGCGCGCATACTCGCTTGTTGAGACCGCAGCAGGAATATGTGCCGTGTCAAGGGGCAAGGTCGGTTCGCGACCGTAGAGTAGATAAAAGGGAGAAAATCCGGCGGTGTCGTGCCGGGAAGAATTATAAGCAAATGTTACATAAGGAAGGGCAATGTCCCAGTCGTGGTGGTCCTTGGAAACGTACTTGGACAGCATATCGGTAAGAGTACGGTTTAGCCGCTCTGTCAGGCCATTGGTTTGAGGATGGTATGAGGTAGTCGGCTTGTGTTGAGTGGAGCAGGAACGTACAATGTCGGCAATAACTTTCGAGAGGAAGTTACGACCACGGTCAGTGAGCAGCTGTCGCGGGGCGCCATGAAGTAAGATAATGTCACGCAAGAGAAAGTCCGCGACGTCAGTGGCGCAACTGGTAGGGAGAGCCTGCGTGATAGCGTATTGGGTGGCGTAATCAGTTTCGACGGCTACCCATTTTTTCCCAGAGGATGACGTGGGAAAGGGACCGAGGAGGTCTAATCCAACACGAAAGAACGGTTCCACAGGGACAGGGATCGGCTGGAGATGACTGGCAGGTAGCACCTGAGGTGTTTTGCGACACTGGCAGGTATCACAGGCAGCAACATAGCGTCGGACGGAGCGAGCGAGACCAGGTCAATAGAAGCGGCGGCGGACGCGGTCGTACGTGCAGGTTACCCCAAGATGTCCTGCAGTAGGTGCGTCATGCATCTCAAAGAGCACAGTCTGTCGTAGATGTTTTGGCACGACACGAAGATCAGATCCGTCAGGGAGGAAGTTCCTTCGGTACAGAATGCCGCCCTGAAGGACATATCGGTGAATGGATGCATCGGTAGGTGTAGAGCGCAGACGCTCGATGAGTGCTCGCAGCGATAGGTCTTGATACTGCTCATCGGCGATGTTAGCGAAGGCAGACACAGAGAAAATGCCGTTGGCGGTACTACCATCGGCGTCGTCAGGCTCGTCTGCCGGGTAGCGACACAGGCAGTCAGCGTCCCTATGTAGTCGGCCAGATTTGTAGGTAACAGTATACGAATATTCTTGGAGGCTTAAGGCCCAACGACCAAGTCTTCCTGCAGGACCTTTCCATGAGCATAACCAGCAAAGCGCGTGATGGTCTGTGACAACGGAAAAAGGTCGGCCATATAAGTATGGGCGGAACTTCGCAACCACCCAAACTAGGGCCAGACACTCGCGCTCAATGATGGAATAGTTACGTTCTGAGGGTGAGAGGAGCCTGCTAGCGTAAGCGATAACACGGCCGTTGCCACGCTGGCGTTGGGCCAGTACTGCGCCAATTCCGTGACCACTGGCATCGGTACAGACTTCGGTAGGTGCAGAAGGATCGAAATGGGCCAGAACGGGAGGCGTTGTGAGAACGTCGATTAGATGCGAGAATGCAGAGGCCTCGTTATCGCCCCACTGGAAAGGGGCGTCTTTTTTCAAAAGCTCGGTTAGCGGTCGTGCCATGGCCGCGAAATTTTTTCACGAAACGGCGGAAGTAGGAACAAAGGCCGATGAAGCTGCGCACATCCTTGACACACTTCGGAACAGGGAAGTGCGTAACAGCATGGATCTTGCCTGGGTCCGGTTGCACTCCGTTCGCGTCAACGAGATGCCCAAGGACGGTAATCTGGCGACGGCCGAATTGGCACTTTGATGCGTTCAGTTGCAGACCGGCGCGACGAAAAACGTCCAGGACTGCCGAGAGGCGCTCGAGGTGCGTAGCGAACGTTGGGGAGAATACTATAACGTCGTCCAAGTAGCACAGGCATGTGGACCATTTGAAACCGTGAAGAAGGGAGTCCATCATGCGTTCAAAAGTGGCAGGAGCGTTACATAGACCGAACGGCATCACTTTGAATTGATAAAGACTGTCCGGAGTTACAAAAGCAGTCTTCTCGCGGTCGAGATCGTCCACGGCAATCTGCCAGTAGCCGGAGCGGAGGTCAATAGAGGAGAAGTGGCGAGCACCATGGAGGCAGTCAAGGGTGTCATTGATCCGAGGCAGGGGATACACGTCCTTTTTGGTAACCCTGTTAAGGTGCCGATAATCCACGCAAAAGCGCCATGAGCCATCCTTCTTTCTTATCAGTACAACAGGTGACGCCCATGGACTACATGACGGTTCTATGATGTTCTGGGCAAGCATTTTGCGAACTTCTGCGTGAATAACTTGACGCTCAGCCGGTGACACTCGATACAGGAGGCGATGAATAGGAGGGGCATCGCCGGTATTTATGCGATGTTTAACAGCTGTAGTTTGGGCCAAAGGACGATCGTTAAAGTAAAAAATATCGTTGTAGGAAAACAGAACGTGGTAGAGCTCACGAGCGTGCTCGGACGGCATGTCGGGCGCAATCATTTTCTGTAAGTTGGCGATGGTACAAGTTGTCGACTGCGATGGTAGAGGAGGATCGGCTGAATTGTCGTCTACCTCAATAGATGCTATTGAGTGATCCTCGAATGAGCAAAGCTGGGCCAGAGACATCCCGCGTGGCAGCAATTGTGTCGTCAAGCCAAAATTGACCACTGGCAGGCGACGCAATTCGCCGTAGTAGATAAAACGGTATGAGGTACCGTGATCCCGTGTGTAAGGAGGACGTCTTGCATAGGAGCCGCGATATAGTGACTGTCGGGCACTGGTGGGGATGACACTAGGTCAACGTAAGTCAGTGCCGTAGGTGGCAAGCGAACGAAGTCGACAGAACTGAGGCGACTGGGGTGTGATTCAGCGGGATCCAGAACAGGCAGGTCAAGGCGGAGAGTACTGGCGGAACAATCGATGAGAGGAGAATGTGCGGTGAGGAAATCTAAGCAGAGGATGATGTTGTGGGGACAGTGGGCGATGACTGTGAAATTGTGGAGCGATCGGCGAAGGAGACACGGGCGGCACACATAGCAATTACGGGGGCTGTTCCGCCATCGGCGACATGGACAACATGCGTCGCAGCGGGTGTGATTATTCTTTTCCGGTGGGTACGAAGGTCAGCGCTCATTACCGAAAAATGCGCCCCAGTGTCTATAAGAGCAGATACAGGAACACCGTCGACTTGCACGTCAAGAAGGTTCAGATGAGTGGGCAACGTCAGTGGAGGATTTGGCAGCGTGGGGAGCAATGCAGCGTCACCTCGAGGCGCTGCATCATCTAGTTTTCCGGCTGGGAGCGGCGTCCGAAGGGAGTCGGCGAAAAGGAGCGACGGGGCTGGGGAGAGCGAGATTGTCGTCGTTGGGGCGAAGGTGAACGAGAATAGGGGCGGTTCGGCGCAGGAGAGTCAGTGGCGGCATTATCGGAGCGTGCGGCATAGGGCCGAGAAGGGCCACCTGAGGGGCGAGAGTAGGCAGTATAAGCAGACCGGGTCGGGGAAGTCCAGCGACTTCGACAGTGCCGAGGAATGTGCCCGATGCGACGGCAGTGAAAACAAATGGGCTTGTCGTCAGCAGTGCGCCATTCGGATGGGTTGCGGAAACGTGGTGGGTAAGAAGGTGCGGGACGGGGCGGAATCGAAGAAGCCGGATGGGTATCAGGGTGATGGGCCGAGCAGATGGTGTGAAGGCCCATGTTTTCGAACTCCTGACGGACAACTGCCTGGATCAGGGAAACCGTGACTGCAGGTGCGTTGGTGGGGCTGGATTCCAAGGCAGCCAGATAGGCGGCCTCAATCTCACGCCGGACGATCTTGGTAATATCGCCAGTGTTGTTGGGACGAGGAGCGTCGGCACAGGAAGATGTCGCTGGGGTGTTGGGCAAACGGGCAGACGGCTGGTCGATACGTCGGCTTTTAGCGAGTTCCAGGCGGCGGCACTCTTTTATAACAGCATCCACCGTCGCGACCTTGTTGAATACGAGCAAGTTGAAGGCGTCATCGGCAATGCCTTTGAGGATGTGGGATACCTTGTCTGACTCAGTCATGTGTGCGTCAACTTTGCGGCACAGAGCTAAGATGTCCTGAATGTACGTGACATAGGGCTCTGTTGACGTCTGCACACGGCCGGAAAGCGCCTTCTGCGCGGCAAGTTTGTGACCGTAGGGGTTGCCGAACAAGTCTCGGAGCTTTTGTTTGAGCGAATGCCAACTGGTGAGCTCATCTTCGTGCGTCTGAAACCGAACTCGAGGTGTGCCACTGAGGTAAAAAGACTACGTTGGCGAGCATGATAGTAGGGTCCCACCGGTTATTGCGGCTGACGTGCTCATACAGGCTGATCCAGTCGTCGACATCTTCCCCATCTTTGCCCGAGAATACGCCAGGATCACGAGGAGCAGGAAGAGTGATGTAGGTCGTCGAAGTGGCAGCAGGTGTCGGGGGCAGCTGAGTCGAGTTGTCATCGCCGGGAGCCATGAAGCTAGGCTCGACGTACCGTCCACTGCGAAGCTCCGTGACGAGGTACAGGGAACGTCCACCTCCACCAGATATGTTACATAAGAAGATGCAGATGAAAAGCTATATACAAGTATATTTACAACGTAATACGCCGCACTTGGCCAAGAGGCAACAGCCCGCGCTAGCCTCTAATCGTCGTCGTCGTCTTCTTACTGCTGGCCTCTTCGTCATTGGTTATACTATTCCGCAGCAATATGAACAGACCAGCCTGCAGACTACGACAGTTAATAATGGACAATAAGTTCTACAGCCACTTATACAGCTTGTTCAAAAAGGACTAAACGCATATGCTTAACAATAATAGGCTGTATGATAAATAGTGCATTTTTTCCGTATTGATAGGTCATATGTCTAACACATTTCGTGTGTGAGCTCACAACAACCCCCAATTATTTAAAATTATCAATAATATCTATTTGGTGCTTGTAATGAAGTTGTTTACCTAGTGCATGGGAGATGGCCCTTTTAGTTTTCTTAGTGTTAGAACAGTTGTGCTGGGCACTGAACACAGTGTTCTTTTATTTCATCAGCACAAGAGCCACTGAGGCTTGTGTCATCTGCACATGGTAGATGCACTGCTGATGCCAACTTGGGGTGAATACGTGCCTGTTTGTGAAGCAGAAGCCTTTGTCAAGCACTTTTGCCTTTATTTTTTGCTGCCGTTTCTGTATACTGAAATAATCAAATAAAAGCTCAGCTTGACCCTGTCCTCAAATAATTATAAATTATAAAGAAGCATTGAGTGTTTTAAAACATGCAGGTTTTGCTGGTGACATCTGTTGGCGACATCGAAGTTGAGCTGTGGTCCAAGGAGGCACCACGTGCGTGCCGCAACTTCGTGCAGCTCTGTCTTGAGGGCTACTACGATGGCACCATCTTCCACCGCATAGTCAAGGGCTTTATTGTGCAGGGAGGTGACCCCACAGGCACTGGGAATGGTGGGGAGTCCATTTACGGTGCGCCTTTCAAGGTGAGAGAGCCGTACATTTTTTCACTGAGTGCAGTTAAAATCTGGGCTGAGTTTTGCACTAGCCTCAACAAATTGCAGAGTATGTAAAATTTCAGTCATATTGAAACGGGCAGAGATATGAGGTTAAATGGGAGCGTGTTTACTCCGCAGAAGATATGGTTGGTACAACCAGTATGGCCGAACGTTAGGTTAGCCCCATTATGTCGTCTCTTTCGTCTTGTTGGTGATCGTCGTCTTTGTCGCTCTCGTGGTACCGTGACATAACCCCCGGCGACGAAAGTGCCGACCCGGCACCTTCTATATGGCAGCTGCATGATAGGGCTTGAGACGACCCACGTGGACGATATCAGTTGATGTGGACGACGGGGAAGCATCGGCTAGAGCTACTTCATAAGTCTCATCACTGAGCTGTCAGATGACGCGGTAAGGGCCAGAGTACCGGGAGAGCAGTTTTTTCAATAGGTCCACCCACCGTGAAGGAATCCAAAGGAGGACGAGGTCGCCGAGAGAGAATTGGACATCACGATGACGATTGTCATAAGGAGACTTCTGTGTTGCCTGTGACTCAGAAAGGCGACAGTGGGCAATCTGGCGTGCCTGGGCAACTGTAGCTATAGTGTCGCGAGCGTACTCAGACAGGGACTCGAGAACAGTGGCAGGAGCGTGTCGAAAGGCATTGTCAGGCAGTGACCAAAGAGGAGATAGAAGGGGACTAGTGAGCAGTATCATGACGTGACAAGTTGTACGCGAACATCATAAATGGAAGTGCGGCGTCTCAATCACGATGATCTGAGGGGACATACATTGCGAGCATATCTGTAAGTGTTTGGTTCAGGTGTTCAGTGAGGCCGTTTGTTTGAGGGTGGTATGCTGTCATGAACTTGTGTTTCGTGGCACAAGAGCGAAGTAGGTCGTCAATAACCCGAGATAAAAAGTAGCAGCCTCTGTTTGTGAGAAGCTGGCGAGGATCTCTGTTGTGTAGCATGATATCTTGAAGCAGGAAGTCTACGACGTTGGTAGCACAACTGGTCGGGATGGCTCGTGTGATGGCATAGCGGGTTGAATAATCCGTTGCAACGGTGATGTACTTATTGCTAGCTCTGGAGGTAGGGAAAGGGCCCAACAGGTCGAGGCCAACATGATAAAACGGTTTGGTGGGTAATCAAGTGGACGCAAAGCAGGCTTCTTACGACGTGTTGGCATGGTTCACAAGCAGCGACATAACGTCGCACTGCTCAGTAGAGTCCAGGCCAGAAAAATTGTCGCTGGACACGGTTGTAAGTCCTGGGAATACCCAAGTGGCCAGCAGTGGGGGACATGATGGAGTTGCGCAAGTACAGTTGCCCGGAGATGAGAAGGAATGACTATCAGCAGTTCATGTACGGCATAAGATGCCGTCCAAAACGAGGAACAAGCTAAGCGAGGCGTCTGACTGGTCAAAACAGAGGCGGCTGATGAGGTTGCGCAAGGGTGTATCACATGCTTGCTCCTCACCAATTTGGTGGAAGGCGGAGAGCATGAATATTCTGGCAGTTGCATCACTGGAGTCAGGAGCGTTGATGGGGTGCCAAGACGAACAATCAGCATCCTGATGTAGCCTACTGGACTTGTACACCACTGTGTAGGTGGATTCTTGAAGAAGTAGTGCCCAGCGACCTAGATGACCCGTTGGATCCACAAGTGTTGAGGGCGTGATGGTTTGTGGTAACAGTGAAAGGTCAACCGTATAAGTACGGCCGGAATTTGCTCACTGCCCATACAAGTGCAAGGCACTTGCGCTCTGTAATGGAGTAATTGCGTTTAGCGTGTGAAAGCAGGCGACTTGCGTACGCAATAACTTTGTCACACTCACGTTGACACTAAGCTAAAACCGCGCCAATTCCATAGCCACTAGCATCTGTACGAACCTCTGTTGGGGCAGATGGGTCGAAGTGGGCAAGAATTGGTGGAGTAGTGAGTAGGGTGATAAGGCATTGGAAGGCAGCAGCTTGTTCAGGACCCCATGAAAAGGGGGCACTGTTCTTCAGAAGTTCAGTCAGAGGCCGAGCAATGTACGCAAGATTTCTGACAAATTGACGGAAATAAGAGCATAAGCCTACAGTGCTGCTGATGTCTTTGGCACAGGTCGGCACTGGAAAATCGAGAACAGCACGAACTTTTGCAGGATCGGGGCGGACGCCAGATGAGTCAACGAGATAACTGAGGTTAGTAATCTGGCGGTGACCAAAGTGGCACTTCGAAGAATTTAATTGTAGTCCAACAGCACGGAAGACGGAAAGAATAGACGAAAGGCATTCCAGGGTTGTTGCGAAGGTTGGCGAGAACATGATGACGTCGTCGAGGTAACAAAGGCATATTGCCCCTAGGTGTCACTCACCAGCACTGAGAAAGAAGTGACTGGGACGCGTGCTTGGCAAGAGGTGGGCGCTGAAGAAGAAGAAGTAGAGGCTGAGGACGCCGGCTTGAGTTTTTTGTATGCCATCTTGTACAACTATCTGTCTCGAATAAAGGGAAAATCAGACATCCACCCGTTTGTAGCAATTGCTACAAAGGAAACCCATACGGGTTCCTCGAAAGAAAAGCCTCATAGTTGAAGAAAAATTCGTCCTGGTCCGGGACTCGAACCCGGGACCACCGCCTTTCCGGGGCAGCCGCTCTACCATCTGAGCTAACCAGGCGGCTAGCAGATGGCAGGGCGAAGTCGAATTTGTCAACAACACGAAGCAAAGGCAAGAGTTTGACGTAGTAGTCCTGCGGAAACCCGCAAGGTGGAGAGAAGTAATGAATAAAGGGAAAATCAGACATCCACCCGTTCGTAGCAATTGCTACAAAGGAAACCCATACGGGTTCTTCGAAAGAAAAGCCTCATAGTTGAAGAAAAATTCGTCCTGGTCCGGGACTCGAACCCGGGACCACCGCCTTTCCGGGGCAGCCGCTCTACCATCTGAGCTAACCAGGCGGCTAGCAGATGGCAGGGCGAAGTCGAATTTGTCGACAACACGAAGCAAAGGCAAGAGTTTGACGTAGTAGTTCTGCGGAAACCCGCAAGGTGGAGAGAAGTAATGAATAAAGGGAAAATCAGACATCCACCCGTTCGTAGCAATTGCTACAAAGGAAACCCATATGGGTTCCTCGAAAGAAAAGCCTCATAGTTGAAGAAAAATTCATCAGTGTAGCAATTGCTACGAACGGGTGGATGTCTGATTTTCCCTTTATTCATTACTTCTCTCCACCTTGCGGGTTTCCGCAGAACTACTACGTCAACTGTCTGTCTCGCTGATGCAGAGTACATCTTCAATTGTCTTTTCATGACAAAACTGGTGGAGGTGCGGGGTACGGTTCCTCCAATGCCACAAACCCCTCCTGGTAGCAGGAATACCAGCCCTATACTAGTAGACACCCCTGTTCACCGGGCAAGCAGGAGAATCTGAGGATTGCCTCCGGAGCTTGGTCATCTCTCTGCAATAACATCGACGCCCCCACGGACCAGTATGGAAGGCACATCAACGTCCCTATCGACCATTATTTAAGGTACGGCCACAACGGCAACTCAGTACCTGCTGCAGAATCTCCGAGTGCCGAAAGTGTTCCACGGGGATATCTTCAAGGATGTGGAAGACTGGTTATCCCAGTTTGAGCGTGTTGCCGAGATAAACAAATGGAGCAATGCGGCGAAGTTAAGAAACTTCTATTTCATCTTAGAAGACGGTGCTCGCACTTAATAGGAGAACCGAGAAGGGCTCCTCAAATCGTGGCTTGAGTTCCACCGTGCCTTGCTGGAGACATACACCAATGCTGATCGCCGAGAACGAGCTGAACGGGTGCTCCGATCCCGCATTCATCTGCTGAATGAGAGCATGATGTCGTACGTAGAGGATATGACGCGCCTCTTCCGTCGGGTAGACCCTACCATGTCAGAGGAAGGAAGCTGCGCCATCTAATGCGGGGAGTTAAAGAACAGCTATTTGCTGGCCTGGTTCGAAGCCCGCTGAAGACCGTGGCTGAATTCTTAGCCAAAGCCACCTCGATGGAAATGATGCTGCACCAGCGCTCAGGTTTTTATGAAAGGCAAATGAACGCTACTTCACCTTCGGACCAGCGCTCAGCTACGTATGACAGGCACGCGAATGCTGCTTCACCGACGGACGCGGTTGCCTTTGGAAACCTGGACGTTCTTCGAGACCTTATCCGCTCTGTGGTGCGTGATGAGCTTCAACGGCTCAGCTGCCCGCCTCAGGCCACGCTGGGTTCGATTTCTGCCCTCGCGAGAAGTGAAGTGCAGCAAGCGATCCAAGGTCCCGTTCCAAGCAGCAATGCACCGCCTGTGACAGCACAGTTGCAGCGGCCGTCGTATGCGGAAGTTTTGGGGCGAGTCCCTGTCCGCGCTCCGACCAATTTCATCCCCGCTATGTCTTAAGGCGCGTCATACGTCCCGCTGCTCCCATCAGTGCAACCAATCCAACGTATGGAGGACCGGTGCCCGCCCGAAAGGAAATCTGACGTCTGGCATACCGCGGACGCAAGCGTACCCCGTGATGAACTTCAGCCAGGAACATCGGCACCTATTTTGTCGTACTACTATCGCTTTTGCTGAGCCCATAGCAGACGTTGCTGAGTGCCTTGCGTGTATGATAAAGGACAACCCAGCTCAGACACTCAGCAATATCGACATCAATTCAGACCTTTCGTAGGAAAAGCAGAAAGCACTGCACCAGTTGCTACTTCGGTTCAAGGAGTGCTTCGCATCTTCTTCTAAGGTACGCCAGATGCCCATCACGAGACACCGAATAATCACGTATGACGATTCTCGTCCCATACGACAACTGCCTTATCGCGTATCAGTGAAAGAGCTCAACATGCTTAATGCACAAGTGAAAGAAATGCTTGACGATGATGTCATACAACCATTCCAAAGCCCTTGGTTGTCGCCGGTAGTCCTCATCAAAAAAAAAGACTGAACGCTTCGGTTCTTTGTTGACGATAGAAAGTTGAACGTCACAAAAAAAGACGTTTATCCGCTTCTGTGGATCGATGATTCGTTAGGTCGGCTGCGGTGAACCAAATATTTTTCATCCATAGATCAGAAAACTGGATATTGGCAAATCGAAGTTGACGAACGAGATCACGAAAAAACTGCCTTTGTTACCCCGGAGGGACTGTATGAACTTAAAGTACTTCCATTCAGCCTGTGTTGTGCACCGGCCACATTCCAGAGAATGGTGGACACTTTTCTGACGGGTCTTAAATGGCACAGTTGTTTAGTGTCCTTACATGATGTCGTGTTTGTGGCGACCTTCGAAGAACATCTGAAGCGTTTAGAGGCGGTACTTGAGGCGCTCTGCTCCGCTAATCTCACACTAAAGACAGAAAAGTGTCACTTTGGTTACGAAGAGCTGAAATTTTTGGGCATGTAGTAAACGCCAATGGCGTTCAGCCTGACGCAGACAAAACATCTGCTGTTGCTGCTTTTCCGACTCCTCCTGACAAGAAAGCAGCACACTGCTTTCTCGGTCTGTGTGCGTACTATCGTTGCTTCATCGCTAATTTCTCCTGGATCGCTGAACCGCTTATACGCCTCACGTGAGAAGACACACCCTTCGTTTGGACGAATGAGCAGCATGCAGCTTTCACCGAGTTACGGCAGCGCCTGCAGGAATCACCCGTCCTCACTCAATTTGAAGAGGACGCTGATACAGAGGTGCATACCGACGTGAGCCACATTGGTCTTGGCGCTGCACTCATTCAACACCAGGGAGGCGTTGAGCGAGTGATCGCTTACGCCAGTCGCACCCTCTCACGCGTCGATATCAACTACTCCACCTCCGAGAAAGAGTGTCTTGCGGTTGTGTGGGCCATCATGAAATTTCAGCCTTATCTCTACGGTCGCCCTTTCAAGGTGGTGACAGACCACCATTCCTTGTGTTGGTTAGCCAACTTACGAGACCCGTCCAGGTGACTTGCTTGATGGAGTCTCCGTCTGCAGGAGTTTGATGTTACCATCGTCTACAAATCGGGCCGCAAACACGAAGATGCGGACACATCGCGCGCCCCCGTCAAAACTTGCGATAAGGACAGGGACGAAGACTGCGCATTCCTTGGGGCCCTCACCGCATCTGGCTTGATCATACGGCAGCGCGAGGACGCCGAAATATGCCTTCTCATCGATCACCTAGAAGGCAAGAACGTTACAATCCCACAACAGATTTCTCGCAGTCTCTCAACCTTCTGCCTCCGAAAGGGTGTCTGTCCTCTACAAGAAAAACTCAAGTGCCAGCGACAAAGAGTGCCTATTGGTCGTACCTGCTGCCCTCCGTGATGACATTCTCCTAGCCTGCCATGACGAGCCCACGTCTGGACACTTGGGATTTTCACGTACCTTTGCAAGAGTACGCCAGACGTACTACTGGCCCAGACTTTCTACCACAGTGAAGCGTTACGTCCAAAGCTGCCGTGAATGTCAACACAGAAAATCGCCGTGTGAAGCCCGGGGGGTTACTCCAACCCATCGAACCACCTAGCGCGCCGTTTGATCAAATCGGCATGAATCTTCTGGGACCCTTTCCCTTGTCAGCCAGCGGAAACAAGTGGATTATAGTTGCCACAGACTATATAACACGCTATGCCTAGACGAAAGCTGTACAATGTGCCACGGCCTACGAAGTTGCCCAGTTCTTTATCGATCATATAGTCCTCAGACATGGTGCCTCATCACATGTCATCACAGACAGAGGAACTGCCTTTACAGCCCAACTGATAGAGGACATATTCGAGCTGAGCTGCATGCAGCATCACAAGGCCACTCACTGCCTATCATCCGCAGACCAACGAACTGACGGAACTCCTAAACAAAACCATTGCTGACATGCTGTCTATGTATGTAAACGTCCAGCATAAAACTAGGGATCAAGTCCTGCCGTACGTTACATTCGCGTACAACACCGCCATTCAGGAAAAAACTCGATTCACACCGTTCCGTCTTGTCTACAGGTGCGAGGTCCAGACCACGCTAGACGCTATGCCCCCGCACGACACCAACGCATCACTTACATTCGACGCTGAGCTACCTACTCAACAGGCAGAGGAAGCTCGTCAACTCGCGCGCATACACATCACGAAGCAGCAGAGTACAGACACACGACGCTACAACCTTCGACATCGGCAAGTCGAGTACCAGCCAGGTGACTAAGTCTGGGTGTGGACTCCGATCCGTCGCCAAGGGTTGTCTGAGAAGCTGCTTAGTAGATACTTTGGACCCTACAAAGTGATACGCCGTGTTAGTGAAGTGAACTATAAGGTCATTCCTGACGGTGCCACGTCGCCTCGGCGTCGACAGCACCACTCAGAGATAGTGCATGTTATTCGCCTCAAACCGTATTTCGCGCGTTGACGCGGCGCCAACCCGATCTGATACGACTTCCACACTTCCACTTTCTTTTAATAAGCATCGTAGTTTAGTAAGCATCTGGTCGATGCTTTTCTTTTGGCGGGGGAATAATGCCGCTAGGTGTCCCTCGCCAGCGCTGAGAAAGAAGTGACTGGGACGTGCGCTTGGCAAGAGGTGGGCGCTGAAGAAAAAGAAGTAGAGACTGAGGACGCCGGCTTGAGTTTTTTGTACGCCATCTTGTACAACTGTCTGTCTCGCTGACGCCGGATACATCTTCAATTGTCTTTTTGTGACAATATAGACCACTTAAAGCTGTGCATAGTGTGTCCATCATATGCTCGAAGGTGGCTGGAGCGTTGCACGAGCCGAATGGCATGACTCGAAACTGATAAAGACCATCTGGCGTAACAAATGTGGTCTTCTCACGGTCCATGTCATCGACAGCAATCTGCCAGTAACCGGAGTGCAGGTCTATGATTAAAAATGTCGCACCGTGTAGGCAATCCAATGCGTCGTATATGCGTGGAAGTGGATAGACATCCTTCTTTGTTATTTGGTTTAGAGGGTGGTAATTTATGCAGAATCGCCAGGTGTTGTCTGTCTTTTTTACCAAGACAACAGGAGGAGCCGACGGGCTCGACGACGGTTCAATAATGCCCTCGGTAAGCATCTTATTAACCTCCTGTTGGCGCTCGGCATGTGACACACAATAGGGCCGTCTGTGAATAGGCGGTGCATCGCCGGTATGTATGCGATGCTGAACTAGAGAAATTTGTCCCGAAGGCCGACTGTCAAGGTAAAAAATTTCGGAATAAGATGTGAGCGGATGACGAAGAACGTTGGTTGGTGTCGGGGTAAGGTATAGGGTTAGCATCTTGGTAATGTTGTCGTGTGCTGGAGGCAACGTGGCGGAATGAGAATTGCAGGCGGCGGAAGAGGCGAGAGGGAAGAAAGGCTGTACTCGTGCGACGGCGAGAGTATGGCAAGAGAGATACCTTTGGGAAGTACCTGAAGGCAGAAGCCGAAATTCAGGAGCGGAAGGTAAGTTTTGCCAGCCGATACGGTCACTACAGTGTGAGGAAATGATACGCCGTGCGAAAGTAAAGCACTGACACAGGCAGTGACGACATAGTCATCATCCGGTACACAAGGGTTGGGCACAGCAGTGATACAGGTCAGTGCCTACGGAGATAGACGAAGAAAGTCAGCGCAACAGAGCGGATCAGTACAGTCAGTAACATCAGGGAAATTAAGTTCGACTACACCAGCCGAGCAGTCAATTGCTGAGTGTGCAGATAAAAAATCAAGGCCAAGGATCACGTCGTGAAGGCAATGGTCGAGTACATGGAACAATACAGATGTATGGCGACCGGCAACACTGACACGAGCGGCACACATTCCCAGCACAGTGGGAGTTCCCCCATCAGTGACTCGTGTGACACGGGACTTGGCAGGAGTGAGCACTTTCTTGAGCTGCTTCCTGAGGTCAGCGCTCATGGCCGAGATGTGTGTGCCAGTGTCAATCAGGGCAGTGACAGGTTCCACTCAACTTCCACCAACTTCCACTTCCACGGCGATTACGTTCTGATCTGTCAGCAAGGTAAGGAGAGCATTTGCAGGTCAAGAGTCCAATGCAGCATCACCTCCGGGAGCTGCATCCATCAGTTTTCTGGGAATGAGCATACAGAAGGGTGAGGCGATGAAAAACGATGGGGCAGGGGCGGGCGGGACTGACGATCGTGCAGCGGCGGCGAACGGCTCGAGCGTCTGAGGGACGCAGAAGGGCCGCAGTCATGGTATGTCGGGTTATTTGGAGCATGGAATGGCTGGCGCTGGTTGTCATTGTAGCGGTAGGAGAATGTGGAACGGGAAAATGAGGGCTGGCGATAATGGCAATAGCGAGAAATGTGCTCAACGCCACTACAATGGAAGCATATGGGCTTGTTGGCTGGTGTTCGCCATTGTGTCGGCTCTCGATAGCGTCGAAACGTCGGTAGAGGTCGATGAAGAGGGGCAGTGCTAACCGGAGAGCGTGTGACGGAGCATACGGGTTGAATTCCTGCGTTGGCCAATTCTTCGCGGGCAACTGCATGGATGAGAGAGATTGACGCTTGCGTATTCTCAGGAAGGCGCATGAAAGAAGATGGCGATGCAGCTTCGATTTCATGCTGCATAATTCGGACAACGCTATCTGTAGTAGTTGATTGAAGAGCCGAATGAGCTTCTTCGCACGACGACGTAGCGGCGGTGTTGGGAAGCCGCACGAACTGTCTGGCAATGCGACGGCTCTTTGCGTCTTTGAAACATCTGCACTCACGGATAATTTTGTCTCCTGTCGAGCAGTCTTTATAACGAGCAAGGTAAACGCATCATCGGCGATGCCTTTCAAAATGAGCGTCACTTTGTCAGCCTCGGGCATACTGGCATCGACATGCAACATATTACTCGGTAGCTGTCTAAGCCCGACAGGATAGGTCTTTCGCAGTGGCGCACTTGCGACCAGCAAGTTTGCCGAAGAGGTCACGAAGTTTTTGCTTGCATACGTCTCAGCTGGTCAACGCTTCTTCGTGTGTGTCATACCAGGTGCGTGCGGGTCCCTGGAGGTCGAAGGCAAGATTTGCGAGCATCACTGTCAGGTCACATCGGTTGTGTGCAGCGACGCATTTGTATATGCCAAGCCATTCTTCGATGTAGACTTTGTCGGTGCAATTGCCAGAGTAGGTGCCAGGGTCACGCGGATGGGTCAAGACTACTGATGGTTGCGGTGTCGCAGATGCTGGGGGCCCGGGTGCGCCGGGTGCTGATGCTGTGCTTAACCAAGTGACCTGGTCATCTGTCAGGATGGTATTGTGCAATATCCAGCACCTCCACCAAAAATGAAACGGGCAGAGATATAAGGTTAAATGGGACCGTGTTCACTCTGCAGAAGGTATGGCCGGTACAACCAGTATGGCCGAATGTTAGGTTAGACCCACTACGTCGTCTCTTTCGTGTTGGTGATCGTCGTCTTTGTCCCTCTTGTGGCACCGTGACAATATAAAGATGCCATGTCTTGAACCAGCAGTGCTGAGGGTACAAATCTCTTTGACAAATTAATTCTGAGAGCCTGAGATAGACTTCAGTGTGATTGACTCTGTACAGAGTGACGTGTATTTTTATTGTATAATAAACACATGGGTGAGACTCCTGTGCCAATTGAAGTGTTTTGAAGTTTTGAGCATGTGGTGGTTGGATCTAAACGTCTTGCTTACCGGGGACGTAGAAACAAATCCTGGCCCAACTGTGGAAGAAATGCTGAAACAAATTTTGGATAAGCAAATTCAAATGGACAACAGGCTTGGAAGAGAGCCTTGTTAAAATTACGAGTCAATGTGCTTGGGTGGAAATTCTAGAAAGAATGGTTGAAGACATTAAGCGAACAGTTCAGCATCAACAGCAGTGACTAATTAATTTGCAAGACCGGGCATGACGGAATAATGTTATTGTATTTGGTGTTCCCGAGACTAAAAACGAAACACATGTCATCGAGCAGCAAGTTTTAAAGATATTTTTCCTGACAAACTCGGCATCACAATTTCATCAGTTGAAAGAATGCATAGGCTTGGTAAAACGAAACCATCACGCGATAGACGTGTTATTCTAAAATTGTACGATTACAATGAAAAGGTGGCAATCTTTAAGAACTGCAAAAAACTCAAAGGAACAAAAAACAGTGTTTCTGGCGACTATTTGCCGGAAACAGTTGCAAAAAAAAGACAACTTTGGAAATCGGCTTAAACTGATAAACTTGATAGCGCAAAGGTCAGTCTTGTTCTTAATAAGCTTATTATCAATAGCATTGCTTATACATGCGACTTTGAGGAGAATGTGCGTGTGAGACTGTGCAGTGAACGACCACTTGCCACCGAAAAAGTTGACTGACGCACAAGGCAGCTCGAAATAAGGTTAACATTAATGCCCGGAGCATAGTGAATAAGGTAGAACAGCTTGAATACTTGTCGTTGCTTCACGACGCAGAGCTAATTGCCATAACAGAAACATGGTTGCGCAGTGATGTGAAAGCTGATGAGGTATTTCTAAGCACTTACGATGTAATCCACTAAGATAGAGCAACGCGAGGCGGTGGCGTGGCGCTTCTTGTGAAGAAACTGCTCAGATATGAAACTGTGCCATCCATAAACGGGCATGAAAGTGTGTGGTGCAAACTATTTCTTGACAATACCATTTTGATAGTGGGCATCATCTATAGAGCCTCCAGAAGCCCTGTTGAATTTTTGTATGCAAATATAAGGAATGCCAGAAGTAGAATTGTTTTAGCTGGGGATTTTAATTTACCAAGTGTCGATTGGGATGCGAGAATTATGGGGCCAGTGAAAAAGCCTAGCGTTGATATAATATTAGAGGTTATGCTTAAGAATAGCTTTGTTCAGGTAGTTAATCAGCTGTCCAGGACATGGGCAAAATCAATCTACGCTGGATTTGTTATTTTTGACTAACGGAACATTTCATTATAATGTAAACATAGAGGATGGCATATCAGATCATAAAACAGGTGTAGCAATTTTAAGTATAGGTAACATGCAATTAAAGAGAAAAACCTCTGTACATGTGTATAATTTTAATCGGGCTGACGACAAGTCGGTTATCGACTACTTAGAGCATGCTCTCAATAATATGCCAGTCGATAATGGTATAAATAGTGTTTGGAGATACTTCGTATCAGTTGTTTGCACCTATTTAAAAAAAGATGTGTCCAAGAAAATCAAGCACATAGGAAAACCCAGCCCATGGGTAACTAGAAGCATTATTCATTTGAAGCGGTGACTGAATCGTGCACGTAAAGGACACCAAGGCGATGTGCAGAAATAGCCAGTCTCAGTACACTAGTTAGAAAAGAATTGAAAGATGCGAAGGTGGCATTTTTTTCAACAACACTGGTGGATTACTTGCAAAACTCGCCTCCAAAATTCTGGACTTATCTGGTTCTAGATGCAACATTAATGAAATTAAGGTAGACGAAAATGTCTGTAGTAGACCAGCTTTGATCTCACAGGCTTTTAACACTTTGTTTAACCCTGTGTTTACACCTGGCAGTAATAGGCACCCCGAAAATTCGAGCAATGGTTTGTTACTGTGTGAAGGTAGAAATGATGTTGTAATTTCTCGAGAAGGCGTTGTAGCGGTGTTGTTAAAACTGGATACCAAAAAATCTTGTGGCCCCGATGAAACACCCAATGACCTTTTGAGACGTTATTGTGAACGGATATCAAATTTTTTGTCTAGAATTTTTGAAATGTCATTACATATCGGAGGTGTGCCGGAAGATTGGCTGCTTGCACGCATTGTACCTATTTTTAAAGCGGGCAATAAGTTATTGGCGGAAAGCTATCGGCCAATTTCCATTACATGCACCGTCTGTAAAATCTTAGAACATATAATGTCGAAACATCTGGTTCAATATATAGAAAATAACAGCTTATTCTACAGCAAGCAGCCTGGCTTTTGCCAACGTTTGTCAACAGTGACGCAGCTTTTTGAGGTGTCTCAAGCTTTCGGCATCGCAATTAACAACAAGCAGCAAATTGATGTTATAGCAATTGATTTTTTGAAGGCTTTTGATCGGGTGTGTCACATAAAACTTATTGAGAAATTGCACAAACTTGCAGTTAATACGCAAATTGTGAAATGTATTCATGCGTACCTTACAAATAGAAAGCAATAGGTTCAAATAGCAGGCAAACGATCATCCTCCTTACCTGTTTTATCTGGTGTACCACAAGGTTCGGTTTTAAGACCAATTTTGTTTCTGTTATATGCAAATGACATTGCTAATGACTTGCATCCTAGCATTGAACTGCGTCTATTTGCGGATGATTGCCTTATTTACTGTCACATTAACAATGTCCAGGATCAAGTGTTGTTGAACGAAGGCCTGCAAAGAATTTACGACTGCTATGTTATGTGGGACATGAAAATTAATTTCAATAAATCGGCTTACATGACTGTATCTAACAAGAAAATCCCATTGCTTTTACTTACAGAATAAATAATAGCCCACTGCAATATGTTCGTAAGCTTAAGTATCTCGGGGTCACAATCACATACAATTTGAATTGGAACGAACACATTGAAAACATTTGTGGATCTGCTCAATGGAAACTCAGTCTGTTACGGCGAAAGTTGAAAGATGCTACATCCGAGGTAAACATCAAGGCATACAAAACAATTGTACGGCCCACACTGGAATATGCATGTATAGTCTGGAATCTGCACCTAGTGGGCTTGATAAATAAACTGGAATGAAATCGGAGACTAGCCGCACGGTTTATCTCTACTGCTTACCAAAGAATGCAGTCTGTAACTGCGTTATCTCATGGCGGTCTGCCCAAACTCGCAACGCGCAGAAAAATAGCCAAGTTGAAATTCTTGTACCAACTGTATAACAATATTTATTTATCTTATTTATTTCAGATACCCTCATGGCCCACAGGGCATTATTGAGGGGAGTGGTACACACATTGCAATAAATTTGTACAAAAGGAGACAACGCATATATATAAAACATATATATACCGGAACAAATACATAATTCACAACCTGGAACATGAAGCGAGTTCAAAATTGTACAATTTCCAAGAAACGCTAAATCACGCACAAAAAAGTTGAAAATTGCAAAACGCCACCATTAGCACAAACATGAACACAGCAAATCTGGGGGGAAAATACAGAAGGATGCGCATGATAACGAGAAAAATGGAAATGGAACCAAAGCTATGGCAAGCAGTAATGTGTTGATAATTTCTTCTTAAATTCATCAAAATCTTTCGAAAGTGCAATATCCCATGGTAGCTGGTTCCAGTCCAACGATGTTTTTGGAATGAAAGAATTCCTGCAGGATGTTGTACGGCACTGTGAAACGCCAACTTTGCATGGATGATCTAAGCGGGATGAAACATATGTTGGCGGCGTGAGTAATGTATCTTTAAGGGTGCAATTCATGTGGTAAATTTTAAAAAACAGACACAGGCGTGATATCTTTCTGCGCGTTGCTAGAGGGGTTAGTGACAATGTGTTTTTCATTTCTGTGACGCTGGACAAACGATCATAGTTACGAAGGATGAAACGGGCTGCTCTGTTCTGTACAGCTTCGAGGGCGTCGATAAGAGAGTTAGTGAAAGGGTCCCATACTGAGTTGGCACATTCTAATTTGGAGCGGACAAGCGATTTGTATAGAAGAAGTTTAACAGGTGTCGGGGCTAAGGAAAAATTCCGTTTCAGATATCCAAGCATGCGGTTAGCGGACGCGATGATAGAAATGATATGTGCCTTCCAAGCTAGGTTTGACGTTATAATGACACCGAGGTATTTGTAAGATGTTACCGGTGTTAGCAGGGAAGAACAAATAGTGTAGGGAGCGGGGCACGGATTGACGCGACGCGAAAAACGCATTACTTTGCATTTAGTATCGTTAAGTGTCATCTTCCATTGTGAACACCAGTTAGATATAGTAGCTAAGTCTTCCTGGAGTAGTACGGTGTCATTAGTATTTTTTATTTCCCGGTAAACTACACAGTCATCAAATTCACTTTGGACTCCAGACTATACTTGTGCCCCCCTGGACGAGTGTTCCCATGTGCAGGTCACCCTCATGCTTTTAAAGTCCTATGTGCCACGCGTTGATCTCTTCAGATTTTCCTTTCTTGTGAAAACTATAGTCGATTGGAGCAGCCTTGACGCAGATGTATTTATTGAAACACACACAACTGAATCAATTGAGCGTAAACTGTCATTATGTGTTTGCTGAATGCATTGTTTGTTTATTGCGGTACTGGCGTTACGTGTTTGTTGAAAATTCATTTTTCCCCACCCCCGTAACAGCCTGCAAGGGCTAACAGTATTGGAAATAAGTAAATAAAATAAAAATTGTGCCATTTTGACAGTCACACAAATTGTTGCATGACATTTTGACAAGAGCTGAAAATGGACTTTACAATGGACTCTCTTTAAATGGAACCTCAAAGGACCAGGGAAATCGGTTCCGTTTATCAGGTGTACCATTTACTGAAAGACAAAGCTGAATACAATTCCATGAATACAAACCCTGCCAACCATGAGGATGATGTTCCGTTTAAGAGACCTTTCCAATTAAGCGATTTCCATTTCTTGAGAGTCCACTGTAATTGCGCCACACAGCTAAACAGCTTTGGCTCTGGCAGGCATGTCCAAAACATTGGGAAGTCATGGCCTCTTATGATTGCCAGTGTAGCACGGTGCAAGGTGGGACCTCGTTGAGCTGAGAGGTCACATAATATAATGGCCTCTGAGATCTGGTGGCGTGCACAGGCATTTCTGAGGCTGTTGTACTTTTACAAAGATGCATAGTTCGAGGAGTCCCTTCTCCGGCAGCGCATTGCGCTCGAACGTCAATACAGGAATACAGTAATGTATACTATGCAAACGCAGCTTCGAGCTATGCACGAAACAGCTTGAAACTCTTCTTGTGCTGTTGCAACAAAAGGATCTGTTAGTTGGGTGTATTAAATGTACGGAAGGGCCAAGTGTCAATACAGAAATTGATCACATGACGTGAGCATGTTCAGTGTATATGAAAATCACATAAATTCCTCCAATACACATACCAGTGCCATGGCCAGTCAATGAAAGGTAGCTGCGTTGAGATTTTGCAGGTCCGTAGGAGGACACATGATATTAGTCATAGTAGATGCAGTGACCAATTGGATTGAAGTGCTCCTATGATGATGACAACATCAGAAACTACAGTGGATGTTCTACGTGTCATTTATGCTAGGTTTGGGCTTCCTGGAACCATAGTAACCGACAATGGTCTCTAGTTAACTAGCACATTCTCTCGAGCATTCTTGAATCATAAGCAAGTACAGCAGCTCACCATGGCTCCAAATCATCATCCAGGGCGTGGGCGCCACAACATTGCTGGTATTGCAACGTCCGCACGGGGCTGAATACAGCGTGTGTCACTGTTGCCCCAGGAGGGTACACTCTGTGGGGTCGCAAGGAGCTTGGCCAAGATCACATGCCACCCGCTAAAGCCTGCAGTGTGAGAGTCATGTTGCAGGTGGTAACCCCAGCGCTGGAGAAGCGCGATTGTACACTACTACAACAAATATAGACCTGTCATCAGATTGCCAAGTTGTTTAAAATCAACTCACTCTGTGACTTGGCCCAATGTGAAGTGACTTTTCATTGCCGAACCTTCAACATCTGTTCATTACACGGACATCACATCATGGAAATCTATTTTGCTTGGGGACGCGGATGGACAGTGTGCATCCGTGGAAGGAAACTCCACTCATGCCAAAGTCCTATGACATAGCGCTAGTGAAGAACTTGTTTGCCCTTTCCGGCTAAACTCAGATGAAGTAACCATTTATACGGAGACGAGGCTTGCCTATGCGAAGTAACAGCTTTGCATTAGCCGACGATTCCTCTTCAAAAAGCTCTCAGTGATCCACCTGGCGGAAATTGGACAGGCTGCTCTCCTTCCTTCTGATCTTTTTTTCCCTTTATTGTTTCTTCTTTAGACCATCTACGTCTAAGTGTTCTCCCTAGATGCTTCGTTTTGGTTTTATAAGTATGTTTTCTATAGGTATATATTCAGTTTTAGTTTTATGTTATTCATTTAATCATATGTATAAGTGTTGTTACTTTCAAATGAGCATGTATGCGTTCTCTTTTACCTTACGTGATGAGGAATGGTGGTTTTCTTTTGTATGTCTGTGTATAGTGGGGGAGGCCAGTTTGTACTATGGCAGCTGTTTTGCTATCTAATAGGTGGGTGCCGTCACCTGGCGATTGCTTCCACATGTGCGCAAGCAAGAGGGCCGCTGTAATGGTGTTGTGGACGGGACGCTTATTGTGTTTGTTCCTCATAGGGCTCTCTGATGCGACCACAGCCGCTTTGTGTGCACATGTCCGGCAGCTCTTCTGAGAATGTCATGCGTGGTTGTGGTGTATATGTGGAAGTGCACCCGTGCCAGGGGCAAGTGTGTGGCAAGCGATTCGTTTTAGGAAACAAGGTGGGAAGCCTCCATCCAGCGGACACGAACAGCTTGCCTCTACTCGTCCTGGAACCGGACAAGCCCACTGTGCTGGGGTCGATGAATCCAGCCTCCCCAAAATGGGCAAATCGCTTTGTGCCCTGCAGTCTTCACAAGTACCAATGCTTTGCAGCCGAAACTCTTGGCTGCCCAGCCAATCCTGACAGAGGTGATCCACATGACCAGCCTTGGGTTTCAATTCTTTTTTTTGTTTTGTTTTTTGAGGCTGGTGATTTTCGGTTCTAGCTGCTAATGGGTTGCTCTAGTGTCGCATAGTAATCAATGTTTGTATTTTGTATTCTTAGGTGGTGCCGGAGCCGCCCCCCTTGCATTGGTAGGGGGCACTTAAATGGGGGCCGCCCAAAGAGCGATGCAGCAAAGAACAATAGGCATAACGATAAGAGACAGGACAAGAGCTGTGTGGATCACAGAGCAAACGGGGATAATCAATATTCTAATAGACATTAAGATAAAAAAAATGGAGCTTTGCAGGCGTGTAATGCATAAGTTAGATAACCAGTGGACCATTAGGGTTACAGAATTATTGCCGAGAGAAGGGAAGTGCAGTCGAGAATGACAGAGGACTACTATGTGGCATGATGAAAATAGGGAATTAGCAGGCGCAAGTTGAATAAGTTGGTGCAGGACAGAGGTAATTGGAGATTGCAGGGAGAGGCCTTTGTCCTGAAGTGGACATAAAATAGGCTGATGATGATGATGATTTAGGGGGGAGGGATGTGTGGTACCGAGCTTTCGCAGTGGTTGTGTGACACCGTTGTGTTGCATTTCTGAGGGCTCTGTGTGTCACAATCCACCCGGGTTCGTGAACAAGGGAGGGCTTGTGGCACCCTCCGATAGACGGACGCTCCACAGCGTGGTGGTGCTGAACGATGACTGACCGGCGAGCAGCCATGCTCGTCGGTGTTTATTGTGGTGCAGTGACCAATGTTGCCTGCCGAGCTTGGCAGGCCACCGAGCCTGGCGGCGAACGAACATTATGCCTGAGGGGGCGTCACATGCTTGCTACACCCCCTTACCCCCAGTTTGTTTGTTAAATAAAAAACAAACGTCCATGTTCAAAATATGAGGCTCTGCCTCCACCCTAGCTGGGTCGACGGTGCCTGCTATCCAGGTGAGTAACGTTCCGGTGGCCTCCGCCGTCGAGTACTCCGCCTGGGCACGGGTGTTGATGGGTTGGGTGGGGCAATGCCAGGTGCTGCCTGAGCCAGCCTCGCTCCATCCGGAGGGCCCGTAGTGGTCGGCCTCATGAGTGGTGCTGGGCTCGACACCGGTCCAATGGGTGCCGCACCACTGGCTACGGTTGCTGCATCCGAGGCGGGTGGTGCTCCGCTGGAAGCGACTGGTGCTGCCACTAGTCCTCCTGCGGGCTGGAACTCAGGAATGGCAGTCGACGGTGCTGGCCAGGTCCCGAGGCGAGGCCTGACATGGTTGGCGTGTCTGTGCCACATGGCCCCATCTGGCATGCGGACGAGCAGCGATGAGGCACTGGCAGGAGACACCACCTGTCCGGCAGACCAAGGTGGGCCAGGACGGAAGTTCCTGGCGAAAACTGGAGCTTCCGACTCTGGCAAAGGCCCGGGACGGCATCCTTGGTCAGAAGCCAGCTTCTGCTTCAGCTGCTTCAAGAGCACTGTGGATCAGAGGTCCGGATGCAAGACGTCCAAGGGTGTCTTGACCATCCGACCCAGCAGGAGCTCACAGGGGGCACGGCCAGTGACATTGTGGGGTGTGGTCCGGTACTGGAACAGTATCCGGGCAACCTGCGTCCGGAAATCCCCAGTCTGGCTCTTCTTGAGCTTGTCTTTGATGTTTTGCACCACCCGCTCAGCTGCACCATTTGAAGCAGGGTGGTACGGTGGAACCATTATCCGGCCGATTCCGTTCTTCGTCAGCCAGGCTAGGTACTCTGTGCTGGCGAAAGCAGGGCCATTGTCGGACACGATGACATCCGGCAACCCCTGAGTGGTGAAGACCTGTCGTAGCGCTGTAATGGTCGCGCCTGCTAATGGAGTGGTGACAGGTAGAACCTCCACCCACTTTGAAAAGGCGTCCACCACCACCAGGAAGTAATGGCCCTTGAAGGGTCCCCCAAAATCCACATATAGTGGGACCAGGGTCTCTGTGGGAACGGCCAGGGAGTGATTTCCACATGACGCGAGGCTCGCTGATGCTCCCGGCAGATTTGGCAGCTCTGCACCAAGTGAGCGATGTCCTGGTCCAGGCCAGGCCACCAAACATGGGACCGGGCCACCATCTTGGTCTTTTCTATGCCAGGATGACCCGCGTGCAGCAACTGCAGAACCCTGGACCGGAGACTCTGTGATCACCACCCTCGAACCCCACAGTAGGCAGCCCTGCTGCAAGCTTAGCTCAGCGGCCTTGTGGCTATAGGCCTGCTGCACCAATTCCTCTCCACGGGACACCGCCTTGACCACCTGAGACAGGACTGGGTCCCGGCTGGTCGCTTGAGATACCGCAGATCTGGAGAGCACCTTCGGGTACGCATGTTCCAGCATGAACACTTCAGCAGGTTCTATGCATCAGAACCTCGGCATCAGCAGGTCCCAGGTCCTTTTCCGGATGGTAAACCAGCTGGTAACTGTAAGGTGCCAGCCTCAAGGCCCAGCGTACCACTCGAGGTGATGCCTACACAGGAACTGCCTTGTCAGGCCCCAGCAGCCCCAACAGCGGCTTGTGGTCCGTGACCGCCTCGAACTTCCGGCCCCACAGGTACTGGTGGAAGCGTTCAACGTCAAACATAAGGGCCAAACCTTCCTTGTCCAGCTGGCTGCAACGTTGCTCTGCAGCATGAAACCGTCGAGAAGCAAACGACATGGCATTCCTGGCCATCTTTGTCCCGGTGTGCCAGGATGGCTCCCACACCGTACGGCGACGCATCTACAGTAAGGACAGGCTTGGCAGGATCGAAGTGCACCAGCACTGGAGCCTTAGTGATTAGCTCCTTGCTGTGCTGGAAGGCCCGGTCCTGCTCCTTCTTCCAGACCCATTGTTGACCATCTCGAAGCAGAAGATGGAGCGGCTGTAGATGCTGCGACAGGTTTGGCAGAAAACTCCTGTAGAAGATGATGAGGCCCAGGTAGCTCTGAAGCTCCTTCTTGTTCTGGGGCTTAGGTGCCTTAAGCACAGCATCAACCTTGCGGAGAGCCGGGGTTAGGCCTGCCTGGGAAATGACATGTCCCAAGTACTCAACGCTGGGGGGCTAGGAAAATGCACGTTTCCAGCTTGAGCTTGAGGCCGGCGTCCTGCAGTCGTGCCAGGACGTTGTGCAGGTTCTGTAGCTGGTCCCCGTCGTCGCTGCAAGTAACCAGGATGTCATCCAAGTACACCGCCACGTGCCTCATGCCCATGAAGAGGTTGTCCATCTCCCTCTCGAATATGGCTGGGGCCGAGGCCACGCCAAACGGTAAGCGCGTGTACTGAAAGAGCCCCAAAGTTGTCGATATTGTGACACTTCTGGGAGGCTTCCTGGACCACCAGCTGCTGGTAAGCATCTCTGAGGTCGAGCTTGGTAAACTTCTGTCCACTGGACAATCCAGACCAGAGATCTTCAATCCGGGGCAGCGGGTACTTCTCGACGGTAGCGACGGGGTTGATGGTAACCTTCAAATCCCCGCAGATCCTGACACTGCCGTCTCACTTGAGGACTGGTACGATGGGAGCGGCCCATTCAGATGTCTTGACAGGTACCAGGATGCCCTCACGCAGTAACCGTAGTAGCTCCTGGGTGACCCCGTCCTTCAGGGCGAACGGCAATGGGCGAGGCTGGAAAAAACGTGGCCGGGCTCCCTCAGGTACATTGATGGCAGCCGTCGTGCCAGCAAATGTGCCCACCCCTGGCTGGAACAGGGACTTGAACTGGGTCAGGAGGCTGGGGACGTTTTGCACCACATGCAGGCTGGCTTCCTGGTACTGTGGCAGACGAACGCCCAGTGCATGAATCTAGTTTCGGCCCAGCAGCGTCGGCGACAACCCCTTCATTAAGTAAAGGGGAAGGTTTGCCTCCCTGTCGCCAAAGTGAACACTGACCTGTGCCTTACCCTGGACCTGGGAGAGTTGCCTGGAGTAGCTGCGCAGTATCACGCCTGAAGCCTCGACGGACACGCCGGGGAAAGTACGCTTGAAGAGTTTCCCGGCCATTACCGATACGCTGGCCCCTGTGTCCAGCTCCATGGAAATGGGGTGCCCGCAGATTTCGACGTTGAGTATGTACGGCGGCACAGACAACGGTACAAAGCCTGTGTGCCACATGTCGAAAATCGGCGGGTTCTCGGCCACGACGTGGAGCCTGGCCGCGAAAGAACTTGAGCCTGCTGTCACACGCCCCCGCCGCATACCCTTGCGACGGCTATCTTGGCCGTGGGCTTGTGTGGTACGTGGGCTTGAATCAGGCTGCTGCTGCTGTTTGCTGTTTGTCCTCCCCCTTCGGCATACACGTGCGAGGTGCCCAGTTTTCCCGCACATGAAGCATTGTGCTTGAGAGAACTGGCACCGTGGGGGGAGTGCGCACCACCACAGCGACTGCAGGTACTGCCCTTTGTCGTCAACTTGTTGACCGCCGCTTCCGCCGACGGTGAGCCAGTCGCACGGGAAATCTCACCAGCGTGCTTGGCGGCAGCTTCCATTGCCAGCGCTGCCTTCACGGCATCATCCAGCAAGGGGTCGGGAAGCTTCAGGAGTCGCGTCTGCATGGCAGGGTTGTTGATGCCGCAGACGAAACCGTCCCGGAGCAGCGAGTGTAGCTGGTCCCCGAAAACGCGGGCACTCACTACCCTTGTAGTGCAGCAACGAACTGCCCGAGGGTCTCTCCTTCCCAGCGGCTCCGGTTGTTGAAGCGGAAACGCTCCATTAGTGTGGACGGTGCTGGGTTGAAATGCGAGCACAGTATGGCGAGCAGCTCCCTCAGTGTCTTAACGTGTGGCGTGGCTGGCTTGAGAAGGTCGAGCAGGAGGCTGAAGACGCGGGTCCCGCAGCTGGCTAGAATAATGTCCTGCTGTTTGGCCTCGGGTGTGTCGTTTACCTGGAAGAACATGTGGTCTTGCTCCTCGTAAATTTGCCAGGCGGACCCGTCTTCCTCGAACGGCTCGAGCTTTCCGTACAGCGACATGGCGGCAGCAACGGGGGGTGGTGTTTCGCTGCTCGCGGTGGCGTGGGACGCTCCGTGAGTACCCTACGCCAGTGTCACGAGGATCCCACTTTCTTCGTCAGTGTCACGATCCACCCGGGTTCGTGAACAAGGCAGGGCTCGAGGCACCCTCCGATAGACGGACGCTCCGCAGCGTGGTGGTGCTGAACGATGGTGGTGCTGAACTGACCGCCGAGCAGCCGTGCTCGTCAGTGTTTATTGCGGTGCGGTGACCAATTTTGCCTGCCGAGCTTGGCAGGCCACCGAGCCTGGCGGCGAACGAACATTATGCCTGAGAGGGCGTCACATGCTTGCTACACTGTGTACCTTTCATTCCTGCCTGGACGAGATGGCAGTGGGTCATAAAACACTCACTTGGCTGTCATCCCGCCCACGGGAAGGTCAGTGGGCTTCACCCATTGGCTGACCTCTTGGTGAGATGTGGGCCCTGTTTGCATGTGCACTGGCAATACGCACGCAAGACGGTGCCAGAGGAGACTATCAGGACGTAGGAAGGTGCGTACGTGTTCCTCTCTGCCGACAGACAGGAACACCGCTGCCGCCGTCTGTCGCTGGCCCCTCTGTCCACCGTCGGTCGATGGCTTGTTTGGCTCTTTGGGCTCCCGTCCTCGGTGGGTGTGCACACTCTTCTGTCATCTCGATGACCTGAGGCAGCGTCTTTTGATCATGCCCCCTTTGTTCTTCTTTTTCTTTCTGTATACATTTTCTAAGCTTTTGGGGTGCGCAATGGCTTGTTCCTAGCTACAAAAAGATTGTCTCCAATCCATGTTGTGAAGGTGGTTGGACAGTGAAGCGGTAAACAACAACTAGAACGACTACCCATTGCGACATAGGTTGAAATTATTCACGTAGCAGCATTCACATGCATTTTACCTAATTATTAGCCTGAGACGTTTCAACAGCTTGCGACATGGCTTGCTCTGCTACTTCATGCACCTACAAAGATTGGAACAGAGGGAAGAGGAATTCGTCGCGCCTTGCATGCACGCTGCTTTTCAGGAATCCTCACTATATGTGGCTTTCCCATAGCACTGTCACAACACAAACCATTCGCTAGGCAGATTCTTTTTTTACGCAGAAAAATGTAGTTTTGTCACTCCCTACTTCCTATTGTCCCATGGTAGTGAAGGGCAGGCCAGAAGAAGCGCCAACGGATGCAGTCATGAGTACGAGTAACGCTTAAGTGGCCAACGGTGGGAGCATCGTGAAGCTGCGCGAGTGCATCCGAGCGTAGTTGTTTTGGAACGACAACAAGAAGCTCAGCACCATTGGGATCAAAGTTGTGCCTGTACAACACACTACCTTTTAAAACGAAAAGTCGGAGCTAGGGGTTCGAGGGTTGTGCGATGAGGCAATCGATGATAGATTGTAGGAGGGGTCACGAAGTTGCTCGATGGTGATGTTGAGTAAGTCCATACACAGGCATTCCAGACAAGCATCAGTGTCATTGTCAGCGAGATCAGGTCTGCAAGCTGGATGTCGAGACAGGCAGTCAGCGTCCTGGTGCAGTCATCCTGATCGTAGTAGTGACAGTGAAAAAAGCAAAACTGGGAAAGACGAGACTAGCATTTTATTGGTCGAACCTGTTCCCTCAAAAACAGGGTATACTCAAAGCTGTTAGATACGGGACCGTTTCCTGAGCCTACTTCGAGTTCACCTGACCACATCGAATCACGCCACAGCTAATTAAGAAGCGCAGAAGCACGAATACCACATTCCAGAGGCGCGACACGTGCAAACAAGTTGGCAGCCCCCACCTCGTGTGCCGCAGGTGGAACTATTCACTGCTTGACTTCCCGAAAGTGAAGCGAGAGCCTGGCACTGTTCCAGGTAACATGGGTTCAAGAGGCAAGACAGGTGTAATGCACCGTGAAACCCTGGCAGCGTCGCCCCCACCCGCCTATTGTGACGGCGCATTGCAAGTCAGCAAGGCAAGACCGCAGGGAGAAGTAAGCCCTCGGACAATTGGGGACCAAGCAGGGACTCTCTTCGCTGGGTGTGACACAATCGCACAGGCGCCTACCACTGGCCGAAAATGACACCTGAGCGGGCTCGCCGATTGGCCGAAAATAGCGTCACCTGAGCGGGCTCGCCCATTGGCCGAACGTGACATGTCTTCGAGACACCGAAGGGCTTAAAAGACACAGACCGAGAGCATTTCTAGAGCATTCCTTGATTCATCTCTTTCGAGCTTCTTGCCACGGGCCGCAGCGTCCGAGTTGCTGCCGGCCCGTAATGACTCTAAGACTGTTAATTGACTCTCACTGTAAATAATGTAAATAAACTCCCAAGTTTTCATCTCAAAGTCCTCAACTCTTACAACTGGTGGCAGCGGTGGGATCGTCCGACAATTCTGACAACTGAATGGCAGCGGTGAGATCGGCCTACGGCTATACGGCTCCTAAATCGGCCTACGACTCCGAGACAGCAACGGCAGCTGATGGACGTTAGCACATGGTGACCGACCAGTATCCTGATCAAGTTGGAGGCGACGTGTGATTGACCACCTCGTGCAACTGTCTGGGTTCAGCGGAGAAGGACTGGTGATATGGTGCTGCTTCAGTGGGTAAGCGTTTGGTTTTGGCTGTAAGATTTACCAGGCTTCAATTTCTCTGTGTTTTTGGATTTGATTCGCTGGGATATTTTACTTGTATTCTGATTTGCATGAGTATCGCAACAAGTATTGTGTGACAGCAGAGCCAAAGCTTAAAGTAGCGACCATGGTCCTAATGTGTTTGACAAGAGCTGACCTGTTGTGGTTGTGTGAGGAGATCGAGGTAGACGTAGAGGAGGACTTGACGGAAGCAGAAATTCATAAGACAATTCTAGAAAGTAACAATCATTCGAAATTCATAGAACAAATGAGTAAACGAATTCTAAACATAATATGGGAACAGGAAGCAAAAAGGCAAGAGCAGGAAGAACTTAAGCAAGAATGGGAAAAAGCTAGGCAGGAACTGAAAAGGATTTCTCAGGAAGAAGGCCTAACAGAAGTAACAAGGCAGTACATTGATGCATTGAACGAAGAGATACAAGGTTTGGAGCAGGAAATCGAGTGAAGTCAACAGCGGCTTAAGAAATCTGTAGGCTGGACGCAGCGAAAATGGGAGGAACTAGACAGCAGATTTCAGTCGAAAGCCGACAGAAGTAGTAGTACCTGTGAGAGTAGCAGCACGTTCACAGGTGAACTTGAAGTGCTGTGCTAGCAGCTAATGATGCCTTAGTGGCAACAGATACCGTTAAAGGCCAGAGTGAGAGCGACGAGGTGCTGTGCCAACAGAGGACTGTAGAGACAGCCAGGCCAGCTGCTAGCAAATTGGCACAGTTACCGTGCGTGGGCGTCGCATCTCATGGTATCGAGGTCGTTAGCGAGGTACAGGGTCGACAAGACACGAGCACCCATGTCAGGTCAGATCTGCGTGCCGAAGTGAAGTGCCAGCTGGACGATGCAGTTGGGGGTAGCTCTCAGGATTGCGAGCTGCGTAGCTCAAGAGAAGACAACGGCATTGTTCAGGGATCGGTGCGGCTCTCCGCCAGTCTAGGTAGCCAAGAGAGGAGTGATCTAGTTAATCACTCAGACTGTGCGGGTAAGAGACCGATCCGGGCCGAGGAGATGTGTAACGGCCAGCACGAGGCGCGAGACGACGGCATGAAAGCAAGCACAAAGAAAAGGCGCCACAGAAAGAAGCGCCGTAAAGGTAGGAATGCGGCGACTAATGTAGCGCAGCCAGAGACTGCGACAGTCGCAAAAAGGCCAGGCACGAGAAAAAGAAAGATGCGGTCGTCGGTGACGATGTTGACGCATCAAACATGTTCGAGCCACCGGTCAAAGGGGGACCGAGAAGCATGTTCTGCACGGACGCGGACAAAGGGCACGGGGCAGTTAAATTCCTCGTCGTTCCGTCGTTCTTTTCGAAGTTCAGCGTATAGTACAAAGAAGCGCAAGGTGGCAAGACGAAACCAGGTGGGAAGTAGCGACGCGGTTAATCGAGTTCGTGATGAAAGCGGGGTGCCAGGACGCAAATTGACATTAGACTGTAATGTCTTGGAGGAGCTGATAGTGAGTCAGCTCTTTTGTTGTTCCTCGGTAGCCAGAGTAGCTTTCAGAGCGCGACCACCTCGGGTACGGCTTAAAAGTATGAGTCAGTTGAAAATGTTTGGAACGGGAGGCCAAGAGAGCTTCTGTAGAAGTAAAAAGTGTTGTTTTGTTTTATTTTTGAGCATTGAATAATTTTTGCAATTTGAGACTAGAATTTCTTTCAGTATGTAAGGTATGAGCTCTTCTTATGTTTTGTTTGAGAAGCTTGAGATTTGAGACGCGTTTTTTTGTAAACATGTAGTATCGCGAGGTGTTCATTAATAAGTAGATAGGCTTTCTTTTTTTGTGTTTAAGTAACCTGAGTGTCAAGGTTATTGTTGAGAGGCCTATCGTAACGCACGTGTGTATTAGTTAACCTTCCTTTCTTTATGCGTTTTTTTTTTTTTTCTAAAGTTAACTGCGTAGGTTTTCAGTGAGTGCATGATTTGCACTAAGAAGCGTTCTTGGTTCCATTAGCGCATGTCCTGTGTGGACGGAAGGAAGCAGGTTTATGACTGGGTTGCTCATGTGTGTTGAGGGCAGCCGTATTCTGACTTCTTTAGTGAGCGTGCGTAGAACTAGTAATTAGGAGACGCATCATTTTAAGGTTTCTGCGGAGTGCGTAAGCCCCGCAAGTTTAATTGCTCGCGTAAGTTACGTGTCCTGTAGAGGCTAAAGGAAGAAACGTGAGTAAGCGTAATAAAAAGTTTGCTACGACGCAAGTACGCATTCTGATTAGTGACCACAAGGCTAGCGCGCTTGTGATTACATACTTGTGAAGTTGACCAGACTGTTCAGTGGCAACAGTACATGAGATAAGTACGCCACTGTGATAGGATAAGAACAGGCTGTTCGTGAACTTAGGCTTTAAGTTCTGTTCGGGTATTGGTACGCTGCTGCGATAGGTTGGGAACATGCTGTTCGAGTAGTTAGGCCACTTAAGTTATGTTCGGCTGTTTTCATTGTTTGTTTGCAACGGCAACGACCCATTGTTTTACTACAACGACACTCTGGTCTTGTCGGCATTCGGGGCGAAATGGAAAGCGGTTTGGAAAGGTGGTTGGAACTGCTTTGTCAAAATTGGGGAAATAAAAGATCAGGGTTCATTTTGACTCAGTAATAGCCTGGCGAGTCAGGGGTGAAGTGCCTGCGCTTACAGGTGGTGCAGCGCTGTGTTGTTTTGTTTGACGTACATTCTCCAGGGCCCAGGATCCCGAACTTCGTCAAACGAGGCTCGACACCAGTACCCTGCAGGTTCTTTCAGCGTTCCTCATGGCCAGCGAATTGAGTTCACTGGCCATTCCGAACTTCTGGGGTGAGGACGAGCTGTTAGATACGGGACCGTTTCCTGAGCCTACTTCGAGTTCACCTGACCACATGGAATCGCGCCACAGCTAATTAAGAAGCGCAGAAGCACAGATACCACATTCCAGAGGCGCGGCACGTGCAAACAAGTTGGCGGCCCCCACCTCGTGTGCCGCAGGTGGAGCTATTCACTGCTTGACTCTTCCCGAAAGTGAAGCGAGAGCCTGGCACTGTTCCAGGTAACCTGGGTCCAAGAGGCAAGACGGGTGTAATGCACCGTGAAACCCTGGCAGCGTCGCCCCCACCCGCCTATTGTGACGGCGCATTGCAAGTCAGCAAGGCAAGACCGCAGGGAGAAGTAAGCCCTCGGACAATTGGGGATCAAGCAGCGACTCTCTTCGCCGGGTGTGACACAATCGCACGGGCGCCTACCATTGGCCGAAAATGACGACACCTGAGCGGGCTCGCCCATTGGCCGAACGTGACATGTCTTCGAGACACCGAAGGGCTTAAAAGACACAGACCGAGAGCATTCCTAGAACATTCCTTGATTCATCTCTTTCGAGCTTCTTGCCTCGGGCCGCAGCGTCCGAGTTGCTGCCGGCCCGTAATGAATCTAAGACTGTTAGTTGATTCTCCCTGTAAATAATGTAAATAAACTCCCAAGTTTTCATCTCAAGGTCCTCCTCAACTCTTACAAAGCGCAACCATAGCGGCGAACACAGTCGGCGAACGGCGAAAATCTAATTTGCTGGTCAAGTGTGTTGGCTTTTATACACGACTCATTGAAGGTTCCAGAGTAATCGGTGGTGCCCATGTATCTCCCATAAAGTTCTACACAATTTGCGTCGCGTATGCAGTCGGATTACACAAGCTTCGGTGACAACAGAATCATTCATAACATTGAGAAACCTCCTATACTTGTGGGCACGTCCTGCGCTGAGCGCAGGACGTGCGCTTGGTCTGATGCATCTATTTGTGCGACAGATTATTTGGCGTGATGTATTTCACACCCAATACTGTGATAATCCATACAAATTAACTTAGTGAATGCTTTACCCAACTTGGTAGTTTCATCCCAATATTCTGAGAAACCTTATCTGTGGGGTTTTATGTGGGAAGTATATTTTGCTTTGCAAGTCTTCTTGCTCGATTTTCTACTGACTATCTCGCACAGTGTCGAGATAACCACAGCACAAAGATTTGATAATAATAATTTTCCAACCTCTCCCTTTACCATTCTACATTGTTTAGTCTTCCTGGGCACAACGTACATCTTCAAATCCGCAAAATGCCTTTATCCTCATCTACAAAAGCATTTTTCTTAAACATACTTAGTGAAACACTACCTGTGAAAACTTGTTAGCACAAAAAAGGCATGTTTTTGTCTGCTAGGAATTGTCGCCCTTGCGATGTATCTGAAACTATTTCAGAATGTCAGAATTTATTGTGATCATGGAGCATTCAGGGTGCCTACCAACCGGGAAAACCGGGAATTCTCAGGGAATTTGAATAGTCTGGAAATACGCCGGGAAAACTTGGGGAAAACTCAGGGAAATTGTGCTTCGCTCAGGTGAAAATATTGCCACTGGTTTTCAAGTGGTACTACTGGTTTTCAAGTAGTGTGAACTGGTCTGATGTGGTCCCAGTGAAAAGCTAGTGGTTTGTTGCTGGTTTCAACTGGTCCCAGTAAAAGGCTATTGGTCTTCAACCGGAAGTGTGCTGGTTTTCAAGTGGCACTACTGGTATTCAAGTGGGATGATCTGGTCTCATGATCTATCAGGGAAAATTAGCAGTAACTTTATTGAAAGGGAACGAAAGTCGTGTTAATGCTGGCTCCAGTAACAGAGGAATCGCAACGAATCGTCATTGACGCCGTGTCATCGACACCATGTATTGCCGGAGTAGTTAACGACCGAGTTTCCAGACACCCGATTTTACGGACATGCCCGATAATTCGCACAGCTTTGCGGCGCCACCACGTACTCCATATAGTCAATGTATATTGCCCTGACTGCAGGTCTGAAATGGCATTAATCAAAGCCACCACCGCCGCCATTTTGATTATCTCGCTGCCTCGAACCGGCACTTTCGCACGCACATCCGCTGGCAGCCGTAGCCACCACCGCGGCAACGTTAGGCCTAGCTGCTTCTACGTTCGCTATTAAGCTTCTTGCCGTGCGGTGTTTTTCATTGAAAGAATTCACCGCTGTCAATGGCACCGACTCCGTCTTTGTAATCCTCGCGATTGACTTAGAAGCTCGCAGAGCACAGCGCATTGCGTAATGCCAGTCTCCGAAAGTTAGCTTCGCCGTAGTACAGTTGTGTTAGGCGGTGAAGCATAAGCATGGGAAGGGGCAATTGTCACGGAACACAGTATGTATTTCTTAATTATACGTGCGTGCACCCCCGTCTTCTCTCACAGTACGAGTACCGATATGCCTAATAAGTGTACTGGCAGGCCTTAAGAGCTTTTTTGGACGTGCCTGTGGCAATTTTAGCCCTTAAGGGCAGTTAAAGACATGCATTCATTTTTTTTTTCGGACAGCCCGATCTTTCGGATGTTTTTGCGGTCCCTAGGGAGTCCGAAAAATCGGACGTTGACTGTACAACTGACCAAGAGGATGCTTCAAATCATCCATGGGGTGGAAGCGTGGCAGGAGGAGGATAACAGAAAGGACCGACGTACTGAGAAATTAACGGGACTGGAAGCGTGCCGTCACCTCTTTGAAGGAACTTGAGCTCAAAAAACAGTGTTGGCTGACGCCGAGATGCAGGTGTCCCTGATTCAAACCAAAATAAACTTTAAAGCAGAGAAACCGAACACTGAGATGTTGTGTACGGGCTGAGAGTATGTCAGGACAGTTGAGGTGGACTTTCCAGCTCTGAGGGGAACTTTAGTTGTGACAAAGTTCAGGCCTCATACCGAAGAGCTTGCTATCAGTTGATAGAAATAGCTCATACTCAAAAATATATACTTATGTATGCATCTCCTTTTCATTCATATTTGAAAATGTTTGACTCAATTTAGAATGGGTTCTACCATTTTTTTCGCTGTGCATTTTACTAACACCTTCCTTCTGTTTTCTTTTTAAATAAAATAGATATTACTTCTTACTATTCAAACTGGATTAAATCATTTTTTGTTTCAACATGCTTACTAGAGAGACAGCATCGGGCAACATGGTGTCAGCCTGTGTTGTCATAAAACAAAGTTCTGGCTCATTCAGAGAATTTCACAAAGAAGCTCAGGAAAAACCTGGTGAGCTCGAGGAATTTGGAAATGTCAACTTGGTAGACACCCTGAGCATTCCTATAGAGCATTTGATTGTAAGTTGTAAAGATGCAATGTTATTATGGTATGTGCTTCAAAGGGACAGACTTCATTTTGAATAAATATATCATCATCTGATACTTGATTGCACCCCACAAAGAAGACATGTCATTTGATATTCTAAAACTGGTGCAGCGCAACATAGAAAGAAAGAAACAAGCCGAGCCGGCCGGATACAGGAGCAGAGCGCTGACTTCTAACTGGTTTATTGGCAGGTTGCACGAAATGTATAGCTACAAGAAAGCATCAGGACATGCGTCAAAACACTTCACAAAGCTAGAGTAGCAGCTTGGGCTTGTTGGTTTTCCTGCTGTTAACAGCGCAAAATGTAGACAAGAGATGAGACAAGAAGACGCCACAAGTGCTGACTTTGGAAGTTGTTGAAAATCAGCGTTTGTGGTGTCTTCTTGTCTACATTTTGCGCTGTTAACAGCAGGACTTCACAAAGCATCACACCGATAGAAGGCTACACCATATGAGTCATAGAACGCACAATTCTGTCATGCAAGGTTAAACTGATCAAAAAATATTACTTCCTGTTGTGGAGATAGGCACAAAGATGGTGCGCTAACGCACATGCTGCCAGCCCTTGCTATGAGATCAGCTTCAATAATCTCCCACATAAGTTGTGATCGGTGCTTTTTTTAGCACTTCACACTGATAAAAATTCGGCTTACAAGTGACCCTGTATAGCTCCGTGCACGTTGTAATCGTGTTCTTTTAGCCTTTCATTGAGGCAGCAACCAGTTTGGCCTATATATCTCTTCCCGCATGATAGTGGTATTGAATAAACAACCCCAACAATGGAAGACCCAAAACGCTTCATGTGCATGGTCAAATAGACAGTAGTGCATGGATTGAGCACATTTACGACAGTACAGAGCCTGCGTAGCGTAACTGGCGCAGAAAACACTACTTCCATGTTACCCTTACAATGTGCACCGAGCTATACAGGGACACTTAGGAATTCATGTACGAACGTACGAGTATGTTCACTTCAAAAGGATTACATGCTTTCAGCCCCTCAATTACCCGCAAGCTCCATCCAGACGCCAGTTCACCGCAGATCTCGCAAACTACAGTCAGTTTAGTAGCGAGACCGCAATCCTGATCACTTCGCACCAGCTACACAGAATCACCGCAAGTATTGCACGAGAAAACGCCGAGATTGTTTATTGCTGCGAATCTGACAACGTAAAGAGCAGCTGGGTTTGCGACTGAGGCTGTTGCACTATTAGTTGTTGGATCTTCAACAAAATGCCGAATCTTTCACTCTGTGGCCGTCGTAGATACAATCTTGTTGAGCATAGCTTGCTCATGTACTCTTGTCCACTTCCTCTTCAGTTATGACAGCCGTGTTCAATTCTTTTATACACAAGTGTAACCGGCCTGTGGATATGCGTGATGTGTGGCAGAGCAGTTGAGGCATCGACGTTTGTTGGCGGTACGACTTCAACAGCGAGCTGCCGGATACCCTGTGCTGACTGCGACAACGGAATTTGTTTTGGAAGTTTATTGCACCTTGCAAGTTTCCGCCCATAACGACTCACGAAACGAAACTTTGTCAGACCTCCAGCATATGCAGCGTCACATTTGCGAAACCAACACAAAATGGCTGCTGTTTTCGTCGTTTGAGTGCTCATGGCCCTTGGACACATCTTGGTCACATGGTCAAAGGGGCCAACAGTAGCGTGCGTGCTGAATTTCGTTGCTGTCATTTTTTTTTGTGACCGCAGCTCCTACAATGTTGCCGACTGACGAATAAAAAAAGCCAGAAACGTGACCTGTGAAATGATACCAAGATGGCGCTGGTAGAATGCATAGTTATTGAGTTATGCGAAACGAAAATCGAGTGTGAGTCGTCCCCAATTTAAAAAGCAACACTTGCGGATTCGCATCTTTAGGTCATGATAATGGAAGAATTACGCAGTATTTTGTTATCAAATTTTAGAGATAGGTGCGGGAAAGCGTCACGAATGCAGAAATTAAAAATTGAAAATTTGAATCTTGGGCTGATTTTCGGTCCCAAAGACCCGAGTCCCACCCTTAATTTCATCACTCCACCTCGTCTTTTGCCGTCCTCGACTGTGCTTTCCTTCTCTTGGCGCCCATTCTATAACTCTAATGGTCCACCATTTATCTAACATGCATTACATGAGCTACCCAGCTCCATTTCTTTCTCTTAATGTCAATTAGAATATCGGTTATCCCTGTTTGCTCTCTGATCCACACCACTCTCTTCCTGTCCCTTAACATTACGCCTAACATTCTTTGTTCCAACGCTCTTTCTTCGGTCCTTAACTTGTTTTTGAGCTTCTTTGTTATTCTCCAAGTTTCTGCCCAATATGCCACCACCGGTAGAATGCATTGATTGTATACCTTTCTTTTTAATGATAATGGTAAGCTTCCAGTCAGGATCTGACAATGTCTGCTCAATGCGCTCCAGCCCATTTTTATTCTGTAAATTTCCTTCTCATGGGGTCAGGGTCCCCTGTGACTAATTGACCCATGTAAATGTACTCCTCCACAGATTCTAGAGGCTGACTGGCGATCCTGAACTCTTGTTACCTTGCCTGGCTATTGTTCATAATTTTCATCTTCTACATATTGTTACGGGGATGTTGGGAGTATAAGACTGTATTTACAATGTATATACAAACAGAGTCAGTGGGGTTAAAATGGCTGACTAGTAACAACACGCAGCAGCCAGCGTCTTGCGATCTTCTTCTTCCTCTCTCTCTTCTTTCATCCTTCCGTAACAATATTTATCTTCTACCCCACTCTTATACTCTCTCTGTTAAGGTCCTCAATCATTCGTTGTAACTCATCTGCAGTGTTGCTGAATAGAACAATGTCATCTGCAAACCGAAGGTTGCAGAGATATTTGCCGTTGATCCTTACTCCTAAGCCTTCCTAGTTTAATAGCTTGAATACTTCTTCCAAGCACGCAGTGAATAGCATTGGAGAGATTTTGTCTTGTCTGACCCCTTTCTTTATAGATATCTTCCTGCTTGTGGAGAATTAAGGTAGCTGTGGAATCTCTGTAGATACTTTCAACATATTTCCGTAAGCATCCTGTACTGCTTGCTTACGTAATGCCTTTATGACTGCTGGTATCTCGACTTTAAGCACTTGTTAATCTTCCTGGGGTCCATGCATATGCGTAGACTTCTGTCCTTTTTCTGAACATGAATGAGGGGGCTTGCCCAGTTGGTTGGTTCCTAGACCTTTTGCATGATTCTTGCTTGCTCCACGCGCTGCAACTCTTCTCGTAAAGGTTCTCTTAGCACAAGGGGTACTCATCACACTGGTTGCACAAGTGGCAATGCCCCTTCTTCCAACTTGATTTTATACTTGCGGGCTAAGCACACAGTGCCATGCAACAACTGTGGGAAGTCTTTAAAAATGTTGTCCACTCATGCGGTGTTCATGACATCAATTGGCTGAAACACTAGCTCCTCGCTTGCTAGTTGTCCCAATATTGCAGGGTTTCTTTTCTTCACAATGAAAAAGTGAATATTGCTTGCTCAATCATTTATAACTCGCAGCTTAGCTACTTCGATGTGCTTGACAACGTGCCCGCTGTAGGTGCGAAGGACCGAGCTACTTGGTCTCATACTTGGTTTTCCCCTGCATCTTTGATAGACCGAATAAGGCAGGAAGTTCCCATGAGGACTTGTGTCTACCTTAAATAAAACAGCTTGGCAGCCTGCATTTGCGTTAATCAGCCATTCAGCCTTGCTTCCAATAGCGTCGACACTGACTCTCAAAATACTGAAATAGTATTCGTATTTTCATACGTCGTGCACCTGAGGACTTCTTTTACAGCACATTGTGAAATGATTCTTTGTTTTGCACAGAAAGCACATGTTGCCAAATGCTGGGCATTTCCCACGTTCGTGCAACCGATTGCATCGGCTGCATTGTTGACCCAGTTGACTTCGGATGCCAATTCACGGTCGCCACTTGTCCTTCTGGTTGTGCCCACGCCTCATTTTGATGTGCTGCTACTTCTGCGGCTTTACACATCTGTTCTGCCTTTAGCACTGTGAAGTTCTTCTCCCTGATCATCTTTTCTTGCAATTTCCGGTCGTTGGTACTGAAAACAATCTGGTTGCGGATCATGGAGCCAACTTGTTGCCTGAAGTTGCATTTGCTGGCTTGCTTCCGTAAATCTTGCACAAAATGCTCGAAAGGTACCCCTTTGGCTTAAGTCCTTGACTGAAACAGATAACGTTCATGCACCTCATTTTGTTGCTCTTGAAAGTACTCTTAGAATTTCTTTGCAGCTGTGGCATAGTTCCCTTTGTTTTTGCTCTAAAAAAATGTAAAATTAAATACCTCAAGTTCGTCGTCCCTGGCACCACTCAGCAGTAGAGCTCTTTTTGTGGCTTCCAACCTCAATTCCTTTTGGGATTCCGTTGTCATAAGAAACAGGTCTAACTTCTGTTTGAAGCACTCCCAGTTTTTCGAAATATCAGCTGTAAGCAGGGGATCCGGAGGCTTCACTAATTCCATCTCGTCACTGTCTTATGTTGGTTCGACACGTCAGGTTCCGCCCCCAGAGAGCAAGCCACTTGTGGCACCATGTATCATGGACGAGTGCAACCAAACGAAGAATGTTTATTCAGATACTGCTCGCGTGTAAAGGGGTACCATGGCTGATACGCATCCGCAGACACCACTGCACATGACATGCTTGATACAGGTGCTTAGGCTCTTTGCAGACAAATGCACGACTTACCACCAAATGAATTCTGTTGCGCACCACCCAATTCTTAATAATGTTTTATAATCTATATGCAGGGTATGTAAAAGACTTGGAAATGGCCCTCAATGTTGATAAATGAGTTTTCCCCTGCAGGAGTGTCTGCGTCAGCAGCCGTTTGGTGTGTTGTGACACCACGGACCTGAGCACACCAGGGTTGGACCTTCCTGCGTTTAACTGTGCGCAGCTTAGCCATGTTTGGGAAAAGGGGGATCCTGTGGTTTGAGCTGATGCTGAATGCTTCAACCTTTGAGGCCCCTCGGCAGAGGCAACACACCCCTTTACCCTCGGCTTCACGTAGACGGCACCCCCAGGCTGACCCTTCCGGAGGAAATTGCTAGTTGCCTTTTCCTGTCCTCCTCTCCAATCTTCGTCTTTGTCTCTCACTTTTAATCTTTCTTGTCTTCTCTCTTCTGCATTACTTCTGATTTTCTAGGCAGTGAGGGTTAACGCTGTCTGAGTAGCCAACCTAGGTTATGTCAAATTCGGTTACAGTGGTAAAATACAACTGGCGCTTGCAAGACCCGTCTCACAGGTCCTGCAGCGTCGCCTTGTAAGGCTTCACGGTGGGTGGCTGGCGTTACTGTTGAAAAATACACATTCACTTATGGCTAGTTCCTTCCCCCCACTATCTGATCGCTCCCTGAAGAGGGGGTGCACCGATGAAATGTTCAACTTCCGAAAGAAACCAATAGAACATTTCCCAAGTACCATGTGATGCATAGCCAACATGAAACAGACTGTCCGTACGATATCTCCATTTGTGGTTGCGAGAGAGAGATAGCAAAGAGATGAACTGTGGTTGCAAAATATTTTACAGAAGCAATCCGTTCACTTACAATGTAACGAAAATGGCAAGTGACGACTTTCTTCTACAAGTGCATGACAATCTCCAGTACAACTAGCTGTCAAAACGCATGGAGTCTGAGGACATTCCTGTCTCAGTGGGCCCACACAGGTCAATGAACACTGTCCGCAGCGTCATGTCTGATGATGACCTGCTTGAACTTGGTGAAAGTGAGCTGTTGGATGGATGGCAAGACCAGAACGTGGTAAAGGTCCAAAGAATTAAGATAAGACACAACAATATGGAAATTCCAACCAAACATGTAATCATCACCTTTGGTACAAGCGACCTCCCTGAGTCTGTTGAAACCGGACATTGTAAGCTTCGTGTACGAGCATATATCCCAAATACATGCCAGTGCTTCAAGTGTCAGCATTTTGGGCAGGGGTTGCAAAGCTAACGAGTGCGCTCTACCTGTGCAAAGTGTGCATCTAACGACCATTCTTCAGAAATGGGCACTTCCGCAATTCACTGTGCCAACTGTGATGTAGACCACCCCGCCTATTCACAATCATGCCCGTTTTAGAAAAAATGGAAAAGGTAATAGAACTCAAGGTGGAACTAAACATCTTTCCAGAAGTGTGCAAGTGTTTTTCTGCTTTCAATCAGTCAAATCCATCCTACTGTGATGTGATGTGCTGAGGGCCGCCCAAGTCATTTGGCAGCCGTTGGAGTCAACACAGAGTGTGACACTGGTCCCACTCCATGTAACTCAATATATATCCCCCCCCCCCTCCTCCTCCTGACAGGAGCAGCAAGCGCTGCTCTGCCTACAGCCAAGAAGGGCCAGCAGACCCAGGCCTGCCGGTCCCAGGGCCAATGCCTGTGCAGATAGGCCTGAAAAACCGCCTCTGAAAAGGCGGTGGATGCAGCCAACGCCCCTCCGGTGTCTCAGATACCGAAGGAATGAGATAGCTCCATGGAGTGTGCCGGGGGAAAAAAAAATCTCATATCACGGGGCCTGGAAAGGCCTCGTGAGCTAACTTGATCTACCGCTCTTGACACACAGCACAAAACACTCCCAATGTGGCTACATATTGGAAGTGGCTACATACAATACATAAGGGGTCTACTCCACAATCTAGATGACATAAAGGAACTCCTACACAAGTTTAATCCAAGGTTGCTGTGTGTTACAGTTCACTGTGTGCGGTGATGAATGGAATGGATGCCAACCGCCTGAGACACTATGTGCCTAATCATCATGCTCATCAACTTGAAAAACTTATCCGTAGGGTGTGTGCGACGTGATTATGCAACAGTGCAAATCCTACTCTCCTCTGTCGTCCATTCACCACCTCTGCGCCAAGCAATGGTTTCTCTCCGTATTCCTCTGTGTGGGCTGACCTCCTGACGTGACTTATGCTCACCACCTTCTACTGGTATGAATTCTTGCTGGCATTATCAGATTACATGTTGGCGCACAATAGTGGATTACTAATTATAGCTGGAGATTTTAATCTCCTATCAATTGATTGGGCTTGCAGCACCACATCTCACCTGCTCGACAATACAAGATATAATTCTGGCAGGTGACTTGGTTCAAGTTGTTCATGAAACCACCCATGAATCTGGAGGGGGTGGTGCAATATTGGATCTTGTCAGCAGAAGTATTGTTATGTCGTTCATGTAGAGGACCATATATCCAACCATAAGTTAGTTTTTTCTTGCACCCTAAATAACTGAGTGAAGACTCGGCCCAAGAGCAAAACTGTCAAAAACTTTAATCAGGGAAACGATAATGCGATTCTGGACGAGCTGTGGACGAGCAGATAACTTGCGAAACCATGATGTTATTACTTTGGGGAATAAGTTTAAAGAAACTGTTCAAAAATGCATTTACGATTTTGTTCCTATGAGGCATATTAAGTCAAGTCACCATGATCCCTGGGTTGATAGGAACATAATACAATTGAAAGGCAGGGTTAAGCAGGCAAAGAAGAAATGTCACCAATAATGAATCGCTGCGTCAACTACAAGAACAATTACACCGTGCATTGTCATGTCAAAAAACAAATATTTCGAGATTACTTTGCCTAGTTTTATTAAAACAAATCCTCTCAAGTACTAGCATTTTCTCAGCTCAAAATCTTAATTAACAAATTGACTAAATAAATAACATGGATGTGCTTATAATGGAGTCGAAGGGCATAGCTGACATGTTAAATGAATACTTCCATTCCGTATTCTCTCCGGCTAAAAGCGACATCCAGTCATTTGGACCTTCAATATTTGATGATAACTTTATATCTGTTGAAGGTGTCTTTTCTCTCTTACTGAACCTTAAGGAAAGATCTTCAGGTGGCCCAGATAACATTCCCAATGCTTTTTTGTGCCTATGTGCTGAGCCTGCACCACATATTCCCACTGCAATTTTTCATTCCTTTTTAAGACTGGCTGTCATTCCACATTATCGGCATGTCATCCGGATAGTGGCAGTGAACAAAAAAGGAGACCGCTTACAAAAGGAAAACTTCTGCCCAATATCCCTGACTTCAACCTGCTGCAAAATACTTGAACACATGCTCGAACTTTTCGTAACCGAATTCATTGAACGTAATAAACCGCTATCTAATCACCAACATGGATTTCGCAAAAACCTTTCAACAATCACACAGCTTCCTACTACTATTCATGATTAAATGATTCATACTACTTCAACCCTCGATTCGGCCGGACAGATTGATCTAGTCTTTTTGGATTTCAGAAAAGCTTCTGATTGTGTATCCCACAGTCAACTTCACAGATTTGGCCTACCATCTTTTATTATAAATAGGATCAACCAGTACTTGTCAAACCAAACTCAGTTTGTGCATGTCGATGGGTATTTGTCCATGCGTTTGCCAGTTATGTCTGCATGCCTCAGGTCTGACTTGCCAGAATTTCCAGATTTCATTAAACTGAATACAAATATTTGGCATTGACAATCACTAAACCCTTAAGTGGTCCTCCCACATCGAAAACATTTGTACAGCATCTACTCGGAAACTCTGCTTATTTAGACACAAACTAAAAGGTGCGCCATCTGATAAAAGGCTTCTTGCCTACAAAACTTTTGTTTTGCCTAAAATTGAATATGCGAGTGTACTTTGGGATCCACACTACCAAAAGGTAAGCATAGGCTCGAGATGGTCCAGAGGTGGGCAGTAAGCTTTATATTTAACAAATATAAGAGAACAGATTCACCGTTGTCCATAATGCTGGTAAATAAGATCCCAACTTTAGAGCAGTGCAGGAAAATAGCGAGACTTGTTTTATTAGTGTTATTTCATAATGTGCAAATCATTGAATTTGCACATCCAACATATTTCACGGGAGAGTTCCTTTATTTTTGCATCTTCCTGCTGTTATATGTATTGCGCTCAATTGTGAGCTGTATTATTTTATCTGAGCAGGTTTCACTGTTTTTTTTTATTGGTTCTAGTTACACTAATATGTTTGCTTTATATTATCCGCTTTGTGTGCTTGCGTGCAGCGCGGCTTTGTTCGTGCCACAAAACTGTGCAATTGTATTTTAAAAAAAATTTCTACCGGCATGGTCCTTCCTGACCTCAGTATACTGTAAATAAATAAAATAAATACACTCACTACCTTTGTGCCAGGGCATTCCTCTCTCTGCATTTCTCTCTGTGGGTTGACCAGCGCGCTGACAAGGCCCTCTACCAGGGAGCAAGAGAGAATGAGATTGCCCGCATGGTGTAGGGTATAAGAAGGCCATTGAGCTGCCACGAAGATAACTTCTCTGCCCTTGTGTGCAGGAGCGCGCATGCTGAACGTTTCTGTACTTTTTGTCTTGGAGCGCCTCGTTCACCCGTAACAATGTATTAAGCTTCTGTTATTTGTTTTTACATCATCTCGTCTTCCCTGCCGGACCCTCTCTGATGGTCTGTCTGGTTCGAGCTCCAAGCAGATGCTGTTGAATGTCGCCGAAACCTCGTCTCCATACAACTGGTGGCAGCCGTAACACTGTGCATTTAAGAGACACACTTCAGTTCTATACGCATAAACTTTGTGCGGCAGTATGCCATTTACCGCAAATACTGTAATGACACTTTTGCTTCATTGGGTGGTGTCACCATAATAGTTGATATGGGTGTCAGCTGCCATCATTTACAGCTGCAAACGCCCCTTGAGGCCGTCACAGTCAGACAGTGCTCATTGGTAAGCTGTTGACATTTCTTTATACATCCCACCCAGCTATCAGCTCCCCAGAACAGAATTTTAAAGTTTTATTGCACAACTTCCGGAGCCCTGCGTTGTCGTTGAAAACCTAAATGCACATAATACCTTGTGGAGCGACTGTCGATGTGATGCCAGAGGGCACCTGATAAAAAATTTCCTCTTATGTACAGGTGCATGTTCGCTAAATAAGAAGACCACTTTTTACAGCTTCGTAAAGCAAACATTTTCATACATAGATTTAAGCATTGCATCAAGTACAGTTCTGCCGCACTTGGAGTGGGAGGTCGTTAAGAATCCATACGGGAGTGACCATTTTGCGATTATTTTAAAATTAACAAAACTGGATGAATGCTCTCCACTTGTACCCCACGGGAAAGTCGACTCAGCGGACTGGCAGTGATATAGAGAGCTGACATATTTGACCTTGCATGACATTCGTATGCTTAGAATTCACAATAAAGTTGCACATTTAACAGCATTTATGCAGCGTCGATATTGTTATGTGTAAAAAGACACAGACGAAAGAGGCTATTTACAGGCTATTTACACTGGGCTGGAGCCAGAGCACCAGGCCAACATTCACTCGCGCCAAGGGCACAGACCCACTTCGTCGTCGTTCTCGCGGCGGCTCGTCATCGCTCGATAATATCGTAATACTTCCCCCGGCGGCAGAAGCGCCGTCACGTGCTATTAAATATCCAAGGTGCGTTGTGGGGGTTCTCTCACCCGTGCTCTTGGGACAAAGGAACGACAACACAGTAGTGCAAACAATCACAAGGGCATTTATTGCACCTTTTATAGATCAATGCCTGCTAGCCGAGTTGCTATCCACAAAACATGCCGATGGGCGCGCGACAAATCTAGAAGTCCGACTTACCGCGACCTGGTAGCGAGCGAATATGTTCGCCCCATGCTGGATCCCAACGCCTGGTCATTCGCGTGTACGGTCACGCGGACGGTGTCCAAGGCGGCCACGCGAGACGGTCTCGCAGAAGCATGGGTCGGCGCACGGGCAGACGGCATGTCCGTCCCGCTTGCTTCCCGAACCCCTAAAAGAGACAGGGCGCCTTGTCTCCCGGCGCCCGAGTAACCCCGCAACGGCGCGACGCTTGCGCCATCTCTCGCACCGCGCTTGTACCTCTCCGACCGCCGCGGGCGCCAGGCCACGCGGCGGGCGAAGCCGCCCTGCAGGAGACGAGCCATGCGGGAAAACTAGATCTCAGGGGAGGCGTGAGAGTCACGCATCCCCACATTCCCCCAACCTTAAATCACTACATATTCTGGCGAGACATGTGACACGGTCTAACATCAAACTGTGCTTCGCAAACAAGGTAGAACATTAAACAGTGGTCGCGCCGAAGAAATGTCCGCACGCTGTCCATATCATGCGAGCCGACGTTGTCCTTGGGTGCACCGCTGGCGTCCGCCGGTCACAGCGGCAGCTTTGCAGACTCGGCGGCACGATTCCAGGCCAGGACTCCGGAAACGACGACGCAGTAGTCGGAACGAGCAAGCGTCGCTCGCGCCGACGCGCCCTGCTGGGAAGAGCCGCCATAGCTGTCGGTGACTGCCGGCTCTTTTGTCCGCCGCCGAGGGTTGTGAACTGGATGCAGGAGGCCGCCGAAGTCGCTGCGACAAACTGGCCACAGCATCACCATCGCCCGGGGTGGCTCGATCGTAGTCCGGGGCAGCAGCGCAGACGATGTGCAGGTGACGGCAGACCAGGGGTGACTCCGTTCACACTGCGTGCACTCAACACACTCGGCAAACACTAAAGTAGTGCAAGGGAGAGGAATTCTGCATGCGCATCGCCCACGTGGTACGATGTTCAACTCGGCTAGCAAAGATCGGGCAGCTACTCAAATGCTAAGTTCACGTGAACGAAGCTCGCTTCCTTAAGTCGAACGAGTAATTTCAATTCGTGCGAGGCTAAATAGAATGAGGGAAGCAAATTTCAACACCTCAACGCCACGGTCTACCAGGTTGTGTCCCTCCACGTGCGACAGGCAGCTCCGTAAAGCCTTAGGCCTAAAGCGTTGCTACCCTGACAACAACCGGCATCCAAAACAACACCCAGAATGGGCGCAAAACAGGCAGCCGCGAGGAGACGTCAGCTCTGTGAGGTGGTCCTACTCCGCTCGGTGCACACAGCATCCGAGTTAACGGCGCCCACCGTCCTAGACGGTGTCGGAGCGCCCGGTGCCAGGCCGCAATACCGGTCAGCCCGTAGTGGCACCCGTGGCCCGCGGCCACCCGGCTCCCAGAGCCGCGACTTCATCCGAGTCAAAGAGATAGAAGAAGCTATTTACATAAGAAATTCGGACCACCCACGAGGCTTCCGTACTCACTCGCTTCAGGCTTGCCACTGCTCCGCGGGCGCTCAGCCTCGCTCTCCCAGGATGCAGACCACGTGGCTCTCGTACTGACGAATGTCATTAAAAAAAAAAAAAACACTTGCGAAAAAGCTTAGCATGTTGATATGTTCAAACACACTACAGCCACCATCACCTCGCTCAAGAAAGCATGCCGCCAACGCTAGCGATCAAAATCCACACTAGGCCTACGCTTCGGTTCAAACAAAGGTCTTGAACGAAGCAAACTGTTAAAACTATCGTCCGATGCCCCAAGAGTCCCACGTTGGGCAGCCAGATGTGGGGTCTCTCACACCCGTGCTCTTGGGACAAAGGAACGACAACACAGTAGTGCAAACAATCACAAGGGCATTTATTGCACCTTTCATAGATCAATGCCTGCTAGCCGAGTTGCTATCCACAAAACATGCCGATGGGCGCGCGACAAATCTAGAAGTCCGACTTACCGCGGCCTGGTAGCGAGCGAATATGTTCACCCCATGCTGGATCCCAACGCCTGGTCATTCGTGTGTACGGTCACGCGGACGGTGTCCAAGGCGGCCACGCGAGACGGTCTCGCAGAAGCATGGGTCGGCGCACGGGCAGATGGCATGTCCGTCCCGCTTGCTTCCCGAACCCCAAAAAGAGACAGAACGCCTTGTCTCCCGGCGCCCGAGTAACCCCGCATGGATGGATGGATGGAAGGTAGGAGCGTCCCCTTTGAAACGGGGCGATGGCAGTTGCCACCATGCTCAGATTTTTATTTTGCCTTTTATTTTTATCTGTGTTGTGTGTTATTGAATTTCTCGATTTTCTTTAAATACGTCTTCCCACCCTTTTAACCTTATGTCACCTCTCTGCTTTTGAGCCACCAATCCTCCAATCGCCTTTTGCTAATTTCCACCGCATATTTATTTACATGACTGTCATCTCTGAACCCTGGGGCCTCAGGAAGGGTGACTGTGGCCGCATCGACATCGGGATTGATACCATCACATTCTAGTATGAGGTGTTCCATCGTTTCTACATATTTACCACACACAGTACATGTGTCTTCTTCTTCGTTAAATTTCTTTTTATAGCTCCGCATTCTAAGACATCCTGATCTAGCTCCAAAGAGTAGGGCACTGCCTCTTGAGTTATCATAAAACGCTTCCTTCCTGATCTGCTGTTTCCAGTATCGATATAGTTCTACCCTATGCTTCTTTTCCATTGAATTTATCCAATTTTTACCTTCCGCATTTTTAACCTGTCGTTTAATGCTCTGTCCTTTTTCGTCCTCGTGTCTGGCATACTTACTGGTTGGCTTCCTAGTTCTTTTCCGCCATTGTGAGTCAACGCTCTTTCTGTATAGGTATTTAAACACCTTAGCTGCCCACCTGTTATCATCCAATTTCCTCAGACGTTTTTCGTATAGGATTTTACTCTGAGCTTCCCGTGCTTCGAATGATGCCCAGCCCATATCTCCCTGTACTGCTTCGTTTGTGGTTTTCCCGTGGGCACCTAGTGCTAACCTTCCCACAGCTCTCTGATTTACTTCTAGTCTCGACTGAACCTCTGCCCTTAAACACAGGACCGCATTCCCGAAAGTAAGCCCCGGCACCATTACTCCCTTCCAAATGCCTCTCAGTACCTCATACCTGTTGTAACCCCACAATGCCTTATGTTTCATTATCCCGGCATCTCTTCGCCCTTTTGCTATTAGAGCTATTATCGCAGCGGCGCGACGCTCGCGCCATCTCTCGCACCGCGCTTGTACCACTCCGACCGCCGCGGGCGCCAGGCCATGCGGCGTGCGAAGCCGCCCTGCAGGAGACGAGCCATGCGGGAAAACTAGATCTCAGGGGAGGCGTGAGAGTCACGCATCCCCACAGCGTGGAGAGCATAGGGCTTGAGTCGGGCGACGTGGACAATGTCACTTTTTGTCACAGCAGAGGACGTAGTGGGCGTGGCTAGAGCGATTTCGTAGGTGACATTGGTCACTTGGCGAAGCACGCGATATGGGCCTGTGTAGCAGGAAAGCAGTTTTTCACAAAGGCCAACTTTACGCGATGGTGACCAAAGCAACACGAAGTGCCGAGCACAAAATTGTCATCACGGTGACGTAGGTCGTACAGCTGCTTTTGTTTGTCTTGAGAGACTGTAGATGAGCGCGCGCAAGTTGGCGAGCATGGTCAGCATGGGCGATAGCATCACGGGCATAAGCACTAGTTGATGCTGTGGCGGATGGAAGCACAGTGTCCAGTGGTAGCGTCGGTTCACGGCCATACAAGAGGTAAAAAGGAGAAAAGCCAGCAGTGTCAAGACGGGAAGAGTTGTACGCAAAGGTGATGTAAGGTAGAGCCTTGTCCCAGTCACGGTGTTCGTCGGAAACATATTTAGATAGCATATCTGTAAGGGTGCAGTTCAAACGCTCAGTGAGGCCGTTCGTTTGAGGGTGGTAGAAGGTGGTAAATTTATGCTGTATTGAGCAGGCACGCGTGATGTCATCAATGACTTTGGCTAAGAACGTACGGCCACAATCTGTGAGCAATTGACGCGGAGCACCATGAATCAAAATGATATCATGCAGGAGGAAGTCCGCAACATCAGTTGTGCAACTGACCGAAAGAGCGCGGGTTACGGCGTAGCGGGTTGCGTAGTCAGCCGCGACTGCAACCCACTTCTTTCCTGATGTAGATTCCGGAAATGGACTGAGAAGGTCTAAGCCAACACGATAGAAGCGCTCGGCAGGGATGTCGAGCGGCTGCAGGTAACCAGCGGGGAGCTGGGAAGGCTTCTTGCGTCGTTGGCAAAGTTCACAAGCGGCGACGTAACGTCGTACAAAACTGGCAAGGCCCGGCCAGAAAAAACGGCGACGCACACGGTCATAGGTTCGAGATACGCCGAGGTGTCCTGCCGTTGGTGCGTCGTGAAGCTCTTCTAGAACAGTTGAGCGGAGGTGTTTAGGTATGAAAAGTAGGAACTCAGAGCCATCCGGATGAAGGTTACGACGGTACAGAATACCGTCGCGGAGGACGAAGAGGTGTAGTGTGGCGTCAGCCGAAGAGTGTTCAAAACGGTCGATGAGTGCTCTGATGTAGGCGTGACGACGTTGCCCGTCGGTGAAATGAAGCAGCTGCGACAAAGAGAATACGCAAGCAGCACTGGTAATATTGGAGGAGTCGGGGTCAACAGGGTAACGCGACAAGCTGTCAGCGTCTTGGTGCAGGCAGCCAGACTTGTAGACCACGGATTATGAAAATTCTTATAGCCTCAAAGCCCATCGACCAAGCCGGCCTGTAGGATCTCTTAGCGATGAGAGCCAGCAGAGAGCATGATGGTCAGTGACTACGGAAAAAGGGCGACCGTAAAGGTAAGCGGAACTAATAATGCAATCCTGGCCACGCTGACGCTGGGCTAAGGCGGCACCTACGCCATGACCGCTGGCATCTGTACGCAATTCTGTAGGGGCATCAGGGTCAAAGTGGGCAAGAATGGGTGGTGAGGAGAGAAGAGTAACGAGAGGAGAGAAGGCGGCGGCTTCTGCAGTACCCCACGAGAATTGTACACCTTTCTTCAAAAGATTAGTTAGGGGTCTAGCAATTGCCGCAAAATCTTGAATAAAACGACGAAAGTACGAGCATAGCCCTACAAAACTTTGAACGTCTGTGGCTGTCTTCGGAACTGGAAAGTCTCGGACAGCGCAAGTTTTGTCGGGATCAGGCTGTACTCCGGAAGCGTCAACGAGGCGGCCCAGAACAGTAATTTGATAGCGGCTGAAACAACATTTGGATGAGTTAAGTTGCCGCTTCGCCTTTTGAAATACATCAAGTATAGCTGAGTGTCGAACGTGGGCGAGAAGACGATGACGTCGTTCAGGTAGCGGAGATGTGTGGACCATTTGAAACCTCGGAGCAAGGAGTCCATCATACGCTCAAAGGTAGTAGGGGCGTTGCATAATCCAAACGGCATTACTATAAATTGGTATAGGCCATCAGGTGTGATGAACGCGGTTTTTTCTCTGTCCATATCGTCAACAGCAATCTGCCAGTATCCAGAACGAAGATCAATAGAAGAGAAATAGCTGGAACCGTGGAGGCAATCAAGGGCGTCATCTATACGTGGGAGCGGGTAGACGTCCTTCTTAGTAATGTTGTTCAGATGACGGTAGTCTACGCAGAAGCGCCACGTGCCATCCTTCTTCTTAACCAACACTACAGGTGACGCCCGGGGACTCGAAGAAGGCTCAATGATGTTTTTGTCTAGCATTTTGTTCACTTCGCTTTGAATTACTTGGCGTTCCGACGCAGAAACTCTATACGGTCGTCGGTAAATGGGAGTAGCATCGCAAGTAAAAATCCAGTGCTTGACCACGAGCGTCTGGCCTAAAGAGCGATCGGCGAAGTCGAAAATATCTCTTTAGGACGATAATACTTGATAAAGGTCTTCAGCCTGCACAAAAGACGGGTCCGTCGCAACCATTTTCTGTATTTTGGGATTGGCGGCCGAGGTTGGCACGATGGGCCTGCTAAGCTCGCAAGAAGCATCGGTCGATAAAGTCGTCACGTGATGGTCGCCGAGACAATCAACGTTGGCAAGGCAAATACATTGCGGTAGAATTTGCTTTGCCAATCCAAAGTTAAAGATAGGCATGAAAGTGCGGTTCGCAGTAATAGTAAGTATACTGTGAGGCACAGTAACGTCATACTGTAGTGGAATGTTGGGCAGAGGAGCGACGAGGTACTCGCCATCAGGGACTGGTGGGAGAGACAAGAGTTCAATATAGGCTATTGATTTTGGCGGCAGGCGAATAAAGCTGGTGGCTCGCAAAACTCGCACAAAATCCAAGTAGCAGAGAATCCAACTTCCATGTGATGTCCCAGGATACCCGAACGCTCTTCGCCACTTGACCAAAAAGCTGCTGCAGCAGCGAATCCACCCCTCTGTCTTGGCTTGGTAGTGTCGTCAGTCTGGTAGGGTTTTGCTCACTGATGGCAGCAAAGGGTGGTGATGGTGTATGCAACGTCACCACTCCCCCGGTTGGGTGGCGGGAGATTTGAATTTCGAAACAGGCATTCGGACCCTTCGGTCAATTTTCTCGTAAACTAAGTATGTTCTTGACACGAAACAAACATTGTGAGGTTTCTGGAATGGTATTTAAACAGTCCACGCTGACTTAGCATTTGCCTTTAGTGTCCCTTTAACTCCATGTACTCGGCCGGCTACATTCCGTTTGCCTCGAAAGAAGCAATCGTAATTCCTATTATCAAAGAGGGCCAGGACCCTTCCTTGGCCAGTAGTTATAGGCCTGTGGCTCTGACAAGTTGTCTGTGCAAACTGTGAGAAAATTATTAACCGGCGCCTCATCCATTTTCTTGAAAGCTGACAAATATTCTTGATGCCGTGTGTACAGTTTTTCTTGTCAGTGTTCTTAGATATGGAGAAGGCATACGACACAACTTGGCGTTTTGAAATTCTTAGTGACCTGGCTGAAATGGGAGCCCGAGGCAACTTGCTAAGCTACCTCTCTTATCACACATTCTATGTTAGAGTTGATAATGTCCTGTCTCAACCATTTAGAGAGGAGGCTGGTGTACCACAAGGTGCTGAGCTGTACTTTATTTATTGTCAAAATGAACTTTCTCCGAACTGTCATACCACGTATAACATTTTATTCTATATATTGTTTGAATTTCATCCGTGCTCTTGGAACAAAGGAACGACAACACAGTAGTGCAAACAATCACAAGGGCATTTACTGCACCTTTCATAGATCAATGCCTGCTAGCCGAGTTCCTATCCACAAAACATGCCGATGGGCGCGCGACAAATCTAAGAAGTCCGACTCACCACGACCGGATAACGAGCGAATATGTTCGCCCCATGCTGGATCCCAATGCCTAGTCGTTCGCGCGTACGGTCATGCGAACGGTGGCGCGTTTGAATGTGGCCTCACGAGACGGTCTCGCAGAAGCATGGATCGGTGCACTTGCGGAACGTCCGTGCAGCTTGCCGATCCCGAACCAAAGAGAAAGCGCCTTCTCATTTCCGCGCCCAAGTAACCCCGCCGTGAGGCGGCGTTAGCAGCGAAACACTCGCGCCATCTCTCATACTGCGCTTCAACCACCGACCGCCGCGAGCCCCAGGCCACGCGGCGAAGCCGGATTACAGGAGACGGGAGCTATGCGGGAAAACAGCGTATCAAGAAACGTGTGAGAGTCGCGCATCCCCACAATATATGTGGATGACATCCAAATGGGTTACAAAGCAGCTAATCTTTGTATCTACGGACAACAAGTGCAGCTTGGCATAAATAAGTTGTCTAAGTGGGCGGACGAGAACAGTTTCAAACTAAACCCCCCAAAAGGTATGTGCATCCTCTGTTTCTACAAGGGAGGTGTAGTACTAGACCATGCTATAGAACTTCATGGAGAATGATTACAGCCTACGCTCGTTACAATGGCCCACGTATAACAGACTTTTGGATATAATAGACCATATTTCAACTTTAGTTTGCACTACTTATTTTATTAACGCAACGAAGTTCACTTTTAATGGACCGTGCTACAATGAACTATTGGCTACAGCGGACGAAATTAGCGGCAATTTTTGTGGAAATCGGCCGTATAAAATGGACCTTTGCCATGTCGACGCAGGCTGACAATTGAGTTGCGAGGGTCAGCCAACAATCGCCGCTCAATATCGCACACGAGAGAGAGGAAGGCGGGGCGGAAGCGTGCCTTTCTTTTGTGCATGAAGCATGAGTGGGGGGGTGGAAGGGAAGGTTCTACTTTGCCGGCTGCTGCTTATGGCGTGGGGACCCTATCTTGAAAGCGATCTGCAATGTGGACAAAGTGCGCCCAGTGCCAGTAGCTTCGCATGCGCTGTGCTTTCGACGTTTAGTTTGTGTTGAAACGAGAGACTGCACGAAGGTCAATTTGCTTGCTGCTGCTGCACTTCCTCACTCCAACGTTTTGACAGAAACTTTCCACGGTCATCAAGTGGGATGTGTTCATGTTTACCCATGTGCGCGTGACACCGTGCTTGTTAATTTAGTTAGTAAACAAATGTTGACAACCTTATACAGCCGATAAAACTACTATCTCTTCTTCGCATAGTCCTGTACAAAGCATGTACATTGTGTAATGAATGGTCTCTACACTTCCAAAGATCATACTTATGCTCCTCCTGTGCTTTGAAGGGGAAATCAGACATAGATTATCTGTGCCATTCAATTACTCACAATTTGTTCACGGCCAGGCCGTTCCGAAACTGCCCAGCCACTAGGTCTCCTCTTTCCCTCCGGTTGGGAGCAGCGTCAGAAGAAACGTCCTAATGTCCTAATGGTTTCTACTCGGCTTCCACTGCCTTGGGAGTGGTAGACTATCCAGTGTGATGTCTTTCATAGAAATATCAAAATGAGCTTCTGAAGCACACATACATTCACATTTTCTTGAAATTCAGGATAAGTATTCCTGTGCTGAATGTTATACAGCTGCTTCAAAGTCTCCTGCTGGTGTTGCTTACGCAGCTCTAGGACCATTGTTTTTAATACCTGGTACATTGAGTCCATATACAAGTATTTTTACGTCGGAAACATATGTGATCCTTTCTGCAGTTAAACACATAAAGCAAATGAATCTCACTAGGGCTATTGTGTTCACATACTCATTGAGGGGAGTCCAAGCCCTAATAAGCTTACGAAAACAACAGACTTTATCGAACTATATGCACTGATATGTTCAACTTATATGGGCAAACAAGTTATCATCCTATATACTGGGTACCTCGTCACAGTAGAATAAAAGGCAGTGAAGCTGCTGATGAGAACACCACCGCAGAAGCTTTTAGTGACACTAACACAAACATGCCCATTCCAGCTACAGACCTTAAACCATACTTATGTCCTTAGCTGAAGAAGCACTGGCAGAAATAGTGGGATAGCCATGTACCCAATAAACTGCACTTGATCAAACCTAAATTAGGGCACTGGATGTCGGAGAGAACAGCACAATACAAACAAGTGCTCCTTTGCCGAATAAGAATAGGTGATACCTTCGACATCCACTCTTACCTACTGACTGGAAGTGGTCCTCCGTCTTGTCGAATGTGTGGCGACAGCCTTACAGTTCCTCGTGTCCTTATCCAGTGCAGGGAAATATAGAAACTGAGTGTAAAAAGTACTTTCATTCTGTTTATCACCAGCATTTTTCTGAAGCATTGAACTGCTTTTGGAGCACAGCTCTTAGGCTCCCGTTCCTGCGTTCAGCATTGCCATGCCTCGGCGGTGTAACTGAGCCAATGAGCATAGTGAAAGATGAAAGAGCAAAGGCAGAGCGCAGTGTGGGATGAAATGCGGTGGGAGCAAAGATAGTGTGAGGAAGAGAACGGAAGAAGCCACCTTGAGGTACCACCAGATGTTGCTCATGTCTGCACATCCACAGCGGTAGTGGCACCAGCTGTGCAGAAGAAAGCAAAGAAAAAAATTTGCAGTTCTCCCCGAAAGGCGAAGCACCGATTGCGATAGCAAATTATGTAGTAGATAGCTGTACAAAGTAAGGATAGTAGTTTTATTGGCCGTATAAACTTGTAAACATTCGCTTACTAACTAAATAAACAATGATAGAATGTGTAAGCGTGACTCAACTAGGACGTAAGAGCGCTGTCCTAGTGTGTCTGCTTCTTTCTATGTCCTTGTTCAGTTGCGCTTACGCATTCTATGATGGATTCAAACCAACTAGCCCGTCAATATGTTTGAACTAAATTAACCAACACGGTGTCATGCGCGCACAAGTAAACATGAGCACATCTCACTTGATGAGTGCGGAGACTCGCTATGAAAATTCTGGAGTGAGGAATCGTGGCAGCAGCAAGCAAATTGACCTTCATGCATCTCATGTCATTGTGAACAAAGCGTTGAAAACACAGCAAATATAAAGTTACCAGCAATATGTGCACTCTGCAAACATCGCAGATTGCTTTGAAGATGAGGCCCACGCAGACACACACTTTGACCACGTCACAGATCACTTTCAAGAACACGAGCAATATGCCCTTAGGGCGGCCGCCCAAGGTGTCTACTATGGCGCCCACGATTCATGTGGCCAATGCCGTAGTAGACGCCGTAGTTGTCTATTCTGTACGGAGCGGTGGGTGAGGAGGACATCGAGGCACCCTAGCAGTGCCGGAGAAGAATGTCTCTTCTCCTTTGCCTGATCCCCCTGCCTCGGGCGCGACAATAGAGGGCGTGCATTCAGGCCGTGTTCTTCACTCACGCATGCAAGATTGAACTGTGTTCGCCGGCCCATCCTTGCATGCTTTCACTCATATGGAACCTCATGGTGACGGCGACGCCAGAAATGCGCCTGGAGTGTCCATATAATTGTTATCGCAATATAGTATTAGTAGGATGTAAACACATGTAAATATAACTGGAACACATTTCACTCTACGACCATGACATCTGCCTTGTGGTCACTGAAGTAGGTTGGCAATGGTAGGCAGTGCACTGGGGAGGCAACACCCTTTCCAGACACATGATCCAAACAGGTGTTGAGTGCAGTTGGCTGTGTGACGTCTTACAGGTGGCAAAGTCCAAGTTCGGCATCAACGAACGCAACAAGCCACTCGTTTTCATGTCGAAGCACATTGACATTAAAGTCTCCAGCAATGATCAGCGGCGCATCCCCGAAACACATTTCACGAAAGTTGTGCAGCAAGAAGTTAGTGACGTTCGTCCGCGAGTTTCCTGGTGAGAGGTAGACTGCTGCAACGATGAAGCCCTGTGATGTTTGAATGGCACACGCATCGCCACAACTCATCTGGGGCAGTTAGTTGAGTTTGTAGGGAACGCTTTGCGGTAAAAGCATGGTTCCGTCAAAGTGTTCGTAAGCGGCCACTCCAGCAGCTTGGCGATCATGTCATTTCTTGAGGCTAACGCAATTGCAAGTCGACGGCAGTCTCTGTCCACGTTTCCGATAAGCAAAGTTGCGGTACCTCGCGGACGGCCTGGTCGTGCAAGACATCGAATGCATGTGCAGGCAATGAGCATACGTTGTTGTTGCATAGTGCTAAGGTGTGCGGTGTGAGTGGAGGACGACAAAGCACTTGGCAGTGATTGTATCGAGTGGATTGTTGTGCAATCAACGAAATTTGTCCAAGAAGGCCTGGTCAAGGTTTCCTCTGCCGTGGTACAAGGTGAAGTCTTCAGCAGGGAAGAAGTTTGGGCGTGTTGGTAGTTCAATCGTAAACTGGGATACATAGCACAAGAACGACACAAGGCCGAAGCAGGAACACAGTTGTTTAGCGCTTGTCCCATGTACCTGCTTCGTCCTTGTGTCATTATTGCGCTATGTATCCCAGTTTACGAGTGAAGTCTTCATCTGTGTTCATTTAGTATAGTCTGTCCAAAGTGGTGGCTAAACTTAGAGCAACTTAAATGAGCTTCTGTGTATGATGCTTGTGACAATCATACTGCATTTCACTGCGTGTTTCGCCCTGAGATTTATGTATAATGACAGCGCTCGCTTGCATTATAGGGAACTGCTTGCGATGGCAGGACACACCTGTTTTCTTGTCCAAAGTCACAGTGGCAGTGCATAGTTTGATCCGAACAGAATTGACAGGAATGACAGAATTAGCAGCTTGACGAATAGGCCTGGACTTGAGGCGAGCAATGTTGCCAGTCGCTTGAGAGTGAAAGTGTAGCCAAAGACGTTTGGGGGAGGCCCATTTCGTTGAATTGCCTGCGCTTGAGATGACCCACCACTCCATTAACCAAGCTGTCGAATACGTCAATGTTGAGGGTAAGTATGTACAGCTTTCCTAAGCATAATACGCCTTTTGATGAGAGTTTACCAACTTCAGCAGTGGTAAGCAACTGTAGCCGACGTTTGTGCTCTCACAGTCAGCATCGCTATTACAGTCAGCATCTGCATTTGCCTCATGAATAGTGTCCACATCTTGGACAGCGTCCTACGTATTCTACACCTCGGTGTCCTTGGTGGAGTAGAACAGCCTCACGGCGTGAGGACAGCTGCAGTTTGCATTGTATTTGGAAACGAAGTGGGCCTGAAACATGTCGACTTCTTCCATTTCCAGTGCACGACCATTGCCGATCTTTGATAGTGCGGTGGAGAGAGAGTAAAACATCTTTATTAATAATATTTGAATGGCGAGAGCAGTGTCGGAGGAACCCTCAGTCCAGGGTCCCTAAGATAATTCCGGCGATGTTTTGAGCCCGTCGTATCACAGCTCGGAGGACCTCGGGAGGTCCGTCGCGGAAGGCATCGTCCCACAGCTTTTTGTTGCGAGGGGGTAAAGGAGAGTTGGCAAGGGAGGAAAGAGGTTTGCAGTGCACTCAGTCATGACGTGGAAGATTGTGGGCGAGCTGCCACAGCCAGGGCAACGATTTGCATAACAGTGTGGGTAGAATTTATTGAGAGAGACAAGATTTGAAAAAGTTGAGGTTTGTAACTGGCGTAATGCCACTGCTTCCTCCCGCGAGAAGGACGGCGGTGGTGCGGCATGGGTGCGATGAATGCATGTATAATGACAGAGTATGTCTTTGTAACGGAGCAAGGGATCCCCCCACTCTGAACTAGTCGCCTCACCACCCCGAGTCACCCGGAAGGAAATTTCTCGGGCAACCGCATGTGCACGTTCGTTACCCGGCAGCGAGGTATGACCAGGGGTCCAGAGTAAGTGGATGCGGGGAGGTGTGGTTGGTGTATTTTGCGGGATCTGTTTGAGAATTTGGTGCGCCGCTCTCGGGATGCCATGTCTGATAGGAACGCCCGGCATGCCTGTTGCGAGTCCGTCAATATATACACTTCCTCAGGAACACGGAAGGCGTACCGAATTGCAAGAGTAACACCGAGAATTTCTCCGTAAGCAGCATTTGTTCCGCACATTGCAGCAGAGTCTCTCAGGGATTCGGTGCCATCCAAAACTACCGAGGTATAGGCCTCTTGAGTGCGTGATGTGTCCGTGTATAAAGTATGTGTTTCCGGGATGTTTGCAAGCATGCGGCCAATGTATCGTACACGGGCTTTGCGCCGCCCTTTGTCATGCTCGGGGTTCATATTATGTGGCAATGGATGAATACTTAGTGCTTGGCATATCGCTGATGACAAGATCATTGGACGGGTTTCAGGCTCAAGGGGTAAGACAGAGTATCCTAGCCGTGTGAGAAGATGGCGGCCAGTAGGAGTGAGTAGGAGGCGCTGGCGATGGCTGACCCAATGCGCTTCTAGCAGCTTGCCTAGTGTGTTATGTGTCCCTAAGTTAAGGAGACGGCGTGTGGAAGTATAGTTTGGGAGGCCATGGGCCAGCTTCGTCGCTTTGCGAATCATTGCGTCTATGCGAAGTTGTTGCGCTTGGGTCAACCGCTGAAATGGGAGATGGTATGTAAAGCGGCTGATCACGCAAGCCTCCACCAAGCGCAGCAGGTCCTCTTCTCGAAGGCCCGAGCGCCTGTTGGAGACCCTCCGGATCATGGCCAGAATTTGCTCAATCTGTCTGGATAGAAGGGAAACAGTGTAGTTTGACCTGCCATCCGCTTGGACGTGTAGGCCGAGGATAGGAGCACGATTAACCTATGGTATGGGTATGCCATCCACGTGCACGGTGATAGGAGGAGTAGAGGAACGGCTGCGGGGGCGAATGATTATGAGCTCCGACTTTTCCGGAGCACATCATAAGCCGCATTTTCTCGCGTACTCGGAAACTTTATCGACTGCTTGCTGCAGTCGGTCCTGGACCCCGTGTCGACCAGATAGTAATGTCGTCCGCATAAATAGCGTGGGCGACATCAGGGATCTGGTCAAGTAGCCGGGGGAGCCCTGCGAGCGCGATATTGAATATAGTAGGGGGAAGAACTGAGCCCTGGGGTGTCCCACGTCCTACAAGGCGAATCGTACCTGATCGATGCCGCCCCATTCCTACGGTGGCTGTGCGATCTCGAAGAAATGCGCGGACATAATTGTACATACGAATTCCACAGTGTGAATGTGCAACATTGCGAAGGATGAGGTCATGTTCAACATTATCGAATGCCCCTTTTAGGTCTAAGGTGATGAGTGCTCTCGTTTGGGCGGACGACGGAGGTCCTATGACTTCCTCCCGCAATGTAAAAGCACATCTTTGGCAGACAGATGAGCGCGATATCCGAATTGAGATTTAGAAAAGAATGATTTTTCATCGAGGAAGGGCTGCAGACGCCGCAAGAGTACACTCCATGAGCTTACCAATGCAGGATGTTATGGAGATGGGTCGTAAGTTTTCAACCTTAACAGGCTTGCCCGGTTTGGGGATCAGTGCGATGTCGGCGTGTCGCTATGCTTGGGGAAGCATGCCCTTGTGCCAGCAATCATTGAAGATATGGGTGAGGTGGTTAATATCCGCGTCACTGAGGTTACGAAGGATGGAGAATCGGATGTGGTCGGCTCCCGGTGCTGTGTTGTGGTGTAGGTCTTGTAGGACCACCCGCGCCTCGTCAGATGTGATGTCTGCATCGAGCAATTCGTTTGCCTCGCCTACATAAGGATAGTCAGGGTACTGCGGCGGCGGGCCTGTGGGTATGAAATGCTTCTCTAGCTCTCTGAGGAGTGTAAAGACATCGTCCCTGTACTCGTGCATTAGGATATGCAGCTGTTGAAATGTCTTTCCCTTTGTTGTGGTAGGATCTGTGAGTGAGCGAAGAATTGACCACGTTTTTGCTGTGCTCAATGTGCCTGAGAGGCGATCGCAAAATCCTCGCCAATTATTCCTCGTAAAGATCTCTGCATACTCCTGAGATTCCCGTGTAATTTGATCTATACATTTCCTAAGTTTGCGGTTGAGGCTTCGCTTCCATCATCGTGTCAACCCTCTGCGGGCGTTCCAAAGATGAAGTAAATGCGGGTCTATGTCTGGTGACTCGGTTGTGGTGCGCAGTGTGCTCATGGTGGCCTCTAGGTCTCGTGCGAGAGAGTCAAGCCAGCGTTCGTACCCTTGGCGCTCAGGTGGGTCCTGGCGACGTTCCCTGAATTTCGCCCAATCTGTTATACGCACATTTCGCTCGGGCCTGCGCGCACCCCGTAATGACAAGGTGGTCGCCACAATGTAGTGGTCACTACCAAGGTGCTCCTCTGAAGGCCCGTGTGCAACGACTGGGCCAGTATTGCGCATTAAGGTAAGTTCAGGGCAGGTGTCACGAGATACGCTGTTGCCCATCTGAGTGGGGTGCTCTGGGTCGGTAAACAGTGTGTATCTCATGTTACAGATGGCATTCCATAAGCGGGTCCCTTTAGCCTGCGATTTAACCTAACCCCATGCAGTATGCGGAGCGTTAAAGTCGCCGGCCACCACAAAACCCGTCCAAACCTACCAAATTCTGTTAGTAGGTGCTGAAAACAGTGCGTTCGCGAACGGGGGGAACTGTATGCATTGAGTATAAACAGACTCTCGCTGCGTTTACCTTGCGTAATTATTTTCAATATTCGGTGAGGAATGTCAATGTTAGTGGTATGCATGCGACATGTAACATGTTTCGAAACTAAGGCTCCCACAAGAGGAGAGACACCCGAGAGCGTGCTGTAGCCGGATAAAGAAGGGGTGCAATTGACTTCCTGTAAGAGGATGACATCGGGAGGGTTCGTGGATGTGGCGATATACTGCTGTAGGGAACCTCGTTTTAGGCGGAATCTTCTACAATTCCACTGCCACACCACTAGTTGCTCCGCGTTACGCGGCGCCATCATCATCGCGAGAGGAAGCAGGCGGTCGTGCATAGGGATGCGGGCGCCGGGTGCCCCCATTTGAAGGTTACGGCCGAGGGCCTTGGTCAGAAAGTGCGCTTTCGTTGTTACCGCTAAGCTCAGGAACTTGCATGCATGTGAAAGTGCACCCTATGCATGATTTCACTTGCTCTGTAATCCTTACTTGAAGGGCCTCCATTTGGCATTCTATCCTGTCCAGAGCCGCCTGCATACTAGTGCTCATGTCTGCCACCAGCGCATCCATTTGTTTTTGCAGGCGCTCACAGCACGCCTCCATGTCACGACGTAGGCGGGCTATTTCTATTAGAGGATCGGGATTTGGTAACGAATGGTAATAGGGGAAGGGGTAGGGAGAGATTTACGGGGCAGAGCGAGCTGTGGGGGACCCTCCGCCCGACCTACCTCCCGAGGCGCCTCCATTGCTGTTTTCTTCTCCGGGGTCCGCTGCACCCCTGAAGGGACCAGGGTCACCTTGGCTGGGGCATTGGTCTGCAGGGCCTTCTTGTAGGGTTGTTGGGAAGATGGGGAAGGAGGGCGCTTCTCTGGGAGGCGCACCGACGCCTCGCGGGATCGGGACTGAGACTTGGAGCGGGTCCGGAACTTGCGACGGGATCTTGAACGGGTCTCCGACCGGACTTTCCTGGTTTCCTTCGTTGGGGCGCTCGACGTTCAGGTCTCTGCCGTATCTGTGGTAGTGGTCGGGCCGCTGGAGGGTTGGAGTTCACGCTGCTCTTTCTTGAGAGCTTTCCGCACCCAAGCTTTGTTCAGTGTGTGCCTAGCACGCCATGGGCAGTTTGGATCCACTGTAGGGTGGGTCCCGTCACAGGATCTGCAGTGTGGGGTGCACGGATGTGACAGGGTGGGGTTGTCAGTCCCGCACGTCGCTCAAATGACCACGTGCGGCGTAGGACAGTAATCAGCCCAATGGCCGAGCTTACGACATATCTTGCAAACCAGTTGGCGGTGTCGATGAGGGTAGCAGCGGAGTTCTGCACCATAGAAACGCACATAGCGAGGCACTTTAATAAGTCCTTCAAATGTTACCAACGCAACGTTGGTTTGACCCATCATTCGTGCTTGAAGTATTTGAGTTCCAGGAACCAAAAGCTCACCCACTAGCTTGGAAGACGGTGTACCGGGCAAAAGGCCAGGAACAATTCCCTTGCATGAGTTGTCTGGGGCCGCAAAATATGTCGGGATGGGATAGACCCGCTGACCAAGGTTCAACTCCCTCACCTTGTACAATGCGTCGGCTACGTGTGACTGGGGTGTGCTGATGATTGCCAAGTTCTGCTGAGGTCGCAGTCGGAATATGATGTCCTGACGATCCTCGGTGGTCAAGCCGGCTGCACTCCATAGAGCACTGGCGAGTTCTGGGCGCGTCCACTTATCGAGACAAAGTCCTCCGTGAGACCGCAGAATTATCTTTTCAGCGTGCAAAGGAAGTTGAGGCAGGTTCTGATTCCGACTGCGCTTGTGTACGGTAGGCTGGGAGGCGTCTGGAATGCCCAAGATGTTCTCGGAGGGTTGCGTCATAGCGCGCGTTTGACGGATGCGTCGCTTATGTATGACTGTCTTCCAGCAGCCACCTGTGTAGTCGTCAGTTTTGTCGTCGTAAATGTTTGGGGCAGCATCTTCCTCCATCCTTTCCCCGGTCGGAGTATCCACCTCTCGCTGTTGGGAGGGAAAATTGGTGACAATGGGATCGGCGGCCACTCCCGCGGTATCCACCTCGGGCGTCTTCGTTGTTGTCGAGGAACACGTGGCGGCGTTCTCCGTCGCCGATTGCGTCTTCTGCTCGTTGGAAAATGACGTTGCGGTAGATAAATGCTCCATCGAAACAGAGCGGTGAATTGGCCGAAGGCCCTTTGCACGCCCGTTTAGAACATGGGCATCGGAAAGGCTGGTCGCTTGGCACTCTTGGTTCATGGTTCTACATGGTTCATGCTCTTGGTTCTACCAAGGGCGCCAAGCCAAGGTCGCTTGGCGCCCTTGGCTTGGCGCTCTTGGTAGAAAACACGCCAAGGCAGCTATGGCCCTGGCAGGGGCAGCCGCGTTGGAACTGCTTCAGAGCTGTAGAGGTGCGGGGTGCGGCAACAAAGTCCCGGGAAGAAAAGGCGGTTGGTGGGAAACGGCGAGAAAGCCGCTTCCCATATGACTCCCGGCGAAAGCGGCCCGGGCAAGGGCGGTCAAGGGCGGTTGGTGAAGGTCGCGTAGTCTCGGTGGTTGCGGAGCGCGCCAACGACATGTTCGTTCACTTCGGCCGACCGATCGGAACCTCTGCGGTGGAGAATCTGGCGTCACTCTGGTGGATGACTTGCACAGGCAGAAAGTAGGAAAAGTAATGCCAAGTGACGTGGGTGTTGAAGTTGATGCTCGTTTTACTGCGTTTGTACAGTTTGCTGGTGCGGACAGGGGCAGCTGGCGCAAGTCACCGCACATGATTAAGTCCAAGCTGCTTTGCAGTGCACCGTGGCATGTTGAGCATAACTCAAAGGAATGCACGTCTTCCTTTGGAAACTCATCAGTGAGCAGGGGCACGTGAGCAATGCGGGTAAGGGACAGGTCAACTTTAAACCAAAGATGATCACAAACATCACCTGCGTATCTGAATGGGTTATTGCAGAACTGCCTTTCGAAATGCACGGTAGCTGCCGCTAAATGTGTCTGTGGGCAGGAGGTGGTCACTTGGGTCAAGCGCTGCTGTCGCCTTACGTCAGCTTTGTGTTCTCTCACTGCATCATCCTCACGGCGGGCATGATGCGCGTCTGCTTCATGCTCGAGAACTGCAGGGTCTTGTCAGCGTTGCCGGTTCAGGTCGGCCTCATGTTCCAGCACTGCGGCACCCTCACGGCGAGCACGATGTGCGTCTGCTTCGTGCTCCCGAACTGCACAGTCCTGTGAACGTTGTCGCCTCACGATGGCCTCGCGTTCCTGCACTCCAGCATCCTCACCGCGGGCACGTTGTGCGTTGGCTTTGTCCTTGAGAACTGCAGGGTCCTGTCGACGTTTTCGCCTCGCCTCGGCCTTGTGTTCCCGCAGGGCTGCGTCTTGGTGCCTCTCGCGCTGAGCTGCAGCGTGCCTTGCATGCGCAGCAGCACGTAATTGCTGCGTCTGGGCACGTGTGCGAGCCCGCCTTGCTTCAGCACGACTAGCATTTTGTTGGAGCTGTTCAGCCGCTGTTCTGACTAGCGGGGGCATGACAGTGCAAAGCAGCACGTGTGGGACACACTGCAAGGCTGCAGAAAGACCGGCCACCCGGCAGCTACTACTGGAGATAGTACAAGTGGGGAAATGCCGGTGCAGGCGGGTGGGGTCTGCAGAGACGACTTTCAACCCGCGACGACGACGAAGGTGCGGTGGTGCTGCCATGAAACGTGATTTATCAACGGAATGCACTGTGGTGGCATGGCGTCAAGCGCGCAGAGGTAAACATGAACACGTCTTGCTCGATGACAGTGGAAACTGTCTGTAAAAACACTGGAGTTGGGAATCGCAGCAGCAGCCGCGAGCCAATTGACCTCCGGGCATCTGTCACTTCAACGCGAACGAAACGTCGAAAGCACAGTGCATATGAAGCTACTAGCACTGCATGCGCTCAGCTAGCATTGCAGATCACTTTGACGATGAGGCCTGTGCATGTGCATACTTTCGCCATGTCGCAGATGGCTTTCAAGACATACGAGCGCCAGCAACGCGTCCCTTCAGCGTCCACCAAATGCATTTACTATGGAGTTTGTGATTTTCGTGGCCAACGCTGTAGTGGAGGCTGCAATTCTCTCCACTCTATACGGAGCGGTAGGCAAGGAAGACATCGAGGCACCCTAACAGTTACTGGACAAGGATGCCCCTCCTCCCTTGCGTGACACCCCGGCCTCGCGCGCCACAGGAGAGGGCACGTTCCTCGCTCACTTGAACAGCATTTGCCGGCTCACTCTCGCACGCTTTTACTCATTAAAACTTCTTTCTGGGCGAGTTGGTGCATACTTGACATAAAAATTGTAACAGCGCCAACACATGCATCCATGAAGTAACAAGGACGAGACACAAGCGCTGATTGTCAACAAAATTTTATTGACAGAAGACGGATGCCTTGTATAAGGGGAAAGGCAGAAGGGAAGGGGGAAATACAATTGGGGAAAATGACATTGCGCATCGGTGAACGAACGTGCTGGCAGCCAACGGAAACAGATGCAAGAAAAACAAGAAAACTAGAAAAACACTCGAAAAAAGGCGAGGCATACTAAAATACAATCAAATCAGTAAGCAGTCGCTTCCAAAAATTGAAGCTCTGCAGCAAAAAGCGATACAGAGGGGGTGCTTACACACTTGCTGCCATATTTCTGTATGTGGAACGCTTCCAAAGTGACGTGCATCGTCGTGTCGGTACTCTTACCGAGAATCTTCGTCTCTCCCAATCGAGCCTCGCAACCTGTGCATTCAATTACGTGTGCGACCAAATGTGCGTACTTGTCCTATAAGTTACTTAAATTTCGGGCATGTCCCCCCAAGCGTTCATTAATGCAGCGGCCGGTTTGGGTGACATAAGCCTTTCCACACTTCAGGGGAATGGCATAGACTACTCCTGTGGAACACTTGATGAATGGCTTCTCATGTTTTAGCTGACAATCTCTTCTTTTAGAGTTGCAGATGTGTGGGCATAACTGTGCCAGCTTGTTGGGTGCCGAAAAAACAACGGACACCCCATGCCTGTTGACTACCTTCTTCAGACTGTGCGAAGTATTGTGCAGGTACGCACAACCAAAGGCTTGTTGGTCTTCCGACAGTCGTCTTTTCTTCGTGTTCCTTGTTTTAGCTTCTGAAGGAGGGTCTCAGACACAGCAATCAAGACCGAATAGGGGAACCCCGCCGCCAAAAGTCGGCTGGCCTGATTCTCAAAACATTTCTGCATTAGGTGCGGGCATGACTTCTGAAGAGATAATTTCAAACAGTGCGACGCTATAGCTCTTTATACAGTTTTGGAATTCCAGAACTGTGAATTCCAGAACTCTGGAGAAGAGGGCAATTATGTTAACATGGGGACACCCCCTTGGTCGATGTCCAGGCTTTTCTGCCTTTGCTGGGACGAGGCAAATCATCTTGTCATGGGAACGTATGCCTGAATGTCTCTCACACTTGACAGGTCGATCATAACAGTACTCATCATAATCATCCTGCAAGTCAAGGATGTGGTTGTAGCCGTACTGTGAGGACAGGACTATGGCAACACCGCACTTCGCAGTCACTGTCTTTGGACAGTGCGAGGGGTTGTGCACGCAGGGCACAACCAAAGGCCACTTATTAGGCTGCTTTGTCACAGCCTCCCCTCCTTTCCTGGCCACCTTTAGCTCTTTGATGAGGCTTTCAATGCCTACTGCAACCATTTTTTTGCGAGCAGCCAGCCTTTTTCAGGCATTCTAGCTGGCCAGTTGCACTCATGGCTATCTTGTGCTAGCCCGATTTGCTGAGAACAGCACACAAGCAACCCAGAGTGATCCCTCTTTCTACCACTTCTGAATTGGCAGAATCTCTTGGAATGTGGCTGATACATCCAATATACATGCTCGTTATTTAAAATGAGAGAGATGCCAAGAAACTACAAAAGTCCCCTTCTTGGCACCTTGTGTGTGAATTTGAGGCATGAGGAATGCTTTTCAAAAAGTCTACAACAACTTCGACCACAGGGGTGCAATTACCAGTTTGAGGAGGATTAAAAACAAGTGAAAAACCGTCTACATACCTAAAAATTTGATTACAGTGGTTGAGGAAATACGAGAATCAATGAGCTTGTCACAACATGCTTAAACGGCTGCTCACCAGGTCAGGCCATTTCGAACGGGCAAGTGTAGTGCATACAATGCCTGATAACGATTGTGCCTGCAAAGTATTACACTGCTACATGCTACGAAAAGAGCAGAAATTTCATACGCCCTGTGCCCTTCTCCTTACAGGCACTGTGCTCCCAGCCGGAGAGTTGACGTCAATCGCAGGAGCGTGCCTACGTAGTTCGTTGTGCTCTGACGTCATTCACAGTGGCATGTGACTTTGAGAATTATTCAAGGCAACAGCAGTTATTTGTTTGATCTGTTGCTTCAATAGACGAATTAATGTTTAGAGAAATATTAAAATCTACAAACTGAATGTCTGAGTGTCTTTGTTTTACTTCGTACCATAGCTAGAGAGATGTACTTCCCTTTTCATCTGCTTGTTCCCATGTCGTACAGTCATGCACACAGAGAGCGAAACTACGTCATTTTCTACTGCGTTCCAGCACGTGATCATGCTCTGTGATCCACTTGCGTCTGCCTAGGTGTTTATGTAGCAGTGACTTATACCACTAGCTAGGTGTTCTCATGCACAGCGTGCAAAATCGTGCGCTGTGTAAAACGAGACAAACACAACAGCTTGTGCAAGAGACCATCAGCAGAAGTGCACCGCACAGCAAAAAAGTGAGAGAAAAAAGAAGAAAGGTGGGGCCTGTGATGTGTGCGTCACGCGATCCTCTAGCTCCAGTATAGGAGAATGTAGAGAACGAATTTCGCTTGTGGAGGCTAGACAGGGTCAAGTGGAGAAAGTGTCTTATGTTGGCGGTGACACTTGCATCCTGAAATCATGGGTTCATGGCACTGAAATATTCCTATCTCAGTTATTATTGAACTAATTTGAAAAATTATTGCAGTAGAATGCTCCACAGAGGGTACGTAACAACTTCCAATGCATAAAGAAAATTTGCTGTGTGGCTTAGTGAGGGACCTTTTAAAGCAGTGCAGTGAATCCTGTGGATGTCTTCACTTTATCGTAACTTCGGTTTAGTCGCACATGTCCCAGGGTCTTGCAGACATGCTCTTGTTCAGTGACCTTATATTTTTCTTGCTTGCTTGAAGCATGCCAAATGCACAATGCCTGTTACAAATCTGAATGGTAGAAGCAGATTTATACTGTAATATATGTACATAGGAAGCCATTTTATTAAAAATTAAACTAGTTTGGTCATCTTTAGCCAGAATATCCCATGATCCCTATCTCATGGTCCTCGTTCAGTCGCGCTTATCCACTCTATCATGGATTCTAACCAACTAGCCCGCCAACGTGTTTTAACCAATCTCATGATGTGCATAAAGCTGGCTCTGCTATGTATATTGACGGTCTCAGTTAAAATTGATACCATATCTGGTATATAGATGTACGTTCGACACTGCGCCAAAAGGTCCAGTGGCTGTTGCTACACTGTGTCTTGTATGACACCATTACTTGTGCGTTATAACCACTTTAATGATTAATTTGCACAGTTCTGTGTCTGGCGCAAGTCATGGCAGCTGAATATTCACTTGAACATAACATTTCTTGTGAAATCGTGGTGATTGCAGCATGAAATATTAGAACTTACAATGTAGAGCAAGCTACATTGCTCAGGGAGCCAAACTTGACTGGCTAAACAATGATTTGCACTCTCCCCAAGTAGGCCTATGTATGTGAACTAACTGCTTGCTTGTTCCTAATGCTCCATGTGTGCTTTTAAAAATAGCACTTCACAACGAGCAGTGTAATGGCCAAAACTTGCCAACGCTCTAAGCACTAGGATGTGTAACGACTAATAAAAAACAAGCCCCTTGGATCACCTTCTCACTCATTGTATAGCAAGGGCCTTGAATTTGGCAGTAGCAGTTGCTAGCTTACATGGGAGTGGCGAACATTATTGCAGGGCTAATCTTGTACCCAAGAAGAAAGTGGGAGTGAGGAGGGTGAAGCACCAAACAGGTCACCTACTTTCATTTTCCATTACCTTATTATTTAAATTAAACATGACAATGAACTTTCCGTGTGCTTTCTCCAACTTGGATGTCTGTTACTTTGTATGGTTCGGACCAAAAAAAATATCATGCCCCTTAGATCACCGTATTCTTGTTCCTCATTGCAAAAGATTACACAGCTTGAAAGTAAAGACCATTATATGCACCTCTTTTAGTTGTGTAAGATTTAATTAACAGCTTCGCTTTACATAGATTCGAACATGTGGGATGGACCTGCATAATTTTTCACCTTTTCGCGCGACTGCCCCTAGTAAACTAGTAACCTTTTCTTCCCTTGCTCAGCGCGTACTTGTCAAAATAGGTGCAAACAGCAGAGTGCAGTGCATTGTAAAATGAAGTGGAAAATGTGCCTGATGTGTTTGACATTGTTGTGCGCAGGATGAGTTCCACTCACGGCTGCGCTTTGTCCGTCGTGGCCTGGTGGCCATGGCATCGGGTGGTGCTGACGACAATGGCAGCCAGTTCTTCTTCACCCTTGGCTCCTGCCCTGACCTGCAGAACAAGCACACCATTTTTGGAAAGGTAAGCTTGCCCGCCAGTTGCTGCAGATATTATAAACAATGTGCAAAAGAAAGACTGCACCAGCAAGGTACTGCAAGAACGTAGTGCTTTCATGACTGAAGAAACATTTATTTCGGTGCAAGTGGCAGCATTTAAACAAGAAAGAATGCAGTCACATGTTAAAAAAAAGTGTTGTGTGTACACGTACTAAACACATTTGCAGACACCTTGCATAATCATTAACACCATTGAGTCCATGTCATGGGTGAGTTCATGATGGCAAATGTTTAACTGATGAGACTGTCATTTTCTTTGCTTTTAAAGAGCCCCTCGCCAGGCCACCTAGCGAATTTTGGTTATAGGCTGGCAGTTATGTACTGTGTAGGGAACGTTCTGTCACAAGAATTTTTCAGATTGGTTCATGAATAGCTGCGATAAAAATATTTCAGTGCCGCGAACCCACGGTTTCTGGAGGTGAGCTTCACCGCCAGCCTAAAACCCTCTCCTCTTGCCGTCTTCAGCCTCTGCAAGTGAAATTCCTTCCCTGTATTCTCCCATAGAGGATCACTTGACGCATACGTTATGGGCCCCACCTTCTTTTTTATTTTTCCCCGTTGCTTTTTGCTGAGCAGCGCATTTCTGCTGACGGTCTCTCGCGCTAGCTGTCCCATTTTTTTCGTTTCGTGACGCGTATACCTTATAGCAGTATACCATATTTGCATGATTCTAATGCACACTTCTTTAAATAAAAGATTGTTCAAATTTTCATGCGCGTTAAAATCATCATCACTGATTCTGCTCAAGATCAAAAATGAAAAAAAGAAAGAAAAGAAAGATAAAAAAGCTCAGTGCAAGGTAACTAGCCATCGAACGGGTTGTCTGAAGAAAGCGACGCTTGGAGACATTGCGAGGTGGCTTCATGGTGCGTGCAATGTGCGCCTACAGACAATGGTTGTGCAAGCCTCCATAAGGGGCATTTCTAATGCAATAAATGTAACTGAAGATGACTTTCTGTGGTCAGTAGACAACGAAAAGGGGGTGTCGTCGGACTCTAATAGGCACTAGCCACTAAGACTCAGCTTCGTGCATGTCTGTGTATGTTTGTGTCTTCCATAACATTGTTTCAACACGTACGAATCGACTAAGGTTTCGTTACTTGATGAGCGCGGTAGAATCGGCACCAAGTTATTTTTTTACAGCAGAGCTGTATATGGCTAGCTGATTTGTCCATCTGTCTTACACCTGTATGTCAAAAACTCGTTTGGTGCAACCCCATGTGCATGCGTGAAAAAAAAAGGAGAGAGAGAGAGAGAGAGAGAACTGTGTGATTGGCCGCGCCAGTAATGTCGTTGTTGCTCTCTGTCGCAGCGTAGCACATGTGCAGCACTTTCTCTATGGCTCCGAAATGTGTGGGCATACTCAGATCGTTACTGGAAGCTTATCATTATCAAAAAAAAAAAAAAAGTGTACAATCAGTGCATTCTACCGGTGCTAACATATGGGGCAGAAACTTGGAGACCTTGCGAGGAGGCGCCATGAAGGGTATTGAAGAGTAAACACACGTATTGACATTACACAGTGCTTATGTCACGTAACATGACAAGTGGTATGATTAGGTGCTGCTGCTGATGATGATGGTGATCTTTTGGCATACCATTTGAAACAGGGCAGTGACATGCAGTCACCTGGCCTGTTTGATCTGATCATGTATGCTATACATGTTTTTCATTCTAGTATTTTTGTATACATCTCCTTAATCTTCTTTTTCTTCCTCAAGACAATCCATTCATTTCTTGGCGAATACCCCATAGATGGTAGGAGCCACATGCATGATAGTAAACACAAACTACCTTGTACCTATCCAACTGCTGTATGGCATGTTAACTGGTGTAATAATATGCAACTGCGATGCAAAGTGCGCACATATTGACGTTACGTGACACGCATCTCACATTGTGTAACAAGTGGCGCAATACGACGCAGCTGCTGATGATGATTTACTGGCATCCCCTTTGAAACGGGGCAGTGACAAACAATCGCCTCGTCTACTTGATTTAATCAGGTGTGCCATACATGTTTTTCATTCTAGCACCTTTTATACAACTCCCTAATGTTCTTTTTATTCCTCAGCACACATGAATCATTTCTTGGCGAATCTCCCATAATGAGATCATAGCATGCCATACATAGCCTGGCGATAGCTGTGACGGGCACTGGCGGCAGACAACATCACCAACTGAAATGACTATTGGAATGAGCCCATAACAGCTTACGCCGTAAAAAGCTTTTGGGACTGCAGGCGTCGACACATCAGAGGTGAACCCATGTATCCATGCATAAGAGTGAACAAATGGAACTTGGGACTCGCCTTCAGACAAGACATCCTCAGAAGTTGTTGTCGGTGGGGAGGACCACGACTCTCTACCGAGGCCATTAAATGTCAATGACTGAGTCCAGCATTTCATCCACAACGCTTCACGATGGTTCTTGTCGACCAACGAACCTCTGACAGCACAAGAATTGTCGCATGTTGATCACAACTCGCTGCAGATTGTGCAAGATATATCCTTCCCTAATGTTCTTGCTGTTTGTTAAGGACAGCATACATTGTGTCTTCATCCAGAACCAGACACAAACAAAGAACAGATGGCATCGGTCCAAGGTTTTGGCACCAAATGTAAAAACCAATACTGATGCCATGGTTTGGCCCCTTTCTCCTCTTTTAATGGAACTTCAATCTCCATGATGATGATGATGATGATGATGATGATATGTGCACAAGAGGGGACTGGCGTCACCTTCTGTTTTCAAAAATGCTGATGATATCTGGTTGATATGTCACAGACCTCTCAGTAAGTCATCGTACCCATGACCTTCTTGCAGAGAAAGTCCAAATCAGTTTGTGAATTTTTGATTATGTAACCATTCTTAAAAATATTTAATTGGTTAACTTTTTTGACCAGACACTGCCAAAATCTCCATAGTTATGGCAAGTTATTGTGAAAATTTTAATGTGCCACCTGTCTTAGTTTTATATTGTTTCTGGCTTACCAAGCCATTGGTCCTCTTTTACACACTTTCAGTATAGATAGTTTTATCGAGGGCACCGAAATTTTGCGATCACAGCGCCGTCTATTGTCCGATGCCATGCTGGTATGTGGGATCGCGCTGGAGGGTGCACGGCGAACATGCTGTTGATGACGAGTGGCAAGTTTTCGCGCTTTCCCAAGAGGTGTCAACGAGTTGTTTGGATTGGGAAACTTAGCATGTGGTCACTAAGCTTTTAGCTTCAATATAGCCGCAATGTCGAATGGCAACGGTCCTAAAGGCGCTCCCACAGCTCTACTCATGATTGAAATAGGGAACAGTTCAAGTCTGAACATTGTCAATATGGTCACATGCACATGTAATGTGTTATTATCGTAAGTCTAGCCTTGAACGCTATTAAGGTATCACTCAGGCGACAACAATCAGAGGTGTCTCCATGTGTCACGCGGCGTGCCACCCAGTGTACATGCCATTTGAGGTAACTGCGATGCTCCAAGAAAACACGTTTTGCTAGCTTTCATGCCCCTAAAATATATGCGCTATGATTTTCTTAACATTGTTTATCTGGTACCTGGACATCAAGCTTTACAAAATAAAGAACTGTAAAATGACTCGATAGAAAGGGTTGTTAACATGGATAAAATGAGCTTATGATAGTGGCCGCGAATATGCCACGATCAGGCCAAGAGGCATTGCGACGCGTTGAAAGATTATGCGCTCTTAGGTCTGGAATGGTGCCTGTGCATGCAAGGGCACCTCGCCTATACGAGAGAGCTGAAAAACGAACAACTACTCTTTGCAGCAGCAACTTTATTTTCTGCAGTATTACTGTGCGCGACGAGCAGCGTCGACAGCTTGTCGGCGAGATTCGAAAGTACAGAGAGCTGATGTGAACTAGGGCCGGCCAGAACACGGTAGGCATGTCTCTGGATGCAGAATGGAAAAGAACTCGCCTTCATTTCTTAGTCGGCACATACTGTTTTCATAATACCCCCCTCGGTCAACTTCCACCAGAATGTTGGTTGCCAAGCATGATAATCATAGAACACGTTTGAACAGAATAAGTTTAATGTGCATGCCCGAAAAAATAGTTAACTTCATCTATTTGCAATAGTTGACCGACTCGAATATGCACCTTTCTTTCATATCCCAGTTTGATCATGGGTGTCGAGTTCAGAGTTTGCTGGCCAAGCGCTCGCTGGGTACAAAACCTTCCGAACGTACATGCGATGGCATTAAGTCCTTTCTGTTCACGCTGGCAATACAAACTAGTCTCTGCTATCACAGCGGCGGTGTCCACAAAGTTGCTGCAGCTGAAGATGCACTTTACGCTTGCTTCCGAAAGTTAATTTTGCAGCCAGATACAGCATAAGGGTAACCTGTCGACCTTGAGCCATCTGACATTGCAGAAATCCCATGTTATAATTACACTAATTTGCAATTAAACCGCACCCTTTCCAAGCTGCCGCTGGGATAAAATGGAAACCGTACATACCAGTGCGAAGAGGAGAGCAGCACGGCGCGCTGGTTCGAGGCTACATTCCTCCTCTCCGATAAAATGTTCTATAGCTCGATATTGTCACTTCAACAAACTGGATCTCTCAATCTCCCATCTGAAATTTCTCCTGCTCCTGCAAAATGTAGAAGACAAGGAAACTTTCTTGTTGGTATCTTTGCCATGCTTCGTGGTGCATGAAAAGCTGGAGACTTGCCAAGACTGATGATGTGCATGGGCACCTTCAAAGTATCTTACGATGGTGTTGCGAGGCTTGGTTGTTTGCTGTGTCATTCATATTCTGTTTTAACCCTGTGACTGTCGAATTTTTTCACAAAATCTGTCCTCTCTGGTTAATATCTTCTATTGCAGTTTCTCGTAGCAGGGGACAATCGAAAACTTGTGAATACAACAAAAATTTATTGAAAGTAATATTTTCTTTCATTAACGCTTCGCTCACATCAACAGTACAGTAGAACTTTGTTAATACGTTTTCGGAAAAATTGCAAGAAAGAAACATACCGTATTTTCATGCGTAAAACCTGCATAAAAAGTTTGAAAAAGCTAACCGTCAAGTTGGAGTGCAGGTTATGCGCAAACTTTATTTGAAGGTATGGCTTCATGGCAATGTGGAGCACACTGCCATGTAGTCATATCTTGAGGCAAAGTTCTTGGCTATTTAGTTTCGTTATCTCCTAGGGAATCCCACCTTTTTGAAGATGCTTATCGCAGCAGGGTTGGTGGTGATAAGCTGTGAATGCAGCGTACAATGACCCGGGAGGAAACTTGCTGGTACCAGAATTTGAAACTGAGCACTCGGTGGCGTTTTCACATGAGATAGGCGGGCAAATATTGCTGCCACAGGCAGCCACTGTTCCTGATTGCATGTGCCTCAGGCCTTTTCTTGTTTACGTGGGATCGAGTGGCCGGAAAACGAATCATACAACCACAGTTTTGCAATTTAGTGAACGTTGGTGCTGAAAGATCATGTTTCTGGGAACGTATAACCAGTAAAAAAGGAGCACATCTGTACTGGGTCATTTTTTGTGTTCTTGATGTTGAAAATTGTCACAGGGATACTGTAATGGAATCGCGTCAACGAGGTTTTACTGTATACACATGCTATACAGTAAGAGATCAGGAAAAATGTCTAGCAGGATTTATGACTATCAGTATGCTGTCCCCAATAAACTGTTACGATGGGGTGCGTTTATTTAAACATGAATTGGTGAAAAGGGGCCGTGCCGACACCGAGCCACTGCAAAAACAAGCGCACTTCGTTCTCCTCTTTCTCCGTTCTCTCTGTAGCTTTAGCGTAACACTCCTCTCTTCACAGATGAAGCCCGCTGGGCGAGTAACTGTTACGTCCACTTGGAGTCACGGGGATCACAGCGTTTCAGGCAGGCGACGTGAACAAGCTGCGTCTTCTTAGACCGGTAGCCATTCGGAATGAGACAAGCAATTGAATAGGTCACATCACTTAGGCAATCGATAATGACAAAAGGCCAGGTGTAATGAGCAAGAAACTTTTGGCACGGGCCGCGCTTGCGAAGTGGTGTCCAAAGCCATACTATGTCCCCTTTGTCGTAGGACACATTCTTATGGCGTGAATCGTAGCTGATCTTGGAGTGGTCCTGGGATGCCAACGTATGGAGCTGAGCTAAGCGGCAAGCTTCCTCAGCGCGGCAGAGAGTCTGGGCAATAGAAGAGTCCGCATGAGGAGTAAAAGGTAGAATGATGTCAAGGAAGTTGCGGGGTGGTCTGACTTAAAGAAGATAGAAAGGACTGTAGCCGGTAGTTTCATGCTTTGCATTGTTGTAGGCGTACGTGATAAAAGGCAAGATATCATCCCAATGTTTGTGCCTGGAATCGACGTACATCGAAAGCATGTTGGTCAAAGTTCTGTTAGTGCGCTCGATGAGACCATTTGTCTGCGGGTGGTATGGGGTCATGTGGCGAAACTGGCAAGCACAGAGATGCAACAGCCCTTCGACTAGGTCAGCCATGAACTGGCGACCCCGATCGCTCACAATAACACAAGGGGGTCCATGACGCAGTATATGCTCTGTGTGCTGCGACTGGCGTGCCGCCGCGCGGCTGTCAGAGGAGACACTCGTTGAGAACTCGAGCAGAAGGAAACGTCTCCGTGCTGCCACCGGAATACGAATCCACGCCGCCGCGGAGACGCGTACGCCGTGACCGCATCGTTAACGCGTAGTTGATTGGAATAATAATTGCTGCGTAGTCGGCTGTACCAACAGCTACACGTCGTGCCCAGTGGGGACGACGTTTCACGGTTTCTCAACTCATCTGTGCTTTGTCGGGCAGCGGCAACAGTGGATCATGGCTGTGCGACAAAAAAAGGTAAGTTTGGTTTCAGTTTCAGTTTATTCAGACACACATTGCCTGGGTTGAAAGGACTAAAGGTAGATGAACTCTGCCTGACTAAGGTCCCTCCACTCAGAAGCAGTGAGAATAAAAAATAAGGAAAAACAATGGCTTTGTACATTTAAAGCCCTACAAAAAAAATTTCAAGAACAGAAGTAACATTGCGATTAGGCATCTTAAATTGAGTAACAGAATCACACAATAATGCAGCAGCAATAACCCATACAAGAACAAATGCGTACATAAATGGCAACATATTAAAGAGTACAGAGTTTGTGCAAGCGCTATACAAGATGTAACATAACCATTCCTAGCAATGTATAACTGTTAGAAAGTGCAGCAGAGTACAGGGAATATAGTACAATAAAAATTTTTTTTTTTTATAACTCAAGAACTTATTCAGGACACAGTACCAGATAGCAAGTACATTGTAACATTTTTCTTTAAACTGTGTATAGAAGTACAGTTTTCAATAAGTTCGTGGATATAACTATTGTTGCGGAGAAGGTTAGGTATAAGGTAGAGCAATGTTTGATTACCGTAAATGGTTCTGAATAACTGTATTCTAAATCGCTCGTGTCGGAGATTATAGGGAACATTAGTAGGGTAGCACTGAGCCATATAACTACTCAATTCGTTTTCAATTTCCTTGCGAATATACAAGGCAAGCTTCAGGTTGTAAAGTTGGTTAACAGTAAGCAATTTAAGCTTGTTAAAAAATGGCACAGGGTGTTCAGTTGGTTCCAGATTTTCTATGCAGCGAACAGCTCTCTTTTGTACAATTTTTGACCTTTCAAGGTTCGTTCCTGAAGCCGTACCCCAGATTAAGAGACAGTAATGGAGATGAGAATGAACTAGTGAATAGTATAACTGGAGCTTTAGCCAGTTTGGTACCAGAGACCTAAGTTTATATTAGACAGAAATTGATCTAGACCTACTGGCATGTACTTTGTTGATTTGCGGTGTCCAACTGAGGTTTTCATGAAAAAGTACACCTAAGAATTTAAACGACGGGACACGCTCGATGTCATTATCTTTAAATCAAACAGAAATGGTATAATCTTCGCACTTATTTCTGCCTTTTAATAAAATATATTTAGTTTTACTAATGTTTAATTCTAGCTGGTTACACTCAAGCCAGTATGAAAGCGAGATCAACCACTCGTTCGCCACGTTTTCTAAATCTTATCAACGGCTGCCAGAGAAAAACAAGCTGGTATCGTCCGCATACAAAACTGTAAAGGAAGTTTGTGGTACCGACACGATATCATTTATGTAGATAATAAAAATAGTGGACAGAGTATAGAACCTTGTGGTACACCGAATTTCAAAGGCTGTAACTGAGATTTATACCCGTGAAGAAACGTATACTGCAGCCTGTCTGTTAAATAACTGCGTATTAATTGTAGAGCTACCCCTCGGCTGCTGTAATGTGGTAATTTTTCAAACAGTATATCATGCTTAACCGTGCTGATAAAAGGTTAGCGACGAAAATAATTGGAGTAGCTTTAATGTCATCATTATCGGCTGCAGTATTTTTATTTAGCTTCTTAAGAAAAGAGTTTCTCTAATTCACTGCAAGGAGGCATAAATATAGAATTCGTGATGCAAGAGGATATATATTTCTGTGCATCTAGCTGAGTGCTAGAAGATTAATATGCGCCTGAAGATAAAAAGTGGGAATTGAATTTATTCGACAAAGTCTCTTTACTGTATTCGACATCATCAGTAATTAGTGTACCAGAGATGCTGTTCTGTTGTTGACCAATAAGCAAACGTAATGTGTTCCAAATTTTTTGGGGGTCATGAGATACAGCAATAAACCTATTGTAATATTCACATCGATCTTTCTTGAGATCAGAGTTTAACTTGTTTCGAATTTTCTTATATTCAATTAGAAGAGAGATATCTTTTAGATTAATAAATTGACGGTACATAATATCACGGGCTTTTATTCTTTGAAGTAACTCTTTTGTTACCCATGGTTTTCTACATTGTTGTGTGCATTTTTTGCATAACGCAAAGGAAAAGCTTCTTCATAGCAACCTTTAACTGTTTGCAGAAAGATGTCGTATGAAATGCTTGCGTTTTCTTCCTCATAAACATTGGACCAGTAGAGTGACTCATTTGATTAAAACTACGGTAAGGTACTGGGGGAATGCAAGCGGGGTGTATTTAGCTTTTTGGAGCAGGAAAGATACAGAATACAGGTAAGTGGTCACTTAGATCGACTGAAGAAATGCCAAGAATAACATCAGTTTCATTTAATCCTGTTACTGTTGTCAGCGAACGTATAACATTTGTACAAGAAAATGACTCAATTATGTCTAAAAATTGTTCAGATTGTGAAGTGTCTGTTAGTAAGTCAATGTTAAAATCGCCAACCAGGACAATAGGAAGCATTGCAAAGGACACATATTCAAGAACAGACGTAATATATTCAAAGAATGCTTTAGCTTCACTAGAAGGTGGGCAATAAATTGAAGCAATGACTGTTCCAGCACTCTTAACAACGATTGATTCATAATGCACGGTAATACCAGAAAACTCCCCACAAGACATCATAGGCAATGTCCTCTTTAACATATAGTGAAGTTCCTCCACCTCTACGACCTGATCTATAAACACCCTCAGACCTATAGCCGGAAAAGTGTACAACATCTTGAACATTCTGAAACCAAGTTTCTGTAAATGCTATGAAGTTAAAATTGTAATCAAGGGAATAAAAAAATGCCTCTGTTTCATGTTGCTTGTTTCTCAGGCTTCTTATATTTGCGTGGAAAACTGACATGTTATCACTTTTTCTGCGCAGGGTATGTATTAGGGATTTAAAACAAGAAACATCGTGATACATAACTTTAGTGAAGTCAGTCATCGAAAGCAGAAATCATAACAAGGAAAATTATAAGCGGTGCAATCTTGTGGCCGCTCAACGAATCTTATCAAGATCAGCTTCGCAATTGATGTGCACTGCCCGCTGGCCAGAAGCCCTACGCATGAAAAGCTTTCCATCCTTTTGCCACGCTAACTCGTAGTGCAAACTCGTAGTGCGTTTCTCGCGCCTTTGCCTTCATCATCCACAGAAGTTTCTTATTCTGTGGTGTCAAATTGTCTCTGAAATGTATTGCCAATTGAGCACCTGTCAGCTCGTTTTTCTTTGCCATCCATTCATCGCGCATGACACGTGATGTGAAATGAACTAATATTACCGAGGTTTTGCCAGGCTTGGCAGGCAGTCTGTGTAAGGCCTCAGAGTTGGTAAGGGTCAACTGAGGAAGGTAAAGTTTATTTGCCAGTTCATTCACCCTAGCGAGCAAATTCTCGTTTTCAACATCTGGCAGTCCCTGAATTTCTAGATTCTGTCTTCTACTGTATTGTTCGAGGGCGGCGACATGTTTTTTTAATTCAGACACTTCCTGATTGTTGTTAGAGGATTCCACCATATCGATTCTTTTCCCAAGGCTTAGGATTTCTGCAGATTGTTTTTTTTTTTTATTTCTGCAAGTACCATGTCGTACTGTTCAGACAGATGCTCAATGGACTGTTCCATTTTGTCAACCGTTTCCTTAATTGAAAAAAAGGGCATCCACCCTATTCTGAATTGTAGGTAACTGAGTCAATTTTCGATTAATTTCAATAAGCACATTATCCAGTGCTTTTTCATCCCGCAAGTTACCACTTGCACATTAAGTGCCACGGTCAGCTAAGACGAGACATGTTTGGCATTTTCATGTTCTTTTTGACGTGTCATCTTTAGCTTTGAAGGCAGTTTTGCTTATGCCCGAGCATGTTCCCAAATGCTAACTGTAGTTACATTCAGAACATGTTGGATTCACACAATTATCTGGGAGCAGCTCATTGCAGACCAAACACAACTCCCACATTTCAGTTCACAAAACAAAAGCTACAAAACACTTCAGCGCCAAAATGTAAAGGAAGTATACGCAGCAGTGGTGGTGGCAGAAGCAATATAGTATGTTAAAATAGTGAGAAATTAAACCAACCTGCAAAAGCAGAGGATAGCAATCACTGTAGAGCCGTTCGATCCGTTGCCACCACCACTGAACAAATGCGCTCGTCGAAGGCTTGCCGTCGTCTTTAATTCCGCGTGGTGGTGAGGTGGCTTATGACGTAGAGCTGTAGCTGACACGTGGTAGTAGCCGCTATCGGGAAGCTGCAGCAGGCAAGCGGTGATATTGACGACAGTGAAGTGTTCCAATGCAGTAACTGCAAAAGCAGAGGATAGCGATCAAAGTAGAGCCGTTCCGTCCGTTGCCACCACCACTGAACAAATGCCTGTGACCGTGTCTTCTCTCTTGGCCGTCTCGCATTCTGGGTTTTTGTTTTTCTTGTGCCACTAACATCTGCACATTTCAGTGCCGACGGAACAAACTGGGAGCCTTCTCGGCACACGAAGATATGCAGCGTCCATTTCGTTGGGGGTGCGCCGTCCAAGGATGTGTTGTCCCCGTCGTATGTGCCAACGATATTTCTTGACGAGTATCGTAGCTTGACGAGCTTCCGGAAGATAAGGCTGAACGCTATGAAAGGTGAGAACTTCACGAAATAGGCACTTTCTTTTTAAGCATCAGAGGTTGACATTTTTAGATGCGATAATTTCTTGGCGACACCCGAGCCAAGATTTCGTCAGTGCGTGTGCTCGATGGTTTGTGTGACCGATTTCACTATAGTGCTGGAAAAGGCACAGCCGCTAGAGCAGTGGTGCGCAAACTGGGGGTCGAAACTCCCCTCTCCGGGGGGTCGCGGCTCCTCGAAGAGCTCCCATAATTAACACAAAAATAGCACGGCGGGGTAGCCATACGGCATTCGGAAGCCTTGAGAGGTCGCTAGAGCATCGCTTGGCTTACACCATAATTCCCGCAATAAAGAAAAGCACAATGACTTCACACAGACGAGATGGCCAAGTGCGCATGCACTTTGAGTGGTGCATACTTGGGAGTAAACAGCAGTGCACGTAGTCATTCCGGAGGTGATTAAATGCGCAAAGTGTGCAGCATGGGGACAAATTTGCATGCGGAACAAAAATCGAGTATATTTATTCTCGTCTTAACAGATCTGGCAGTCGTTAGTTTTTCTTTGTTTTGGTCTTTCCCCAGAGCCTGACAGGGAGAGAAGGGGGACCAGATTCATGATATGGACCTGTTGGCTGTAAACGAGATTGCTCCAATCTAAAGCAGTTCTACTGCAGCACCTCAGTCTGTGTGTGCTGTCAGTGTGAGCCAAACGTTGCTGATTGCAACTGTTCAAAACTTACAGTAGCAGTGCCCCCCCTCCTAATTAGACAGACATTTTCTCGTTCAGTGCCAGCCTGCATTGCGATTATCTAGAGAAGTTATGGTGTGCATTTTTCTTCTTAGAATTAAGAATCAGAGAACAGCCGCAACAACTGCTGCAGATCTTGCCTGCTCCTAAACATCTTTGCCAAACCTGGTGCAAGCTGGACCACCCACAGCCACCATGGACGTGCCAGCTTCCCCAGCACCAGCAGTCACACTACCGCTGGAGGAACCTGAAGGCACCGATGGGAATAACGAACCCAAACAACTGCAAGGAATTGAGGTAGGTTCTACTGTACTACCATAAAGTACCGAGTAAGTGCCCATTCAAAATTTGCAGATTATAAAAAAAAAAGAGTGCAGGGTGGGTGCTTCTGGTGTTTGAAAGCTAAAAGGCAGAACAGACATATTGTCATGAATGACAAATGATGCAGCAGTGAATAACAAACTGAATATTTATTGTGGCAAACTTGTGCCAAAAACAAATGAAATGCAGCCTTTACTGCCTCCGTTAGAAGCACATCACCCTCATGCCACACAAAACAAAATAATGGTACACGGAAGAGCAATCCAGAACACGAAAGGGCACAGTTTATCAAGTGTAGAACGGCTTGAGAAGAATAATGTGAACCATCTCGGGTCGCAAACGGCTGTGTGAAACAAGCTGGTTTTTGTCAGCCGGCACTTCATAGTTCGAGTCCCTCAGGCAACGAACACTCTTGTAGGGTCCAGTCCTTGCTGTTGTTATCCCTATTAAAAAACCTGCGATGGTAGTTCTCTTCTCATTCATCACAATGAATGTTCATTCAGTTTCACCTAGTTTCCCAGAGGTACTGTGGTGAGCCTTGCATGGGCTTTTGTGTCTTGGTGGGCCTGCTTAGGGCTTCTTGACATGGCATACAATCGGTATTCTAGGGTAAGATAAAGCTAGAAAACACCGTGTTCTCTTGTCTGAAAATTATAACATGCCATCAATTTTATGCAGGTCTCAACTCAGACGCTAGAGACACCGTAAGCCCACAGCAAAGCAGTCCTGATGATTGCCTGCACCCTGTTCGCCGGTGCATGCGAGACATCCACCCAGGTCAAATTCTTTGCACCTGAACAGCCTGCAACGGCTGACACAAGTGTCACTGCATTACGTTTGGAAGACCACCAACCAAACGGTTTCTAAGGCTACCTGTCTTTGGTGGACAAGGAAAACGACTATACCCTCAGAGACCTGACTGGGGTGACAGTTACGGTGTTTCTGCCCCTGTTGAGCCTCTTGCCACAGGTAAATGTTAGATCAGCTTCCAAATGACACCAATAAGAGTATATTCACAAGTTGCTGAATTTAAATTGAACTGAAAAATAGACATGCTGAGGTCATGCACGTTCATCTAAAGGTGCAGCCTTTCTTTATATTTGACGTTGTCCCTTGGGAATTTGACAACCACCTCACGCACAGTTTTTTCTGGTTATGCATAATGAACTGCACAGATGTGCACAAGATGTCTAATGTACTAGGGCTTTCTTTCCATTTTAACGTGCCGTGGAATTTGTCGGAGCATATGGTACTGCAGCATGGTGGTATTTCTCCTTGTTTTCACATGCACTAGCAGACAGTGTGTCTGCTAACGAGATTTCAGCTACCTCAGTGCAAGCTGAGTGATATATCGATCACAACTAAAACAAAGAACTGACTTCCTGGTCTGACAATATTTATTTAAGTTTAGTGAAGGAGAATTGTTTTTAGCACATTGACAGTTTAGGACCATGCTCTCAATAGAAAACCACATGTCAAACTGAAATCTTAAAACAAGCTGTTCGTACGAGGTGCATAAACATAGGCGCTGGAGAAAGTCAGCCTTTGGAAAGCGTTTATTTCACCAGATGACAGCCGTAAAATGGTGTCTGTTCTTGCTGGGTTCAAACGCTGGGTTTTTGCGTACATCCGTTGAACTTTTGATGAAGAAGTAGATTGTGGTGAAGTGAGATCAGGTGCATCTTTTAATCCTTTCACAACGCACTTCAATGGCAACTAGCTTGTTTTTACCCGTAGCATGGTCCTCGAGCATCAGTGTGCCAATTTATGTATGAAAACAGATTTTCAGTTCCAAATACGGATCTCAGAAAAGTTTTGCAAAGCAATTGAACCTCAGGCGTGTCAGATGGGTTGGGATCCCATAAGCCAGGAGTGCAAGTTCCCCTGGTCTCCTTAAGCCTAACAACATTTTGACAGTGGACAAGACCATCAACTGCATCAGGATTGCCAATGTTGGATGCTGTGGTTTGAGAATTAATGAGAAACATATGTCTAAATTGGTACTCTGGTGATTTCAAGCTTGCATTTGACAATGCGGTCGCACCAGGCACCAGGGAGACGAACCTAAACATAGTAAACTGCGACATTCAGATAAGAGTGTTGGCGTGAGACACAAAACAGCACTACACATGAGTGTTTGCATCAATGTGCCTGATGCACAGGCCAGAGGAGCTCGAACAAACTTGGGAGGGATGTCTACCTGCACCAAAATACCGCCTGCTTGTGTTCAGACATTGGGCGGTTTGAAGAAACCATTTATACACCTAAAGCACTAAATCAGCTGAACATGCGTTGCAAAATTGTGGAAGTTTCTGAATTAGTAAGAACAAAAAAGCTTTGAAGGTTGGTTTCATCACTACTGTAAACGTTGTGCTCACAAAATACCTCTCATTTTACAGGTGTGTGGCTAGAGATACTTGGACCTTGTGGTGTACAGCAAGCTTCTGCTGTTTCTCATGAAGATCAAGCATGGCCGATACTTGGACCTTGTGGTGTACAGCAAGCTTCTGCTGTTTCTCATGAAGATCAAGCATGGCCTCACATTCTCTGCATTAGGCGTTTTGTTCGGCATACATCGAACGAGCGCGTCGCGCATTTTCAGTCAGCACCGGAGGGTGGATCAAGTGGTTTTCGAGGGATGTGGTACAAGCACTGATGCTTTCCTCTTTCCGTCTGAACTATCCCAATTGTAGGGTTATTGTAGACTGTTTGGAAATCAGAATTGAGAAGCCAGTTAAAGTTGCAGATAGGGTAAACTGCTGGAGCAACTACAAGAGGGACACTACACTGAAATTTCTAGTTGGGATCACGCCATCCGGTTACATAACATTCATTTCGGATGTGTTTGGTGGCAGGTCGAGCGACACGTACATCATCAACTCTGGATGGATTAACCTGCTAGGACCGGGGGATATGGTGATGGCAGACAGAGGTTTTCCCCAAGTAAAGTGCGACTTGTAGAGTAAGGACGTCACACTTGTCATGCCGCCATTTTCAAAGGCCAACGAGCAGTTTACCAAGGCGGAGATGGAAGATAAGGTTGCATCTCGCCGCATTCATGTGGAGAGGTGCATTCAAGACATCAAGAGTTTTGCGATCTTGAATGAAAGGCTAACTCCAGAACTCATGTATCACATTGACAAGATAGTGCATGTGTGCAGCGTGCTGGCTCACCTACAAGGTCCTGTCATCAAGACTATGCGAGTGCTTTGGACAGAAGCAAATGTTTAGACAGCTCTTTTTATTTTTGCTGTATTGTGCAAGCGTGCCCACATTTCGTTCAATAAAAAAAGAACATGATTCGCATGTAAACACTGCTGAAGTTTAATACAGACTTCGGCGCCTCAGCGCAGCTGGGAAGTAGTGCCTAAAAAAACCACTCTAATTTCGGCACAACTTTTTTTCAGAAAGGAGCCGTTCCTTCTTACTTCTACACAGTTCGACCCCTTTGGCGAGCACACGCAAAAGTCACATACGCTCGCACCTACAACATACATGCTTATTTGAACATGTGTGTAGTAGACGTGACTTTTCCGTAGTTGCAGCTTTTGTTCGTCATGGTGGAGGTAGTTCACATTTATGTTCTCATTGACAACGGGCTGTGCCTCGCACCTGGAAGGGGCCTTCATCTCCAGCTTTTCATCCACCAAACCATCTGGGCTACAGCACAACCATGGCTGCACAGTGCTGATGACATGTCCCACTTGAATCACCTTGCGCTCCTCTTCGGATATGTGCTCTTGCCATGCGACTGGCTCTTTTGCCACACCGTATGCAGATGCAGCGCTTTTAACGGAGTGTGGCGTTACCAGTTGTTTTCCCATGCTTTCAAAGTCTGTGTCTTTATCCTGTGAGCCTTGGAACTCGCTGAAATTCTCAGTGCCCTCTCACAATGCCACTGTGGGCATCCACTCTGTAGAATCGTTTGTCTTGCAATGATGTTGCGTCGTCCTCTGTCACCACTACGTCAATAAGGAAGTCGTCACTCACTTCTTCAATTGGAGTGTCTCTGCTCCAAATATTTCGTTGGGCTGACCCAGGCGTCCGATTAGTCTGTCCAAGCTTGCTAGATTTTCCTTTACTTGCTCCTCTTGGCGGAGCATTATGCCCAAGGGGCAGTTTGAGTTGATGATGGCTCTGGGCACAGGTTGCTTCACCAGCATGTCATCTGGACGCTTAGGTGGGTACATTTCCGAAAACAAGACTCCCTTGTTATAGCAGAACCCCGCTGTTACGTTCCTCACTGCTGCGTTTTCCTGGCTGCTACGTCATTTTCATCCGGTCCCGGCATAGCTTCCATAGGATCCAATGTATCAGGAACCCCGCTGTTACGTAGTAGCTGTGAAAACGTTCCCGCATGATACGTCGCAACTTAGCATCCCGAACCCGCCTGGGCTAAAGTAGGCAACGCACTCCAACCGCCATTTTGGCTTTTGACGAATTTTGGCTGGGCTTGCCTATGGAACTGGCTGCAAGAAGCCGCACGCCAGTTCGAGAGGCCGCCACTAGGTGGCCATTCGTGAAAAACGCTCTCACTATCATCACTGTGATTACGGTCACCGCATGGTTTTTGGACGGGTCGACTCACGGAGGAAGGAAACTCGGGAGAGGCCCTGACGTCACTGTTTGTGAAGCTAAAGTGAAGCCGGACCATAGCCGGGCGTTGGCGTTGCTCCATCTATCGGGCCAGCTCTCCTCCCTCGTTTACATTTCTCGCGAAACCACGCCGTGCTGCGTGCAACTGGGCTGCTCGGATGCGTGCGCTCCGCAGCAATACTAAACAATCGTTAGCACATTAGCATGATTACGCCAAAGAGGGCAAAATTTCGCGCGGATATTCCTTCGTCCGTTGCCATTGCCGTGGCGCGGTGACGACGAGGAGCACGAGCCACATGATGCCGGGGAGTTGCCAAATCCTAGCTTTGGAGAAGCCGTCGCGGCTCTGGACCTCCTTCGCAGGTACGCCGCACCTCACAGCGACGCTGACAGCAATGCGGCTTTCCAGGTTATTGAGAAACGTGTGGTGATTTCTAGCGAGCGAAAGAAACGGCAAGCCACCATTCTGGACTTTTTTAAGTCCTAAGCGCACTCTGTGGAAATAAATTGTCTGTAGTTGAAGCTGCACTTTTTTCATTCATTTTCGGAGCTTTCCTCACTGTTGCGTTTTCTTGGCTGTTACGTATTTTTTTTTCCCCCCGGTCTGGTAAAAAACGTATGAACGGGGTTCTGCATCCCAAGCTGCTTCGCCGTTGGCCATTTCCACACATCTGCTATGGACATCTTCGTTAATGTCTCCTCTTGATTGACATATGTAATCACTGCTGCTGCCACTGCTGCTGAATGCTTGCACTGCCCTGAAACACCACCTCTACAGGTGCAGTGAGCTTGTGTGATGTTCCTGCTGGCATCCAGCTGATGAAAAAAGAAATGTATGCAAGGCATTTTAATACCACACAAAAATGAGGGAACAATTTAATAAACATTATTAGCTCACCATCTACCTCTCACAAAATTTGGGAAGGCAATGCGAGGTCAGCTAGAGTTGTGCACGATTTATTTGTTTGTTAGGAACATGAAGCAGTGAACTGAGTTGCCTAGCATATTAATGTAAACACACCTAGCGGCACGGCACCGCGCTACAGCTACTCTAGAATTAAGCTTGGATGAAGAGTAGCTAGGCTACCAGAACTGTAGGGTCTGCAGGAAAAAAACAAAGTGCGACTTTCCAGCCCACGTAAGTAAGCTGTGCGGACCTTGTAATGACAGAAGTGCATAAACATACACGCTTCTGTGCATTTCTAGAATATATTTCACAACGACATTGTGGAATAAACAGTTGAAAGTAGTACCTGTCCTGTGTTTGACCTTACTTTTGTGCCGTCTCCCTTGTTTGCACCTTACAAAGCTTTTTTCTTCTTTTGGAAAACATAAACAAAGAAATGGGTCGTTACACCGAGCGACAAATTTAAGCGAAACACTGCGCAAGATGCGGCGACATGGCTGAAAATAGTCATGACCCGAAGCCTCGGTCGCAACAAAGGAATGCCGCCTAGCCAGTGGCCGTGATCTCATCTAAGCCATCGATAGTTCTAAATAGTCTCAATATTTAGCAAATACACGGGTATGGGTACACACCAATCATATTCGAAGCATTAAAGAATGATAACTTACCTCGATCGTTATGGCAAGACACACGTATTTGTCCTTCAATACCGACGTCACTGTAGCAAACCGTTCGTGCACGTCAAAAACATGCCCGCTTTGATGCAGTTTTTCGCCTTTCTTGATAGTGGCATTGTGGAAGAATGATCCCACTACAATATTGTTACGTAGGAAGACACTGACGAAAAGCTATTTACAAGTATATTTGCAAGGCAATACGCTGCGCTTGGCCAAGAGGCAACAGCCCGCGCTAGCTTCTAATCGTCGTCGTCGTCTTCACATTGCTCGCCTTTCGTGATCGCACATATGGTGCCGTAGCACTACCCCCGGCGGCAAAAGCGCCGTCCTGGAGCGACTAAAGATCGGACTCGGAAGCAGCGTAGTAGGCCTTGAGCCTACTGACGTGTACGACATCACTAGATGCCAGAGGAGAGGACGAGGTTGAACCCACAGGAGCAATTTCGTAAGTCACAGGCGTCACCTGGCGCAGCACGCGGTAGGGCCCTGTGTATCGCGAAAGGAGCTTCTCTGAAAGTCTGACGTGACGAGTGGGCGACCACAGGAGCACGAGCGCACCAGGCGAAAACTGTACGTCACGATGGCGGGCGTTGTACTGGCACTGCTGAGTGGTTTGTGAGGCCGTCAGTCGAGCACGGGCAAGCTGGCGTGCATGGTCGGCGAGGGCGATGGCGTCGCGCGCATACTCGCTTGTTGAGACCGCAGCAGGAGGAAGTGCCGTGTCTAAGGGCAAGGTAGGTTCGCGACCGTACAGTAGATAAAAGGGAGAAAATCCAGCGGTGTCGTGCCGGGAAGAATTGTACGCAAATGTTACATAAGGAAGGGCAATGTCCCAGTCGAGGTGGTCCTTGGAAACGTACTTGGCCAGCATATCGGTAAGAGTACGGTTTAACCGCTCTGTCAGGCCATTGGTTTGAGGATGGTATGAGGTAGTCAGTTTGTGTTGAATGGAGCAGGAACGCACAATGTCAGCGATAACTTTCGAGAGAAAGTTTCGACCACGGTCAGTAAGGAGCTGTCGCGGGGCGCCATGAAGCAAGATAATGTCACGCAAGAGAACGTCCGTGACGTCAGTGGCGCAACTGGTAGGGAGAGCCCGAGTGATAGCGTATCGGGAGGCGTAATCAGTCGTGACGGCTACCCATTTGTTCCCAGAGGATGACGTGGGAAAGGGACCGAGCAGGTCTAATCCAACACGAAAGAACGGTTCCACAGGGACGGTGATCGGCTGGAGATGACCGGCAGGTAGCAGCTGAGGTGTTTTCCGACGCTGGCAGGGATCACAGGCAGCAACATAGTGTCGAACGGAGCGAGCGAGACCAGGCCAATAGAAGCGGCGGCAGACGCGGTCGTACGTGCGGGTTACCCCAAGACGTCCTGCAGTGGGTGCGTCATGCATCTCAAAGAGCACAGTCTGTCGTAGCCGTTTTGGCACGACAAGAAGAAGGTCAGAGCCGTCAGGGAGGAAGTTCCTTCGATACAGAATGCCGCCCTGGAGGACATATCGGCGAACGGATGCGTCGGTAGGTGTAGAACGCAGACGCTCGATAAGTGCTCGCAGCGATAGGTCTCGGTACTGCTCATCGGCGATGTTAGCGAAGGCAGACACAGAGAAAATGCCGTTGGCGCTACTACTGTCGGCGTCGTCAGGCTCGTCGACCGGGTAGCGAGACAGGCAGTCAGCGTCCTTGTGTAGTCGGCCAGATTTATAGGTGACAGTATACGAATATTCTTGGAGGCGTAAGGCCCAGCGACCAAGTCTTCCTGTAGGATCTTTCAGTGAGCATAACCAGCAAAGCGCGTGATGGTCTGTGACAACGGAAAAGGATCGGCCATATAAGTACGGGCGGAATCTCGCAACCGCCCAAACTAGGGCCAGACACTCACGCTCAGTGATGGAATAGTTGCGCTCCGCGGGTGAGAGGAGCCGGCTGGCGTAAGCGATAACCCGGTCGTGGCCACGCTGGCGTTGTGCCAGTACCGCGCCAATTCCGCCGGCTCCGACAACCCGACTCCGCCGACTCCGACGGCGTCGGAGTCGGGTTGTCGGTGTCGGAGTCGGTGACTCGACGGCGCCGGGAGCCATGAAGGAAGGCTCGACGTACCGTCCACTGCGAAGCTCCGTGACGAGGTACAGGGAACGTCCACCTCCACCAGATATGTTACGTAGGAAGACACCGATGAAAAGCTATTTACAAGTATATTTGCAAGGCAATACGCTGCGCTTGGCCAAAAGGCAACTGTTGTGTGCGCGCGAAACCAAGCACGCGTGTTATCGCGTGCTGTCTGCGCATGCTCTCTGCCCGGCTATCTCTTATCGGGTAGCCCGTGCTGGTTTTAAAAGACCGCTCGCACGGGCCCACCGCGCGCAGTATGTAACCTGTTGGCTGCCTGCCAAGTAACAGGAATAAACGTTCTTTCGACGCTACGTCTACGCCGCCCAGTTCTTGGATGCCAGACATGACATATTGGCGACGAAGATGGGATGACCGCCGTACGGAATTCGCAGTGTGAAGAACCTGGCCTCTGTGTAAAAGCTTCCCGCCACGAAGATTTCCCTGCGGTGAAATTCCTGAAACTGGCATCACGGCAGCCGAAACTTCCAAGTGAGTCATGAGTCACATCGGCCACATTGAACCTTTCGACGAGACCACGAGTGACTGGCGCTCGTACGAGGAAAGGTTGAAAGCCTATCTTTTGGTCAACGATGTTCCAGTAGCAAAGAAGGTTCCTGCGTTCCTGAGTCTCATCGGCGCGAAGACCTACGCGCTGCTCAAGTCGCTGACGGCACCGGACGCACCGTCGTCACGAGAGTTTGACAGTCTCCTGAAACTCCTGAGCGATCACCTGGCACCGCAGTCGTCTGTCATCGCAGAGCGTGCTAAATTTTACAAGCGGTCACAGCGAAGCGGTGAGTCCATTACCGAATTTGTCGCGGAACTTCGAAGGCTGGTGCAGAGTTGCGAATTTGGAAGTTTCTTGGATGAAGCGCTCCGGGACTGTTTCGTTTGCGGCCTGCTCCGCGAGGACATTCAGCGTGTGTTGTTCACGGAAGACAAAAAGCTAACCTTCCAAAAGGCCGTAGATAGAGCTCTTGCCATGGAAACTGCAACGATTAGCGCGGCGTTCACGCATAACAGCGCATCCCCGGCGTACGAAGTGAATAAGGTTCGAGGCGAAAAGCAGTCTGTGATGTCGGCAAGCTGCTTCCGTTGCGGGTCACCCAATCACTCTAGCGAAGCATGCCCTCATATCGGCGATACATGTTACAATTGTAACCGAAAAGGGCATATTCAACGCGCCTGCAGGAAAGGAAAGAAAGCTAGGGAGGCAAAGCTCCGGAAACGTGTGAAGATGCTCACGTCCGTCCGAAACGAGTCGTCTGTCTCACTTAAATCATTCAACGCAGACCCATTTACTGTACCCGTGAACGTTGACGGTGTCCTACTGACGATGGAGCTTGACACCGGCGCAGCCGTATCCGTCATATCATGGCGCGAATTCCAGAGGTTGTTTCCACGTAAGCGACTTCAGCCAGCATCGTTAAAGCTGCGCACGTATACTGGGGCCATAGTAAAACCGAAGGGTCTGGCGAAAGTCGTCGTGCGCCACAACGACCAGTGCGTGGAGCTTCCCCTGTACGTCGTGGACTCTACAGGACCGGCACTCCTCGGCAGAGAATGGTTGCAAGATATTCGTTTGGATTGGAAGAACCTAGTTTTTTTTAATCACCTTGGTCTCTCTCGAGAAATATCAAAGCACTGGCAAGAAAAGCTGGAAGCCATGCTAGAAAGCCATTCCGAACTTTTCAAGGATGAGCTAGGTACCATCACGGAAGAGCAGGCCGAGCTTGTCCTTCGCGAAGGGTCACAGCCGAAGTTTGTAAAGGCAAGAAGCGTTCCCTTTGCTCTGCAACGTGCAGTAGAAGCGGAACTTGTGAAAATGGAGAAGCTTGGCATCATAACGCCTGTTGCTACAAGCGAATACGCAACGCCATTGGTACCGGTAGTGAAGAGGGATGGAAGCCTCCGACTGTGTGGCGATTATAAAACCACCGTCAATCCCTGTCTAGAAGTAGACCGCTACCCGCTACCTCGGATAGATGACCTTCTCGCAGCGCTTGCAGGAGGGGAGGAATTTTCGAAGATTGACCTGAGTAGGGCCTACCAGCAGGTAGTTATGGCGGAAGGCTCCCGGAAACTACTGACGATAAACACGCATAAGGGCTTGTATACTATGAACCGTCTGGCTTTCGGCATTTCGTCCGCCCCAAGCATATTTCAAAGAATTATGGACAACATGCTGAAAGGGTTGGAAGGAGTCAGTTGCTACCTTGACGACATCCTGGTCACAGGCAAGACCAAGCGAGAGCACTTCCGTAACTTGGAAGCCGTCTTGTCAAGATTGCAGGAACGCGGTGTGCGCATCCGGCGCGATAAGTGCTCGTTCTTTCAACGAGAGCTCCGTTATCTGGGCCACGTCATCAACGCCGAGGGTGTTTGCGCATCGCCTGAAAAGGTACTGGCACTACTAAATGCGCCTGCTCCAAAAGACAAGCAGCAACTGCAGTCATTCCTTGGGATGGTCATTTATTACGGCAAGTTTGTTCAGCGTCTCTCGACTTTGGCACAGCCGTTGTACAGGCTGCTAAAGCAAACAACGGAGTGGACGTGGGATGCGTCATGCCAGCTTGCTTTCACGGAGATAAAAGCAGCTATGGCTTCCCCTCCAGTTCTTGCCCATTATGATCCGAAGCGACCGCTTCAACTTGCCTGCGACGCATCTCAGTACGGTATAGGCGCAGTTCTTTCGCAGAAAATGATAAATGGATCAGTTCGACCGGTTGCCTACGCATCCCGCACCTTGTCAAGTGCCGAAAAGAACTACAGTCAGATCGAGAAAGAAGCCCTTGCCCTCGTATTCGGCGTAAAGAAGTTTCACTTCTACGTCTACGGTAGGTTCTTCACGCTTGTGACTGACCATAAACCACTGCAAACAATTCTCGGCCCGAAAACAGGCATTCCCGCGATGGCAGCTGCCCGCATGCAGCGTTGGGCGCTGACGCTGTCAGCCTACAACTATGCTCTTGAATTCAAGAAATCTTCCGATAATGCGGAAGCAGACTGTTTATCGCGCTTGCCGCTCGACAGCAGCGAAAAGCAATCAGAAGAAGAAAGCGAAATTTTTTATTCGCTTCGTTTGGAAACGCTGCCTGTCACAGGCCAAGACATCGCTCGTGAAACGAGGCGTGATCCATTACTAAGCAAGGTACTGAACTTCACAAGTGCTGGCTGGCCGTCGCATGTCGCTGAGAAGGAGTTGAAACATTTCTTCGACAAGCGTTTGGAGCTCACAGTTCATCAAGGGTGTTTAATGTACGGCATGAGAGTAGTTGTGCCTTCAAAACACCGAGCCTTCTTGCTTGAGGAACTTCATCAGGGTCATCCCGGTATCGTAAGATGCAAAGAACTCGCGAGGAGCTACGTCTGGTGGCCTGGTATCGACGCGGACCTAGAGCAACACGTGAAGAAATGTGAAGAGTGTCAACAGCAACGGAACGAACCAGCACCGGCTCCGCTTCATCCATGGTCATGGCCGACTTCGCCGTGGCAAAGAGTTCACTTGGATTTTGCTGGACCCATGAAAGACAAAATGTTCCTTGTTGCTGTGGACGCACACTCAAAATGGCCGGAAGTTTATGTCATGCAGAGGACTACGGCGTACCACACAATTCAGTGTCTCCAAGACCTGTTCTCGCGTTTTGGCGTACCCGAGACCATCGTGACCGACAACGGACCACAGTTCGTTTCCGAAGAATTCAAGAGCTTCGTCAAAGGCTTCGGTGGTCGTCATATCGTGAGTGCAGCGTACCATCCAAGCACGAATGGCCTTGCGGAGAGATTCGTACAGACAATGAAATCTGCGTTGCGGAAAGGACGACCCCAAGACTCCTTGCAGGCAACCTTACAGACGTTCCTGGTGACGTACCGCAACACGCCGCATGCGACTACAAGAGAAACTCCAGCAAACCTTTTCATAGGTAGACGACTGCGCACGAGACTCGACGCAGTCAAGCCTTCTGTCGGGGGAAGAGTGGCTCAGCAACAGCTCTCCGATATGGTGCGACGCAAGGCACGTGAGCGACTTTTCAACATCAATGATGAGGTCCTCGTGAGGAATTACAGAGGTCCTGAGAAATGGGTCCCTGGCACTATCATTCAGCAGTCTGGCCCCGTTTCATACAAGGTTCGCGTTAGAACGAATCATGGGGTGCTCATTTGGCGTCGTCATCAAGACCAGCTACTGCTCAGCATCGACAGCTCAAAGCAGAGCATCACGGAAGATTTTATTCCAGATTTCAGGGATCCTGAGAGCGCCAACGAGCCATTTCCAGCTGCGGCCCCTGCGGCAACGACCGACCCTCCAGGGGAGCGACGCTATCCACAGAGGGACCGGCGACCTCCTGACAGATATCAGCCATAGCATTAGTTGCATTGTATAATGTGGCAAAAGGACTTTGTGCTCATTAGGAGGAAGGAGATGTTGTGTGCGCGCGAAACCAAGCACGCGTGTTATCGCGTGCTGTCTGCGCATGCTCTCTGCCCGGCTATCTCTTATCGGGTAGCCCGTGCTGGTTTTAAAAGACCGCTCGCACGGGCCCACCGCGCGCAGTATGTAACCTGTTGGCTGCCTGCCAAGTAACAGGAATAAACGTTCTTTCGACGCTACGTCTACGCCGCCCAGTTCTTGGATGCCAGACATGACAGCAACAGCCCGCGCTAGCTTCTAATCGTCGTCGTCGTCTTCACACTGCTCGCCTTTCGTGATCGCACATATTGTGCCGTAGCAATATCTTTAAAGCCAGCTCGAAGGACTAATGCGCCAGCCACGGGCACTTCCACCGCCATAGCTTCCTATGCAAGGAGCCACTACCATCTGCTACAATTCTCAATATTGCACACGAGTTGCACCGCAAGCGGCGCTACGTGCGGCTTTCAAGGCGCCCCCTATAGGTCCCACACGGAGTGTATAACGGAGGACGGGAGGAAGCTCGAAACATCAAGAGCCGTGGCTGTTGGCATCGCTGTGGTTTCAGCATAACGCGTCAGATGGTCGACGCAGACTATAATCCAATGGTTGTCATTTGTTGAGCGTGGGAATGGGCCGAGAAGGTCCACTCCAACCATTTCGAAAGGAGATGATTATGGTGCCACAGGGTGAAGGAGTCCGATCGGAGCAGTACTAGGCCACTTGAATTGCTGTAACTTGTTACAACTGGCCACATTCTTTTCTATATCCCGTCGCATACTAGTCCAGTAGAAACGACTCTGAATTCGGTGGTATGTTCTAGTGAAACCTAGGTGCCCAGCGGTCGAGTCGTGCATATCACGGAGCATGTGGGTTCTCAAATTCTTAGGGACCACTAAGAGGTGATGGGCGCCATCAGCCACATAATTCTTCTTGTAAAGCAGGCCATCTTGGATGGCAAAGCCATTTTTACCTGTTGGTTGAGCAGCTGAGGCGAAGGGGACATCCAGGCTGCGGTCGTCACGCTGCTCTTCCTGGAAAATGGCCAGGTCGGGAAAAAGAATGTCGTTGATGGCGGCCAGAAACTCATCGGAATTGTTGGCGTCACATGCACTTGTTTTTAGAGGGAGCCTCGAAAACATTCGGTGCCTGCATGATGTCAGCCACTCTTGTAACAGACTGCAAAGTCAAATTCCTGCAAACGTAGCGCCCATCGAGCAAGGCGGCCAGACGGGTCTCAGAGACCAACCAGCCAACATAGGCAAGAAAGGCAGCTTGTGCGTTATCGAAACTTCGTTATCATTATATAAGGCCGAGAAGAAGTTTCTTGAGTGTTGTGTATCATAAATGTTTGATTAGATGTGTGGTTGTAAGTTTTCTCCATGCGTATGCATTAACTGACATTATATATGTGCCTGTGTTGTTTGAATAAAGCAGTTGCGAGTGGCGCCCTGTCCCGTTATCTTCTCTTGTGTGTGTCCGTTTATTTGGCGTCTTTATATTTTATAATGAACAGCTACCAACTAGCCCAAGAAGAAGTGCTTTTAAGCGTTTCTGCCATTGAACTGGCTTGCACGTTGGTAAAAGCTGAGCCATTCGTCCACGTCTTCCCCAGCTTCATCTTAACACTTTTTGTGCGCAAACAAACAGGGACGAAGAATAGGGGCAACACAAGGACGAGCGCTTTCTAACAACTGGATTTATTTTTGAAGAACTACCTGCTTAAATACCCACAGATCTGCGCGATCTAGTCAACAGAGCACGCCTATAGCGCATATGATACCCGCTGATCTGCACGATCAAGTCAAAAGAGCAACGTCAATATTACATATAACACTTGTGATAAAAGATTTAGAAGGTGTAGTAAGTAAGGTATACAGATATGTCGATGACTACTTGATTTTAGGCTGTCCTGTAGACAAGGGTGCTTTCAGGAATACGGTAGTAGAAGCCTTCAATTCTCTGGTGCAAGGGCTTAACATTTACTTCGGAAGTACCGGTAGATAATAAGCTACAGTTTCTTGATGTCAAGTTAACATTCCTACCGGAACATGTGTGTTGGTCATTCTCACCCCGAGCTGGAAAACCGCTAATGAACTATGCCTCAAACCATTCCAGGCTTGTGAAGAATGGGATAGTCATTTCGTGTTTCCGGTCAGCGTTGTTGAAGTCATGTCACCACACTGTAAAGATCGCATTTTTTGAGCAGGTTGATAGGTTGAGAAAGGCTAGGTACCCGCTCGTTGTGATGCTGGCATCGTGCGCTAGACTAATGAAAGAACTTAACAAGGATAAAGGACAATGCACAAAGAATCAAAGGCAGAAGGATGTAGCTTTCAATGTTTCAGTGATTCCGTATGTGCACGGCCTTTCACACAGACTTAAAAAGGTGGCTAGTAGTTATGAAGTAAAAGTGGTATTTTCGGCAAAAAACAAAATAGGTAGTGTGTGTTCCAAGGTTAAAAAGAAGTTCGAAAGTAAGGATGATGTAAATAAAGAATGTAGTGTTAAACATCCACGCAAGAACCAATTTGTTGATTGCGCGAAGAACGTTGTTTACCAGATTCCTATGACGTGTGGCCATGTGTGCGTAGGGCAGACTGGGAGATGCATTAACACGAGGTTAAGGGAGCACTTGTCTAGTCTGAAAGGTCGCCCTAGTACGCATTTGGCAATGCATTGCCAAGAACATGATTGCTCCCCTTGTCTTACTGGCACAGACATTTTGTATAGGCATAGGAATCAAACCGCTAGGGAAATCGTGGAAGCACACTGGATTGAAAAACAAAAAGAAAAATGCATCAGCCATCCTTTTGTTTCATTGTTAGATAAAGAAAATTCGCTTCTATCATCACATCTTTAACGCATTTTATTGTAAGTGGTTGTTTTTATGCACTTTGCTGTTTTTAGTATGACCGGGTGGCTTTTGTCCACGTCTTTTTATCACAAGTGTTATATGTAATATTGACGCTCTTTTGACTTGATCGCGCAGATCAGCGGGTATCATATGCGCTATAGGCGTGCTCTGTTGACTAGATCGCGCAGATCTGTGGGTATTTAAGCAGGTAGTTCTTCAAAAATAAAACCAGTTGTTAGAAAGCGCTCGTCCTTGTGTTGCCCCTATTCTTCGTCCCTGTTTGTTTGCGCACAAAAAGTGTTAAGATGAATCTGTTCCAACTAGGCCGACTCGCAGTTATGCTTCGGTTCCCCAGTTTTTCCGGCGAAGGTTCGTGGTTCGATGTAGGGCTGCTTTGGGTAGCTTGAAGAAGGTGGCAGGTTGTCGCCATCAGAAGCCATCTGTGGTGGCAGACCAGCAATTCAGCGACTTCGGCGAAGCTCCATAAATTGCGCTTCTGCGGGTGGTTCGTCGTCGTTCTTCGGGGGCGCCATTGTTTTACCCTGCACCTCCACCGAAACTGTTACGATGGGGTGTGTTTATTTAAAGATGAATTGGTGAAAAGGGGCTGCGCCGACACCGAACCGCTACAAAGACAAGCGCACTTCGTTCTTCTCTTCCTCCGTTCCCTCTGTAGCTTTAGCGTAACACTATGTTTCATCAGAAAAAGGAACACATCAGAAACGAGATAGAGAAAAAAACGACTGAGCAGTCACCTCGAGAAGAGACACCGCACGCGGCCATACTGAAATTATGACTGCGTGCACCCCAGTGTACAGAAATTCACAAACCGCAACTGATAGAGGAAACACAACCAAACGCAAAAAAAAAAATAATAATAATAATTCTGAACTTCAGTCGCGTGGGGCCATATTTACAGGGACTGACGACTGGCCAGAATGTGTTGCAAGATGTTTATGGAGATGAAAGGACCATGATTTATGGTGATGAAATCCAGCACGCTGTTTACAATTTAAGTAGGAATTGTAATTTTAAATTGGCTAACAAAGTCTCAAAAACCAGGAAGTGGCGAGGCCTGGCGGTGAAATCTTAGTAGTTTGGATGTATTCTATGAGATCACTGTACGTAAGTCTACTGTTATTAAGTATAGCATAACTATTGCATAAAATTGCAGTTGGTATATTATTAGACACTCGTGCTTTATTTTGTGCTTCGGAAATCAAAAGCGCACGCATGGCTGCGGCAACACGCTGAACTGTGTATCACGTGTGAAAGTGCAGTTTCACTTTTGATCCTATTGGTTTTGTTTTGACTAGTTAAGTACCAAAGCAGTTGGACAGGAGACCATGAAAAGACATGGCTATTATTGCAGAAATACTTTAACACTTCAGAAAACATGAATCACAGGAACATCGACTTCATAAACAAAATAATACTTTCTCACAGCTTCGGCCACACCTATCGTCTGCCTGTCAAATGTTGCTGTATGAACGGTATCACACTTACTTATCACTGTTTTCAGCATGCTTCCGTTGAAGGACTACATCCTCATTGCAGATTGAAAGATTCTAATAAAAAATGTTCCATGGGCGTTTTCTGACTGTTAAGCTTTACATTGCACAAAAAAAAAAGTATGGGTACCATGAAAATTGGTTGTCAGTCCCATTAAGCTACAGGAAACATGATAAGGGTGGCTGTAAATAATTATAGCCTTCATGCACCCTTTGGAGGTAGCAGACGACATGATGTGGCCACGTGAATAAGTGCTTGGAAGTAAACAAGTCGAGTTATGCGCCTCACTTGCAAAAACAGAATTTCAAATGATTTTAGACGACTCCATAAAAATAGCAGCACCTCTCAACAACCAGTTGTGTTGAATAAGCAGATCAGTGCCATATGTGTGCATGTGGGTCGGATCAGCTATACAGTTACAGCAAAAACCCTCAGTTCAATAAGACATGGTCACCCAGGATCACTGGGAAGTTTTACTGTGCACACGTTTGCCGTAGTAGTTCAACGGCTGGACACACCCTCAGTGATGGTTGGCGATGTTCCCAGGTGGTTGGGGAAACACTGTACAACATGCTGCGCCTTGAGGAAAGCCTAGTGGATGCAGAAGACCGGCCGCTACATCCGCACCGGGTTATCGCCACACAGGTGAGTGTCCTTAATATAAGCTGGAACAGCGAGACAAAAATGGGGACACACCGTACAGGACAAGTGCTGACTGCCAATTCAGTTTTATTCTTAGAAATGCTGGGTGATGGAGTGCATGTGCTAAAACCTAGAAGGCCAAGTTTTTAAAGTAGAGAAAAAAGGAAGCAATAGCAGGAGCATTCTGCTTAAGAAAGCCAAAACGTAAATACGCCCTCTTTTGCATTGTTGGAAAAAAAAGGTAGCCTTTCTGCATGCGAAGTTGCCTTGTACCAGTGTACACGTGCTTGTTCTAGGCAGACTACAAAAGGCTGGCATTCTTAAGTTTAGTTTCTAGCCCAAAACTGTATCTTGTGACTATGGCATAGACTGCTCATAATGTAAGTTGCTGGAGTCACGTATTTCTACACTATAAGATGGACCGCACTATAAACAAAACATTTTCCAAAGGTTGTGCATGTGCTAAACATGTATATCAAAAAGTTGCATGTGTCCAGGAGTCTAAGCATATGGCCAGAATGTGCCTTCACTGCAGACAGCATAGGCATTTCTCACCCTTCTTCCAATGACGAGCATGGAAATGAAGTGTCCAACAATTCAAAGAGAAAATAGCATTCAAGAATGGGATTTACAAAGTAGCGCTTCCATGGAAGCCTGTCATGACAAATCTAGCAGACAACTGAAGTGTTGCACTTAGACGCCTTCAAGATTTATTTTGGTAATTTGGCACTAATGAGGAGCTTCTTCAGCAGTATGACAAAGCAGTCAGACAGTATGAAGGGGGTGATCACGCTGAAAAAATCAATGGACAAGATGCAGCAGAGAGGTTTTACTACATGCCACAGCATGCCGTTATCAGAGGATCATCCTTGGTGACATGGCTGACGGTAGTCTTGGTGCCTCCTGGCATATGTGGAGTAGCGTCTCTGAACGACTTATTAGAATAAGGATGCAAGATCAACTACAACATGGTTAAAATGCTTGTGTATTTCAGACTGCACATGATTGGAATTGCTGCCAATGTCCAAAAAATGTTTCTTCAAATCGGCATTCAAGAGCCTGATCGCGACACTTGCAGTTTTTATGTTTTGACAGCATGCCGATGCCAAGCAAACCTGTGCCAAAAATAGGATAGGAAAGGAAAGTATAGGATGACATGAGTGCCATTTGTAAGTACACCAAGTCACCTTTGTCACCAGCGCTGCAGTATCATTCAAGCGAATCAAATCTGTGCCGAGATCAACTGCAATGCAACTTGCTCAAAATTTCATGTTGATGACCTCATCGCAGGAGTTTCTTCTTCAAAAGCTTTCTGTCTTTATAAAGAAGTGAATCTCATGATGAGCAAAGCGGGCATGAAGCTGCAAAAATGTCCCACTAATGATGATGAGCTAAGGCGGCACATCACTGATGGATTGTACCCTGTCCCAGCAGTGGCTCCTACCAAGGTTCTTGATGTGCTATTGGGAACAGCAGCTGACAAGCTTATTCCAAACATTGAATCGTTGTTGCAGCTTCTTGTAAAAAAAAGTGACACCAAGAGATGTGTCCTTCAGACAACCGTACCGTTTTTCTATCAATTAGGTTGGGTATCACCATTCTTTGTTGCGATAAAAGTCCTCTTTTAAAGATTGTGGGAGCATGGCACAGCGTGGGAAGAAGTAATGCCTGAGCCACTTAGACAAGAATAGGAAACTTGGTCCAATAAGCGAACATTGTTAAACTGTGCGAACAAACGGACCACAGAGACAGCATGGGACAAGGACGGGCGCAGTCCTTGTCCCATGACCGGACTGCGCCCATGACCGGACAAGGACTGCGCCCGTCCTTGTCCCATGCTGTCTCTGTGGTCCGTTTGTTTGCGCAGTTTAACAATGTTCGCTAATATGTACCAGCTCGCCCAACAACAAGTTCTAAACTACATTGGTCCAATAAGCTGAAATGCTCTCAGGTGTTTTCACTCTCCAGGTGCGAGCTGAAGTTATTAAATGGCAAGCCTACAAGCTCACAGCTTCACGTATTTGCGGATGCCAGTTCTAATAGATTATCTGAGACTTGAAGACCTGCGCGGTAATGTTGACGTTCAGTTTCTGTTTTTGTAGTGTATAGTACCTACAATCAAACAGAACACATTATCATGTTTGGAATTGGTAGCCGCAGTTCTGGATTCTAGAGTCCTAAAGTTCTTGCGAGAGGCTCTAGAGTTGAGGCACTGGAAAATAGACAAGCACCTGTGGGTGCATTCAATTGCAACGCTTTGTGGGATACAAAGCTCAGCAACCAAGTGGAAGCAATTTGTCTATAACAGAGTTAATGAGATACGTGAACAGGTCCATACCAGTGGCATCAATGGTTTTCACACCCTTCAAACAAGGTGAAAAATAATACGCCTGAAGCTCCTTTACTCCTTGATGAACCGTAAATTTTCTTTAGATCCTAGTCCATACATAACTCTTTCTGCATCCAGGAAAACCTGTCATTCCCACCCCCTCGCTCTCTCCCCTTACGTTGCCAGGACAAGCCTCTTTAAATTTTCATTCTTTCCTTGAACTAAAGAAGAATGGAACCTCATCCCTTTCCATCATCTGAACTCCCCTGAATCAATTCAAACTCATATTATTAGTATTTCCTAACATTGCTGTTTCGTGCTATATTGTTTCATTTCATGAATTTCATATTTTTGCAATTCTGCCTTTTGTACGCGTATTTTTTATTTGTTACCCTGCCCCTCCTGCTTGGGCCACACAGCCTGCATTATGATGTAAATAAATAAATAAATAAATAATCAGTTGACATGATATCCATCTGCAGAGATCCTATTCCAGTTTTACATATTTTCTAAAACTGCATTCAAATTACACACGTTTCATATTCCACCATAAACAATACATCAGGTGCAATACTCCTACCTACCGAGAGCCAACTGTTTTTCCTGTATGAGGGAGCTCAGTGAAGAAATGGGTGTCCCACTCCTCGATCATCACTTAATGGCTTCAGCAAAGCCGTTGCCACCATGGCACTGGCGGGTTATAGAATGTGACACATTGTTTATAGGCATTACAAAACGTGCTCCAGAAGCATATAGTCTAATGCATTTCCTCAAACTTCAGTCAAAATATTTGTGCCCAGAGTTTTATTGACACATCTAAGGTTCATACTTGCATTTGTTATGCAGCCTTCAATATATCATTTTTGGAGTCTAATGTTTTGCACCCGGAAACAAGTACAGTTAAGCTCGATCTAATGGGACCTGATTTTACGAACTTCCTGATCTAACAAAGAAATTTCCATTCCATGGCAAGTACATTGTACGACAAATACAAGTACAAGGCATTGAACCCATAAGGTTCACTGTTGTCATCAACCCAAATTAATGAAACTAGCTTGCATTAAAACCGATTTAGAGAAGTTTTTCCAGAAATAAATGAATAAAAAAAGCTGTGATTTCTTTCCAGTTTTGACGCAGATGGATTTTTATTCAAGCGTGCGCTCTAACGCTCTCGCGTTAAAACATCCGTTCATCCTAGTCACCACCCTAGCTTTATTTTGACGAGGCTGCACACCACGCTCATGCACAGAACAATGGACTCGGCAGTTACTAGCGTTCTTACGTACCAGAAGGCGCTAGGGGTGGCAGTATTTGGCCGCCCTCGCAGACTTGTGTAATCTGATTGCGTGTATGCGCGACGCGAATTGTGCAGAACTTTCTGGAAGACATGCAGGCACTAGCGACTACTCTGGAACCTGCAATGACACGTGTATAAAAGCCGACGCGCTTGACCGGCAGATCAGATTTTGATGATCGCCAACTGTGTTCGCCGCTATCGCTGTGCTTTGCTATCGCTGTGCTTTGCTATCGCTGTGCCTGCTTTTGTGGGCACAAGTTCGCACAATAAAAGTTAGTTTCTTCATTCAGAGGTTGGCTGCTGTATTATTCACTGTCACTACTACGCAACATCTGATGGAGGTGCTAGTACGTTCATGTACTGAACACCCCACAATGCTGTGAGCCAAGCCCGAGCCATGAAGATGACGCTGACGTTGCCAAGGACCAGCAAGCTAGTTTCAGGCTGCAAGGGTTGCCCCCGTAGCATGGACTTTTGCCTGAGAAGACCAGGAAGCGCACGGCCACGACAGCAGCTACAATGACAGCCCTAGTGCCACCAGCACCAATCATGCTGCAGTGGCCCAGGCAACTACCGACGTTCCACGGTTCAACATTCGAGGGCCTGGAAAGCTGCCTGGAGACGTATGAGAGGGTTGGTACATTTAATAGCTGTAACAGCAACGACAAATTGCAACATGTCTTTTTCATATTGAAAGACGCTGCCAGGACATGGTTCAGGAATCGAGAAGCCACCTTGACGACGTGGGACCTGTTTCAGAGTGGCTTCCTGCAGACATTCACAAGTGTTTTATGCAACGAGCGAGCCCAAGCTCTACTAGAAATTCGAGTGCAGCTGCCCAATGAGACCATCACGATCTTCACGGAGGAGATGGCTCATCTCTTCTAGCGTGTTGACCCAGAAATGTCAGAAAAGAAAAAAGTTCGCTTCTTGATGAGGGGTGTCAAGCAAGAGCTCTTTGCCAGATTGATACGAAACTCGCCCAAGACTATTGCTGAATTTGTCTCCGAAGCCACAACCATTGAGAAGACTCTCTATATGCGTACAAGGCCATATAACCGCCGAAACGTGGAGGGTACGCTCTGCGTGCTCCTAGGGTGAAGGCAAGCTGCAGATCTGGCCACACAGATTGTCATTCCGTGCTATTCTCCAACCTGCAGTGCTTGTATTCGCAGCTACGTCATGTTCGAACAAATAAGGCAATCAGCAGCGTCACCTGTAGCATCATTTATTGCTTTGAGGAATAAACAACATTGGCAGAAGGAAATCCTCTCTCTAATAAGTAATTATTATTATTATTATTATTATTGCGAGACAGTTGTTAAGCCTCAACGCTTTATTTCGCAGCTTGCGCGCTGAAGATGACGCTGACCATGATGTGAATATATACAGATGAAGAAGATGAAGGGGTAATATAATGCTCACACAATTTCCCCCGCGCGCGGAAGCGGCCAACATGGCTGCTGGTTATGGCGGGAAATGCCGTGTGAAAGGCTTTAAACGCGAAACATGCACAATCTCTGTGGCACGGCAGCAGCCGTCCAAAGGCGGAAACAACTGGAGCGACACGACAATTCACTGTTCCTGAAATGTCTGTTCCTGAAATGTCTGTTCCTGAAGTCTGTTCCTGAACAATGTAGGGCCCGATAAAACGGCACCGAAATTTCTTGCTCAATCCAGGAGCGCGAACTGGGGTCCACAGTAACACTTCGTCTCCAGGTTGGAAGGAAGCGACACGGTGAGATGCATCATAGCGAATTTTTCGGTCTTGTTGACTGGCGTCGATGTTGAGGCGAGCACGTTCGCGACACCGGGCAATGCGCGAAACGAACTGCTCCCACACTGATGTGGACGAAGGCACGGGGACATCGAAGAAAGAAACGTCAAGGATAGTGAGCGATTGGCGACCATACACAAGGAAAAAGGGCAAGTACCCCGTATTGCGTTGGACGGCCATGTTGTATGCGAAAGTGACGAATGGTAGAATGACATCCCAATTGGTGTGGTCAGGGTTGATGTACATAGATATCATGTCGGACAGCGTGCAATGAAAGCGCTCTGTGAGACCATTAGTTATAGGGTGGTAGCTGGAAGTTGTTTTATGGATGATATTGGACGCACGGAGAACATCGTCGGGAAGTTTAGAGAGAAAGGTCCTGCCGCGGTCACTCAAAAGGACACGTGGGGCTCCGTGCCGTAAAAAGATGGCTTCCAAGAAAAAGGTGCAACCTCCTCTGCGGATCCCGAAGATAGTGTGGCTGTTTCAGCGTACTGTGTCAAGTGGTCTACAGCTGTGACGATCCATCGTTTACTGCCGGTGGTTAAGGGTAGCGGTCCATAGAGGTCGATACCAACGACTGCGAAAGGAGCTTCAGGACACGGGACAGGTTGGAGCAGTCCAGCCGGAGGTGAGGTCAGTCGTTTGCGGTGTTGGCAGAGCGAACAGGAAGCCACGTATTTGGCTACACTGGTTGCAAGTCCAGGCCAAGAGAAGCGGCTGCGAATTCGCTCATAGGTTTTATGGAAACGAAAGTGACCGGCAATGGGATCGTCGTGAAAGGTCTCCAATATCTGGGCCCGAAGTGATCGGGGAACGACAGGAACCCAACCCTTCGGGATGAAACACGTACTGGTATAATATCGAATTTTCGATCTTGAAGTTCTTCAACTGCCGGCGGAGCCTAGCGTTAGGTGTGCGAGATGATCCGCGAATAGGTTCCATAACGGAGTGGCAGTAGGAGTCACTACGTTGGCAAGATGCAAACGTATGACAATGGCTGGATGGTAGTCGGTCGAGAGCTGCGAGCAAACGGAATGCAGATGACGCATCCTGCGGTTTGTTCAGGGACGGTGGTAAGCAAGCAGCGTTTGAAGATGGTAGTAGGGGACGAGAGAGAGCATCGGCATCCTGGTGTTTCTTTCCAGACTTCCACGTAACCTCGAAGTCATATTCTTGTAGACAAAGTATCCAACGGTTGAGACGTCCCGTTAAATTCTTTAGCGTTGCCAACCAGCACAAGGCGTGGTGGTCAGTAACGACCGTAAAGTGGCGGCTGTGCAGTTAAGGCCGAAATTTGTGGACGGACCAAACAACAGCGAGACACTCTTGCTCGGTAATCGTATAATTTTTCTCTGTGGCTGTTAGCGTGAGACTTGCGTATGCAACCACATGTTCTTCGGAATTTTGCTGACGTTGCAGAAGAACTGCGCCGATACCGTGTCCACTGGCGTCAGTATGTAGAAGAGTGAGTGTGGTGTTGTCGAAATGACAAAGCACAGGTTCGGACGTGAGGGCACGCTTTAGGGCGTCAAAAGCAGTTTGGCATTCGTCCGACCATACGTAGGGAGCTCCAGAAGGAAGGAGGTGATGGAGCGGCGCCGCAATTGTGGCAAAGTTACATATGAAGCACCGGAAATGCGAAGCTAGGCCAAGGAAGCTACGCAAGCCTTTGGCGCGTTGAGGCCTGGGGAAACGGAGGACAGCGGTAATCTTATCGGGGTCAGGTCGAAGGCCCTCCTTGCTGACAAGGTGTCCGAGTACTTTAATGGTTTTGCTGGTGAAGTGGCACTTTTTGTATTCAGCTGAAAGGGAGCAGCCGAGAGGCATGTCAGGGCTTCATCGAGGCGCTGCAAGTGCTGATGGAACGTCGACAAAAATATGATGGTGTCATCAAGGCAGCATAAGCAAGTCTTCCACTTTAGTCCCCATAATATGGTGTCAATCATCCGCTCAAATGTGGCAGGAGCATTACACAGGCAGAAAAGCATTACGTTAAATTCGTAAAGTCCATCGGGTGTGCAAAAGGCAGTTTTCTCCTTGTCTGCGTTGTGCATGGGGATCTGCCACTATCCGGAGCGTAGAACAAGGCTGGAGAAATGCTCCATTCCTTGTAATGAATCTATCGCATCATAGATTCGGGGCAGTGGATATACATCTTTGCGGGTTATTTTGTTCAAGGCACAGTAGTCTATGCAAAATCGTGCTGAGCCGTCTTTGTTACGCACCAAAACGACAGGTGACAACCAAGGACTTGAGGAAGGGCGGATTATGCTACCTTGCAGCATGTTGGCAACGAGGGTATTGATGACCTGGCATTAGGCAGAAAAAACGCAATATGGCCTTTGGCGCACTATGGAAGTTCCATCTGTGTGTATGCGATGAACCGTCGTAGAAGTCTGTCCCAGAAGAGGAGAGTGTACGTCGAAGGAGTCTTTATGCTTGGATAACAACGCCAGTAACTCCCCCGTCTGCTGTGACATTAAATCGGAGCTGATGGTACTAGCGAGAACAGAAGCAGGGACTGGATCCATAGCTGTGGGTGGTTGTGAAACAACAGTAGTCGAGGTAAGCACAGAGACAGGCTGTGTGTCCAAGATGCACATGAAAGTGGCGCCTTTAGAAAGCTGAACTGGGTGATTGGTTGTGTAAAGTACAGCCAAAGTGGCCGTGCCGTTCGTAAAGCGAACGAGGCTGGGTGCCAGAGCAATCCCTTTGGATAGGCAACGGGCTGACAGTACAACTAAAACATCACCATCGGTGATGTCAGAGTTATCTACAAGGAGTTGTTTGCAGCCAGGTGGCAGCATACAATCGTCAGCAGTTCGTGAGTGAAGGCACGGTTCGTACACGTCGTCGGAACTGTCGGTCCCTGTCAAGTTAACAAGGCATTGACGGCATGAGATGAAGGCAGACGCCGAAGCCACGGCGTTTGTCCTGTTGTCGTCTTCGGCAAAAACGCGATATTTGCCCGCAAATACCTCAATAATAACAAATTGGGCAGTGCGTAGGCCGGGTAGTGTAAAATGCTGTGGCAGGCGGACAGGGTGCTAGAGTCGCCAGATGGTTGGGAGCAGTAGCAGGAGCAAGAGGAGCAGTCTGAACGAACACTGGTTGCATAGCCGCAACTTGAGCATGCGAGGTTGACGGCGAAGGAGGGGCACAGCTTGCAGCGCAGGTCATGGAGGACAGCTCCTCTTTGATGATGTCGTGAAGGCCAGGAACGGAAGGTTGAGGCTGGAAAACAGGAGGACTGAGCAGGCCACACGCTTGGAGCTCTTTGCATATGAGAGGCTGAATCAGCATGTGCAAGTCCGTATCCGAGGAAGGAGGCGTGTCACAGGCGACAGGTTGTAAACAGATGGCCTGCAGTGCATCCAGGTGTTGGCAAGTCGCGATCACATCGGTAATGGTATTTGGATTCTTGATTGCCAGTGCATTGAACGCGACGTGGGCACTGCCCTTTAGGATATGACGAACACGATCAGATTCCGTCATTGTGGCGTCAACACGGCGACAAAGGGTGAGGACGTCCTCGATATAAGAGGTATATGTTTCCCCGGGAAGTTGCGTGCGTCCATCAAGCTTTTTCTTGGCGACCTCAGAGCGAACATTGGGAGCGCCAAAAATCTGCTGAAGCTGGTGTTTGAATGCCGCCCAGTCAGGCAAGGTGCTCTCATGGTTGAGAAACCAAGTCCTGGCAACATCAGTGAGGTAGAATGCGACATTTCGAAGCTTGTGCATGTCATCCCACCGGTTAGAGTCACTCACGCGGTCATAATTGTCCAGCCAGTCATCAACGTCTTCACTGCGAAGGCCAGCAAACATGGTGAGATCGCGCTGCCGCATGCTGACGGTCCATGAAGGAACGGCCGGTGGGGCAGAGACGGTGACGCAGGAGGCTCCTGGAGGATCTTCTTGGGGCATGCTGGCGGAAAGGTGGAGCTAGCGGCGGCCTGAATGAAGCCTAGGGAAACTCGAAGGCGTAGAGGACCAAGGGATCGAAAGCAGCCTCCACCACTTGCGAGACAGCTGTTAAGCTTCAACGGTTTGTTTCGCAGCTCGCGCGCTGAAGATGACGCTGGCCATGATGATGAATATATACAGATGAAGAAGATGAAGCGGTAATATAATGCTAACATTATTATTATTATTATTATTATTATTATTATTATTGTTGTTGTTGTTGTTGTTGTTGTTGTTGTTGTTGTTGTTGTTATTATTATCTTTATTATTATTATAAGTGATTATTAGTTTGCCCTGTTGTATGGGTTAGTCAGGCAAGCGTGGTCACTCACGGGTTACAGCAGGTAAATCCAGCATGTTAGAGGTCAGCCACAAGAGAGAGAGTCTCCACCGATGACATACTTTTATACCTCTTCCTTTTTACCTTTTGCGAGGGGAGTATCGTCCTCACCCATTGGATACCTTTCCTTTTCCTGTGAGCAGGGTGGGGGAAAGGAATACGAATGTCACAAGAGTGACGGAGAAAGGGTGCATAGTGCCTCTCTCTCGTGTCTACACCGGCTCTCGATGTGTCCGCAACAAGCGAAAAAGATGACGTGAGTACGTGGGAGGAAATGGGAGCAGTGTTCCCCACATCCTCCTCCCCTTATGAAGGCCCTCCGACGCGAAATACTCGGACACATGCTAATTCCTCCAGGATGGCCCAAAAGCTAGCCTCCACATCCATTTCTTGTGGTGCCTCCGGCTACAGCGATGCGTCCGGGGTTGTTGCTGACGCTGCCTCTGATGCTGCGTTCCCGCTGTTCTGCACAGGAGTCGAGGGACGAGGTGGACTACCAGTAAAATGTAAACCAAAACAATGTTTCTTCCCACTCCCCAAAGCCCCTTATATACAAGGTCCTTTCACATTGTAGTGCCACCTTATATACACAGGTGGCAACCTCTACACCCGCCGTCGTTGTCAATCACCGCCGCTGTGTCCTTGGGCATTATGCCCGCCGTCATCTTCGTGGCTGGCTATACATATGTTGCCGACAGATCCACACCATCCTGGGGCGTCCATGTTGCCACATCCTGGGTGCCACTGCCTGGTTGCCTGGGGGTCTTCGGGCCAGGCTCCCTCTGTGGGACAGACTGAGCCTCGGACGGAGAGGCCAGGCAGCGAGGTATTGCAAATGGGTTGCAAGCCCCAAGGGTAGCAGCGTTGGCCTGGCGGCCTGGGGCACAACTGGAAGCATCCGAAGGTCCCGGCAAAGCATGAGTCGACTGCTAACAGAACAACTTGTTTATTCTAGCATCGCAAAAGAGCGGGCGGTCAGGTCGACCGAAGTGGAGAGACGGGAGAGCACGTTAGTCGACGGATGAAATCGGAGCCTCTCTCTTGGCGTCCGGGGGCAGCTGCTTTTATACTCTCGCAGTTGAGGGCAAGAAGGAACGTCTCATCAGAGGCACACGTGACGCGGGGCACGGACATGCTGAGAGACACGTTGAAACGAGTAGGTGACGCATCCGCCGGGCCGGCGCCGGTCAGACCTCCTCTCTTCACAGTTGGGGGAGCTCCTCTCCCCGGCTGCCGCGCTTTGACAAGCATGGGCACCAACATGCACACACACACACACGCACACACGAAGACACGTGGCATTGGAACATGCCTGGACGCGCTTGGCGGGGAGGCGTAGCGGCGGCACCGAATGGGCCAAAATGTCCGCCGCTTTGAACGAAGCCCCGGCGTCCGCTGCATCCGCGCCGGCTATACCGCGCGTCGTAGGCGAAACGTAACAGACCGCCCCGCCGGGGGAAGGAGATCCCGATGGTCAGGGGACTGCATCCGCTGTCCGGAGGGATGTCGCTCGATGATGCTCACAACCGAAGTCGGTCGTCCCTCGGCGTTTCTTGAGCACAGCGCACCGAGAAGGCCTCGTTCTCACGTTCAGGTTCACACAGGACACTGCAAAGTGACTTCGGGAGAGTTGCCATTTTTGTTTCTCGTTCCCAGCAAGCGTTAGAACTACGCCGAAACTCAACCGCTCAGTCAGCAAGCACGGCACAACCCTCACTAAGCCCTGCCAGGCTCTTTCCCCTTTTATACCACTGCCTAGTTCCTTACAGTAGTCTAGCAGCACTCAGAACGCGTCCACAAATTGGAAAATTGCACTAGAAAGCATGTCATCACTTTGAAACACTAAACAAAAGCAATATGTTAAAAATCCTGCCTCAGGAAGAAAAACATCAGTAACAAACAACTCTGAGGCTGATTCCTACGTTAGGGGCTTCGACTTAAGCCGTCGGCGTTACCGTTGAGACTCCCCTTTTTGTAACGCACCTCAAAGGAATATTGTTGCAAAGCGAGGCTCCAGCGCAGGAGGCGGCCATTTTTGGGAGAGATGGTCTGCAGCCATTGGAGAGGGCAGTGATCCGTCTCAATGATAAACCTCGAGCCGGCTAGGTAGCATGACAATTTCTGAACGGCCCATACGAGACACGCACACTCTTTCTCAGTGGCGCTGTACGCCTGCTCACGACTGGTCAGCTTACGACTAGCATACAGGACGGGGTGTTCCACTTCTCCATTTTCCTGTTGGCACAGTACAACGCCCATGCCTCGCTCACTAGCATCGCACTGAACAACGAACCCTTTTGTGTAGTCTGGCCATCGTAGCACAGGCTGGCTTGTTAGGGTGCTCTTTAGGGCGCTAAAAGCTCTTTCCTTTGTCTCGTCCCAGACGACTGTTTGGGGCTCTGTTTTTCTTAGAGCATCCGTCAGGGGAGCCGCAATATCAGAGTACCTGGGGATGTACCTCTGATAGTAGCTGGCGACACCTAAGAACGACCGAATATCGGTCTTCGTGCGCGGTTGCGGGAAGTCTCGCACAGCGGCCACCTTTATTTCAGAGGGGCGGCGACGACCCCGACCAATCACGGGACCGAGGTAGACAACCTCGGCCTGTGCTAACTGGCACTTGGGAGCCTTGACTGTCAAGCCCGCTTCGCGCAGGCGGGTTAGCACTGCCCGCAAGTGTGCCATATGCTCAGACCAGGATGTGGAGAATATCGCTACGTCGTCTAAGTACGGTAAAGCGAATTCTTGCTGTCCCCGCAACACTTTATCCATGAGGCTTGAAAAACAGTATGGCGCGTTCTTCAAACCAAAACTATACACTTTAGGACGGAATGTTCCCATTGCTGAAATGAACGCCGCATACCTACTAGCCTCTTCTGTAAGTGGAACCTGCCAATAACCCCTGACAAGATCTAGGGTGGAAATAAACTGAGCGCTACTAACTTTCTCAAGGCGCTCCTCGATGTTACGGATCGGATAAATTTGATCCTTAGTGATGGAATTAAGCCTGCGGTAGTCGACGCAAGGACGAGGTTCCTTGCCCGGTACCTCAACTAAAATCAAAGGGGAGGTATAATCACTCTCACCCGCCTCAATAACACCGAGTTGTAGCATTTTCTTTACCTCAGCCTCCATAATATTGTGCTGGCGGGGTGACACCCGGTACGCCTTGGATCGTACTGGCTCTGGGTAGGTAAGTTCTATATCATGAGTAAGGACAGAAGTCCTACCAGGCCTCTCAGAGAACTGACCTTGAAACTCTTGTAAGAGCTGGTGTAGTTCGGTTTTCTGCTTTACTGATTAAGTCACTAATGACTTGATCGGTGTCTTCCCTGTTCGTCACTGAGCCTAGTCCCGGAAGCTCGACCGGAAGCTCTTTGGGAACGTTTACCATCATACACACCACTGCTTCCCGTTGCTTATAGGGTTTGAGCAGATTACAGTGGTAAACTTGCTGTGCTTTCCGTTTTCCTGGCAGACTCACCACGTAGTTGACGTCCGACAGTTTTTGAACAATTCGTGCTGGGCCCTCCCACTGCACGTCGAGTTTGTTTTTTAGCGATGTGCGCAATATCATGACCTCATCGCCCACCTCAAAACGACGGGCCCTGGCTGTCCGATCATAATAAACTTTGGCCCTCTGCTGGGCCTTTGCCATTGCTTCACCTGACAACTCCTGTGCCCTTCTTAAGCGTTCGAGGAGCCTAAGCACGTACTCCACCACGACTGGGTCGTCGCCCCTGCCTTCCCACGATTCTCGAAGCATGCGAAGCGGAGACCGAAGCGAGCGACCGTACACCAGCTCAGCTGTCGAAAACCCCGTAGCCGCATGCAGCGCGCTCCTTAATGCAAACATCACCCCAGGCAGACACAGCTCCCAGTCCGTTTGTTGTTCAAAACACAATGCTCTCAACACGCGCTTCATGACGGAGTGGAGCTTCTCAACGGAATTCGACTGTGGGTGGTACACTGAGCTGTGTAACAGCTTTACCCCACACCTTTCGAGAAAAGTTGTTGTCAAAGCGCTAGTAAACACTGTGCCCTGATCTGATTGGATTTCCGCAGGAAAACCAACTCGCGCAAATATGGACAGTAGTGCATTGACTATCTCAACTGAGCTGAGTTCTTTAAGCGGCACTGCTTCAGGGAACTTTGTCGCTGGGCAGATCACAGTCAAAATGTGTCTGTACCCCGTGGCTGTTACCGGCAGAGGCCCCACTATATCAATAACGAGCCGTCTAAAAGGCTTCGTAATGATAGGTACCAATTTCAACGGTGCCCTCGATTTGTCCCCTGGTTTGCCCACCCGCTGACAGGTGTCACATGTCCTCACGAAGTGGTCTGCGTCCCGAAAACACCCTGGCCAATAGTACTCTTGCAAGAGACGGTCCTTAGTTTTCTTAACTCCTAGGTGTCCGGACCACGAACCCCCGTGCGACAAGCGCAACAGATCCTGACGGTAGCACTGAGGAACGATCAGCTGATCGAACTCCACTCCCCTGTGGTCTAGATACTTCCGGTACAGGACTCCACCTCTTTCCACAAAACGAGCATTTTTCTTGGCGATACCTTCCTTAACAATGCAGCGTATGTTTTCTAGGCTGCCATCCTTTTTTTGCTCGGCTATCAAAGCCGACCGGCTGACTTTTAGCAACCTATTAAGTCCGTCTGACGTAGGCGCGATGAGCAAATCTGCAGATAGCTCTTCTAACTTTCCCGTGTCGGGCATTCCCTCTCCAGTATCTGGTGCCTTCATGCTACAGGCTCAATTTTATTCAGTTCGGACGTGCTCTGAATATCAGCTTGCTGCGCCTCTGACCCTTTCTCATTGTTCGACAACGTCGGCCCCGCAACTACCGCCTTTGCAGCGAGCTCCCGAACCTTCGATCTGGTTAAGGCCTGAACGCTAGCCTCACCAAACAAAAGCCCCTTCTCGCGCAGGAGGTGATCGGACCTGTTCGAAAATAGGTACGGGTACTGGGGGGGGCAGCATAGATGACACTGCGGCCTCCGTCTCGAGTGCTCCGAAAGGTCCTTCAATAAGCACTTTTGCTACGGGCAGACACACGCTATGAGCTTCTACGGCTTGCTTGATCCATGCGCACTCGCCCGTGAACATATCGGGTTCTACGTAAGAGGGGTGAACTACATCCATCGTAGCTGCGGAATCGCGAAGCACTCGGCACTCTTTCCCGTTCACGAGGAGGTCTCGCATGTAAGGCTCGAGAAGCTTCATGTTCTCGTCAGTGCTGCATAATGACAAAAACACGACTTTTGTTTTTGTTTCTGGACACTGCGCCGAAAAGTGACCCGGCTTCTGACACGTATAACACACGCGCGCTTGCCTCATCTCGAACCGTTTTCTGCGTTCGGCTTCGGCTGCCGCCGTCTCCTTAGGTTTCGTCGGACTGCTTTCACTCGCATCCGCACTACGTGTGTTCCCCCTTGCTCTCATGGGTGTGAACTTCGGCCTCTCAAACTTCGAGCCAAATTCACCCTTTTGACCGTCCTTAGCTCCGCGAGCCCGACGCGTCACAAACTCCTCGGCTAGCTCGGCGGCTTTAGCCACCGTACTAACGTCTGGCCTATCCAAGACCCAGTACCGCACGTTCTCAGGTAACCGACTATAAAACTGTTCCAACCCGAAACACTGCAGAACTTTCTCGTGGTCACCAAACGCTTTCTCTTCTTTGAGCCACTCCTGCATGTTTGACATAAGCCTGTAGGCAAACTCTGTATATGACTCACTTTTGCCTTTCTCATTTTCCCGAAACTTCCGACGGAACGCCTCCGCTGACAGCCTGTACTTTTTTAGCAGACTCGATTTCACTTTGTCGAAATCCTCTGCCTCCTCTCTCTTCAAGCGAGTGACTACGTCGGCCGCTTCGCCGGGTAACAAAGTGAGCAAGCGCTGTGGCCACGTTTCCCGAGAGAACCCCTGCTTCTCGCACGTTCGCTCAAAGTTAACCAGGAACAAACCAATGTCCTCTCCAAGCTTAAACGGCCGCATCAGGTCAGTCATTTTGAACGATACTCGTTCTCCTGCACCGTGTGCCTGACTTCCATTACGAGCGCGTTCCATCTCTACCTCGAGACGCTTCATTTCCAAAGCGTGTTGACGGTCGCGCTCTTCTTTTTCTTTCTCTTTTTGTTCTTTTCGTTCGCTCTCATCTTTCTCTTTCTGTTCTTTACGTTCGCGCTCCTGTCTTTCTCTTTTTGCCGTCTCCCTCTCCTCAATGGTCTCAAGGCATTCCGACAGCTCGTCATCCTCAGCTTCTAACTCAAGAATAGCCCTTAGCAGTTCTGGTTTTCTGAGTTTGTCTGAGACATCCAGACCCAACTCTCTTGCAAGCTCCAGCAATTTCGGTTTGCGCAACGACTTCCAATCCATGGCTGCTCTGAATGCTGCTTTCTCTACTGCCTACTATTGTCTTGCCGCAAACTAACCCGGCAGCAACGACAACCACGATTACCAGCTCTGTTTCTGACACTAACAAAAGCCTGGCAAAACTCAGAAGAAGAAAGTCCCGCACTCACCAAACCTCGCAGCCAAGAATTCAGCGCAGTCGTTCCGCTGCAGGCAACCAGTCATCACACAGGGCTCGTTGCACTGCTCCCGGATGGTCGTTGTGCTGCTCAGCATACAGTCAACCGCATATCTTCGCTGCTGACCTCCGTTGTCGCGATCTCACCGCTGTCAGACAGTTGTTGCAATCTCACCGCTGGCACCAGTTGTTGCAATCGGGTTGCAAGCCCCAAGGGTAGCGTTGGCCTGGCGGCCTGGGGCACAACTGGAAGCATCCGAAGGTCCCGGCAAAGCATGAGTCGACTGCTAACAGAACAACTTGTTTATTCTAGCATCGCAAAAGAGCGGGCGGTCAGGTCGACCGAAGTGGAGAGAAGGGAGAGCACGTTAGTCGACGGATGAAATCGGAGCCTCTCTCTTGGCGTCCGGGGGCAGCTGCTTTTATACTCTCGCAGTTGAGGGCAAGAAGGAACGTCTCATCAGAGGCACACGTGACGCGGGGCACGGACATGCTGAGAGACACGTTGAAACGAGTAGGTGACGCATCCGCCGGGCCGGCGCCGGTCAGACCTCCTCTCTTCACAGTTGGGGGAGCTCCTCTCCCCGGCTGCTGCGCTTTGACAAGCGTGGGCACCAACATGCACACACACACACACGCACACGCGAAGACACGTGGCATTGGAACATGCCTGGACGCGCTTGGCGGGGAGGCGTAGCAGCGGCACCGAACGGGCCAAAATGTCTGCCGCTTTGAACGAAGCCCCGGCGTCCGCTGCATCCGCGCCGGCTATACCGCGCGTCGTAGGCGAAACGTAACAGAGGCGATGGGCCGGTGGGGAAACGGTGCCATGGTGCCTGACGGGCCAGCCTTGCAGGCATCCGGGGTGAGGCCTGGCAACGCCCTGGTAGGTCGAAGGCCCTTATCTAGACTCCTCGAAGGGAGAGCTTCCCGGCCCTTAGAGTGGCCATTGTGCTCCATCTGCATGGTGGAAGTCTGCACAGATGAGGTTCACACTTGCATTGCGCGTAATGCCTTGCACTCTGTACAAGGCATCAAGGTGTTTCCTTGATGTTCCCTCAGGACTGCGTCCAGAAGTACTGCACGCCCTATGTGATGATCCAACCGCTGGGCACCTCGGATTCTCCCGGATGCTATCGAGAATACAGGAAAGGTACTACTGGCCGCGCCTGACTGCCGATGTCGCCCGTTACGTCAAGACATGCCGAAACTGTCAGCGATGCAAGACACCACCGACAAGGCCAGCAGGATTACTACAGCCGATCAAGCCTCCTTGCCGGCCATTTCAGTAGATCGGAATGGATTTGTTGGGACCCTTTCCGATGTCAACAACCGGAAATAAGTGGATTGTCGTGGAGACGGACAACCTCATCCCCTTTGCTGAAATGAAAGCTCTGCCAAAAGGTAGCGCAGCTGAAGTGACGAAATTTTTCGTCGAGAACATCCTCCTGCAACATGGTGCCCCAGAAGTGCTCATCGCTGACAGTGGAATGGCCTTTACAGCAGAACTTACCCAAGCCATCCTGCCACGCAGCCAGACAAGCCACAGGAGGACAACTGCCTACCACCCACAGACGAATCATATGGAGCGCTTCAACAACACCATCGCCAACATGCTAGCAATGTACGTCGACGTTGAACACAAGACATGGGATGCGGTCCTGCCATACATAACCTTCGCTTATAACAATGCATTGCAAGAAACAACTCAAATGATGCTGCTCAAGCTGGTTTATGGAAAGAGCTCGACAACGACTCTCGATGCCATGCTGCCATATGTCACCGAGGACCTATCACCACCTATCTGTCGCCACCTATCTCCAGTGTGCTGGAGAAGCTGGAAGCTCGCCTGACTGCGGATGAAGAACCAGCAGAGGACCGACAGCCGACACTACAACCTTCGACGATGCTACGCTGAGTACCAGCCCGGTGACCGTGTTTGGGTTTAGACCCCAATAAGCGAACGAGGACTTAGCGAGAAGCTTTTGCGCCTTTTTTTCAGACCCTACAAGATCATGCAACACATTGGCACACACGACTATGAGGTCATGCCAGACGGCATTTCGATATCACACGGCGCTACTGATGACCATAGTCCATGTGCGACTTAAGACGTTCTACCAGCCTTAACGAAGTTGGGGAGGTTGCATAGCTGAACTTTGGACTTTCTTTTTTTTTTTTGACTGTGTGACTTTCAACTTTGTTTCTTTGTTGTTTTATTACCTTTTTTTAATAAGCGTCCTTTCCTTTTTCGCTCCCCTGTTATGTTTAATATCGGGACAATGCTTTCTATGAGGCTTGACACATGTACTTGTTTAGCTTTTTCGGGTGACCACTTTTAACCGTCTAACAAATGTTATCGCTCAGCATACGAGACCCCTGCATGTATAAGAATCTTGAATGTTACCGATGGTTCTGTCTGCTATCTGTTGTCACTGAAGCTTGTGTAATCTGACTGCGTGTGCAACGGGAATTGTGTAGAACCTTCTGGAAGATACATAGGCTCCAGTGACATCTCTGGAACCTTCGATGACTCTTGTATAAAAACTAACATGCTTGACTGGCAGATCAGATTTTGACGACTGCTGACCATGTTCGCCGCTACCACAGTGCTTTGAGTGTAGCCTGTTTTTGTGGACACAAACTTGCCCAATAGAAGTTAGTTTCATCATTCAGAGATTGGTCGTTTTATTATTCACCGTCACTACTACATTACAATATTGACACACTTTTTAAGCATCGTAAGGTCCTTCATGAGATTCTATGAATGCAAGAATCCTATAATCAATGAGCTTTATTCAGTCTTGTGCACAACGTATGTCTAACCAGCATGTCATATGGTGGGTACCTGGACACAGAAACATTGAGGGTAATACGCTCTCCAACCATATTGCTACATCCATAATAACATAACCAAGCAACTCTACCCCAACGGTCTCTTGCACAGACTTGAAACCTTTCCTATGGAAGAAACTTAGGTGGTATGGGCAACACACGTGAGACACTGAAACCCTTGATATTATTACAGCAGAGTGGCCAGTTGGGCTAGTTGGTGGAAGTGTAAAACTGTTGTGCTTTCCATTGTGCTTGCTGATTGGGAGGTGCAATTTCTGGATGCAAGATTGTGACAGCAGCGATTGTGGAGGGACTATCAGCATGATGACGTCATTTTGATCATTGTATATATGTGTGTCATCTTTCACCCAATAATATTAAGTTGTAACTCTGCGCGCATCCTGTCCTTTTCTATTTCTCTTGTCCATGTGTTTTAGCGCAGTAACCCCAGTTTTTTGTGTTATTAAGCCAAACTTAGGTAATTGGCTACCTATAACGAAAATATGATGAACTGAGGTTATTTTCTGTCATCTTTGGATAGGGCACACATATGGCACCCACTCTTACCTGCTGACCAGGGACACATCTCCTGTCTGTGATAGATGTGGCAAGATGCTGATGGTCCTTCACATCTTGTTAGAGTGTAGGGAATTGGGAGGTTAAAGGAAAAAGTAGTTTGTCCCAGCATACAGACAACTTTCCTTTTCACCCTGCAATGTTCCTCGGCATATAACCGTTCTTTGACAGTAGAGTAGTTTTGAGGTTTTTACAAATTACTGAAGTATTAAAGCGCCAAACAGATGACACAAGAAGAGACACGGACGAGCGCTTACTAACAACTGATGCTTTATTGTCAGAAACACACAATATATACGCAAATCTGGCAGCACAACTCACACGTTGTTGAAAATCACGTGGTAACCAGGCAAAATATGATAAAACGCTTGTAAAAGATGACGTTCGCGACAATGACACATGGTGTATAGGGCCAAAGGACCATAAATGATAATGGTTGTGCGATACACGAAACACCGCCGATTTGACCTCATCTTGAAATGCGCCTGTTGATGAGAGTGGAAGGGGCAAAATGAGCTTGGCTCTTTATGGCAGTTCTGAACATTACGACACACTCTTAGTGTCTCCATGCTGATTCTAGCAAATTGACCATCAAAGTCGAGCACACGTGGGCTACAACTCATGCATTCAAAACACTTCCTAACTATGGACTTTGCTAATCATAGAAACACACTGAGCAAAAGTGAGACCCCATTTTTGCGATCCACGCAATAGCTTCTATTCTGATCCGGTGCAGAGCAAGCATCAGCCCAGATGATGAAGGCTCTTGTTGGCTTTGGCCGAGTCTTTGTTTGTTCATCTGCTGTTATCTGTGACCACTCACATTATTCATCTTTTGAGAATGCAACTATTTTCGCTAAAGTGAGTTGTGTAAGTTGGGAATTTTGTCTGCAGGTTCTAGTGAACCCATTTGATGACATCATTCCCCGCAAGGCTCTGCAGGACACAGCTGAGGAGCAGCCGGCACCTGCTGTTTCCACTGCTGCTGCAACCAGGCAAGCATGGCCCCTTCCACTTTTAGTTATGGCAGTCTTCACAATATCCACTTCATTATTTTTTTTCCATGACATCATTTAAAAGGTTGAAGCTGACTTGCTTTGACATTTTCATTACACTGACATCGGCATAACATCTATTACACTTGCACGTCTATATTCAGATGTGCAAATGGGACTTCAGTAGGGTAGGAACTTTAGCCATTTGGTGTAGCATAGTTCAAATCCTATAGGACAAGTGCTTAGACGAAGTGGACAGAAGGGCACCTGTGTGTGTGTTGCTTTTTTCTGTGTACTTAATTTGTATGAGCTCTTGTCCTCTAGAGTTCGAACTTTGCAAATTGTAGTCATCTCTGCAATACCAAACATTTTACTAAGCAGCCATAAGCTGCGAGGTGGTTTGTTTTCCAAGTAAAGGATGTATGGTGAAGAAATGTGCAGATATGAAGGCACTCTGTGGGGTTGCTCGATCGTGGTTTTTCATAAGCCTACAGGTCTCAAGTTAAGTCAAATACGAGCAGTAAACATGGCACATTGCCCATCAGGACAGACAAGACACATCATCATCAGCCTATTTTTATGTCCACTAGCACGAGTGAAGACCTCTCCCAGTGATCTCCAATTACCTCTGTCTTATGCTAGCTGATTCCAGCTTGCACCTCTGGAAATACTTGCAAGTCTCTGGAAACATGCGAGTCTGGAAATACTCTGGGAAAACTCGGGGAATTTGTTCTTCTATCAGAGAAATTTTATTGAAAGGGAACAAAAGTTGCAGTGATGCTGGCTCGAGTAAGAGAGAGGTATCGTAACAAATGGTCTTTGACGCCATGTCGTCAGCTGGAGGAGTTGCCAGTGTGAAGTCAACGGACGGCTTCACGTCACCACCATGTACCCAATCGATTCAGTGGATAAGAACTTCTGAAATTTTGGATGCAAGAACCCTTCACCGTCTGATTTTCTGGACATTTTGCCGTGATCGTAGGTCTGAAACAGCATTAATCAAAGCCACCACCGCCGCCATTTTTATTACTTCGTCGCCTTAGGCCTAGCTGCTTCGACGTTCGCTATTAAGCTTCTTGCCACTTGGTACTCTGTTTTTCACAGAAATAATTCGCCGCTGTCAGCAATGTCACTGACAGCGCCTTTGTGGTCCTCGCGATTGGCTTCAAAGCTCGGAAAGCATGGCGCGTTGCATAATGCCGGTTTCTAAAAGTCAACTTTGCCTCAATACATCATTACGCTGTGAAACATATGGCAAAGTATTTGCAGTGAAGCATAATAAGCATGGGAAGGGGCAATTGTAAAGGGACACGGTATCATTTATAGAGGTATTACTCAGGCTCGCGCGTGCGCACCTGACCCTTCTCTGGATCGCACAGCGCCGGCGGAGCGGCAGTCGCTCACTAGCACTTTCGCAGCAGCCCTAGCAGTCAGAGCTGTGACCCCTAACCCGCGGTTCGCAGTGAGTTGCGACCACGGCGGGTTCAGGCCAGGGGGGACAGGGTGAGTCTCGACCTAAGGTGTTTATTCACCTTAGAGTACAAGTATTCCAACAGACAACAACAGCCACAACACATACAAATACAACACAAAACAAAACCACAGCGGCGGAGCATTCCGCACGTCTGGGGTGAAACAAACCGCACAATGTGGGAACCACAAAAGAGGCTGATAAGAGTTCAGCTCACCCAGAGTGGATCCGCGCTCGGGCCCTGGGGCGGTGAGTCGCACACAAAGGCCGGGCGCAACAGGGGGACGGCGTGCGGCGGTCTCAGCGGCTGAATTGAGATGCGGCCTGTCGCAAGCTCCTCAACCGAAAGACAACAGTGCATCGGGGGAATAGCGCTTCTCCCCGAGCGGCGGAGAGGGAGTCTCCCCGGTTCCAAGAAAGGGAAAGGAGGGAACGGGGTGCCTTGGGCTGCGGCGTCGCGGCCAGGCGCGAAGAGCAGCGGGAGCGGCGAACGTGCCCTCTCCCAGCCACTCTCCGCGAGCGAGCACGTGATTATCGCGTGATAACCGCGTGGCCGCTCCGGAGATATTGGGATGCGCGTGCGATCCCCACATCCCCCCCTCCTTAAAATAACCCTTTAGCCGCTAAGAGGCCGCCGTCACCTGAGGCTTTCCTGCGAGAGGGACATGCTACTCCGACAGCAACACGGTTTGAGTCCGTGTTGGTGAGGGAGCAGCTCTAGCTGCAGACCGTCGTTGTCGCCGTGCAGGTGGTCGCGAGCCAGGCCGGAACATTGAACGATGCCACGGAGCAGCTTGGCAGTAACGGGACGCAGCAGGAGGCAAGAAGGCTGCTGGGTCCGGGTCGCCTTGCGTCTCGGCGGCGTCACCTGCCCAGTCGGACGTGCCGGGTCCGTGGTGGCGAAAGGGTCCCTGGATTTTTCTTGGCTGCCTCGATTACGCTGACGCGATCCCCGAACCAGCCTCGAGATGGCGCAGGACAGCTGTCTTTTGGTGTTCCCGGGGTTCGTTGTCCTCTGGTATTGGCGAACGCGTTTCTTTCTGTTCGTTGCGCACCCTCGCGGGTTTCGGCTCGCAAGATCGGCAAAGGCGCGCCGACCCACCCCTGACGATGGCTTGCACCTCGCTGCGCAGCAGGGGTCCACTCTGTCCTTGCGGGCGAAGTCTTTCGCTCGGCCTTGAGGCTGGATGCTTGGTTGCGGGGCTCGAAACTCGGTCGCGGAGCTGTGCGGTGCGGTTCGGCGAATTCTGCGCCGCTGCGACCATTCCGGACCGGAAGCCGCCTGCTGCACCTCTCACCTCGCTGTTAGCCGCCGGAGGATGTTTTCTCGCCGCCTGTTGCCTGCACTGCGCTGCCGACTGTTTACGGCCCGCTCGTCCACACCGGCAGCGGAGACGGTCTTTCCTTTTTGCTTGATGGTTGTTGCACGGCTCCCGACGGGCGGTCTGCTGCTGCGACAATACTGTTAGCCCATCTCGCTTCTTCCAAAGAGAAAGCGCGTGCTCGCTCTGGAAGCCTGCATGCTAGACATCGGAGGAGCGTTCCGTCCGATATCGCGCACAATAAAATAGCCTCCGCGAACCGGACAGAGTTAGTTCTGCCGAGATCGCAAGTTATAACGCCGCACTGGGCTCGAACGTCGAGCTGTGCCACCTGATGCCGCTGCCTGCGGGCGCGGGAGAGCGTTCTCCTCGGGCCACTCGTTCCCTCTGTCATAGTAGGGTTTGAGATCGCAGACGTGCACCGGTCGGCTGATCGGTCTTAGCTTCAAGTCCGCCAGCCTGTACACGAGCAAAGAGACAGTCTCTCGCACCCGGTACGGTCCTGTCCATTTCGGCGCCAGAGAAGCTGAGAATTTCTTACTGGCGTCGCTCGGGACGTGATTCCGTCTCAACACCAGGTTGCCCACTTTGTAGTGAACTTCCCGATGAAAGCGGTCGTACTGCGCTTTCTGCTCGGCACGTGCAGTGCTCAGGTTCCGTCGCGCTTTTCGTAAAGCCTCCGTTACCTTCGCGCGCAGCCCAGTCGCATAATCGGCGCGTGCCGACGAAGCACCCAGTTCCGTGCTGCTTCGTTCCTGTAGAGTAGGTTCTACCGGATTCAACAGCTCCCTCCTAAGGTTGAGGGTGGCAGGTGTATATCCAGTCGATCGATTCACTGTCGACCTGATTGCAAATCCAATTTCAGGAAGACAAGCGTCCCACTCATTGTGTGTCCCCGCAAATGCAACTAGCATGTGCTTGATGTTGCGGTTCACACGCTCAGTGGGATTCGCCTGGGCATGGTACGTGGTTGTTCTTCTGTGCTTAATGCCGAGAGCTGCACAAGAGTCCGCGAAGAGTTTGGCAGTGAAGTAGGACGCATTGTCCGTTATCAGCTGCTCAGGATAGCCGAATCGTGTAAACACCTCGATCAGCTTTCCCATGATTACGCGTGCCGTCAGCTTCCGTAGGGGGAACAGTTCCACCCACTTGCTGAAGTGGTCTGTGACTACGAGAAGGAATCGGTTCCCGCTCGGTGTCCTGGGGTGAGGCCCCATGACGTCACATGCCGCAATTTGCCACGGTGTTCGGTTATTGATCGGCTGCATGAGCCCGGGTGGGCGTCCACCATGCGGCTTCACGCGTTGGCACACGTTGCAAGAGCGGGCGTAGCGCATCACATCCCGCTTCATTCCAGGCCAGGTAGCAAAGCGGCACAACTTCAGATAAGTCTTAGGGCCACTTGTATGCCCGGCCAGGCACGTATCGTGAAAGTAGCGTAAAAGTTCTCCTCTCAGCATGCGTGGAATCACCGCTTTGAAGGACTCGTGTGTATCCTTCTCCGCGGGAATGTATCTCAGCAGGACGCCGTCAGAGTCTAGCAGGTAGGAATCCAACGCGCTCACAGCATTACCAGCTGTTTCGGAGCGCCGCGCACCCACAGCAATACCAGCTGTGTCCATGTGCGCCGCGGCCGCGCCGCCGGGCTCCCGGAGCCCCTCAAACACTTTCATACAAAACGGATCCTCCCGCTGTGCCTCTAACAGCTCCTTTCTGCCGAACACGCTCCCCACTGAACTGACACAGTCCAAGTGGTTCACGCTTTCGTCCTGAGAAGGGGGTTCATCCGCCCTTCCTTCGGGACCAGCGCCGTCGAGCATTGTAGCAGTTACTCTGCTCTTAGGCTGAGTCACTGAGGAGTCACGATGGGTATTAATGTTACCCCTCCTGACAACCTCAATCGTCGCAGCGGTTAGTCCGCTCTCAAGCTCAGTTTCGGGCGAGGTGAGTTGAGTAGTAATATCACTCTCCTCACAGTCAACGGGCGCGCGCGAAAGTGCGTCCGCCACAACGTTGTTCTTTCCTCTCCTGTAGCGAACGGTAAAATCGTATCGCTGCAGGAGAAGTGCCCATCGCGCGAGCCGGCCGCTCGGCTCTCCTAAGCGCCTAAGCCAAGTTAGTGCCATATGATCGGTCTCAATTATGAATGGGACTCCATCAATATAGTAGTCAAACTTTTTGAGAGCGAAAATGATCGCCAGACATTCCTTTTCGGTCACGGAGTAATTTTTCTCTGCGGGAGTCAAAGAGCGGCTGGCAAAAGCTAAGGGTGCAAGCTACCTTCGTGCTGTTGGAGCAAAACCGCTCTTAGGCCAAGGTCGCTGGCGTCCGTATGAATGACAAATTCTTTGTTCAAATCTGGTAGCCTTAACTCGGTGGTTTCCACGAGCGCATTTACGAGGTTGCGCAGTGCCTCCTCTTGCTCGGGACCCCACCTCCACTGCTCACCTTTCCTCAACAGCATTGTCAAGGGGGCTTGCAGTGCAGCGCAGTTTGGGATAAACTGTCGATAGAAGTTCGTCAGCCCCAAAAAGCGTCTCAGTCCGCCTATGTCTGCCGGTGACGGGTAGTTCAATAATGCCTGAACCTTGTCATCACACGGTAGAAGGCGTCCGTTATCCAGTTTAAACCCCAGTAGCGTTACTCGGGTTGCTGCGATCTGGGTCTTGGTCGGGTTTAGCGTTATCCCCGCAGACCTCAGACGCTCCAACACGTCCCTGAGATGGCGTAAGTGCCCATCAAAGGTACGCGAGTATACCACAACATCGTCCAGGTAAGCAAGAGCGTGGTGCCACCTTGCGTCACCCAAGACACGGTCCATCAGGCGCTGGTAAGTCGCAGGCGCACCGACAAGTCCGAATGGCATACGGGTAAACTGGAAAAGTCCCCTGTGACAAGTGAAGGCAGTCTTCTCTCGGTCACAAGGATCTACCTCCACCTGAAAGTATCCTCTGCTTGCATCGAGCGTAGTGAAGTACTTCGCTCCGCCAACGTTGGATACGATCGAGGGAATGCTAGGAAGCGGATATGCGTCCTTGCGTGTCACCTCGTTCAAGCGGCGGTAGTCAACACAAAGGCGGGGCATCCCATCCTTTTTAGGTACCAACACCACAGGAAAACCCCATGGGCTGTCCGACCTTTCAACAACGCCTGTATCGAGCAGTTCGTCCAGAGCACTGTCTAGTGCTTTCCTCTTAGCCAAACTCACCGGCCGAGGATTACACTTCCACGGAGAGGCGTCGCCTGCCTCAATTTTGTGCCTGTATAGCGTAGTGCAACCAGGCCGCTCTGTGAATACGGCATCATATTCAGTCAGAAGCGCTGAGAGGCGAGCCTTTTCTTCCCCCGACAAACTGCTTGAGTCGTCCAGCAGCGGGTGGTATCGTTCACCCCTCACTGCGGCACAGTCTGCCACCGCAGCGGGGGTTATGGGCTTTGCGGGAGGGGAGCAGTTCCCCTCCGCGCCTCTTTTCTCAGCGCGGTTGGCCGGACGGCATTTCGACCCGGCCGCAACCGTTCTGAGGGACCTATTCGGGCAATCTTTTGGTCGGTCTGCGCGCGAAGCATCATCGAACGAAGTTGTCTCTGACGCTTTTTGAAATGAAACGAAAGGTTTCAGGGTGCCACATGCTCGCTCCCTATATCCTCCGTTGCAGACGTCAATAACAATGCCCGTCTTGGCGAGGAAGTCTGTAGTATAGTGTCGCCCCCTGTCAGATCTCTGTGTCATCGTACATGTGTGTTTTGTAGTTGTTTAGCTAGATGGCGCACCCCCCTTCTGTCATGTGACGAGCTTGGGCCAATCTGGAGGTGTCATCTAGCGTGTGAAGCCTTTATAAGTAATAAACGGCCGTGGGTCGGCCGAGTCTTCGTTCCGGTTTTCATCGGGAGCAGTTTGCTCCGTGTCGCCTTCCTGCGCCGGCGCTGGCCGCGCGTTCGCCCGGTCGGGGCCCCCCGCTTGCCTGCCGCTGCCGACACAACATCTTTTGGCGACGAGGATGGGATTCCCGCAGCGGTTCCGACCGAAGCCCCGGGAAATCAGCGAGCTTCGTAAGTGAAGCGCCCCTTCCTGTGTCTGCACGGCCTGCAAACGCCGCCGACGGACTTGGCGTCGCGAGGCTTCCGAGCCTAGGCCTACTCACCCCCTTGTTCTTCCGTGCCCCATTCCTGCTGCGAGCTCCGGCTTGTTTTCTGCACTGTCTCCTGCGCGCTACCGGGCATGGCGTCTTTTACGGCGAACCTTCCCGTTTTTCTTGAAGTGCCCGGCCCACCGTTAATTCCATGGTATCGCTGGAAAAAAATTTTTCAGGCCCACCTCGAAGCGGCCGGCGGTGGCGACTGGACGGACGCGCGACGAGCGTCCGCGCTCGTCAGCGCTCTCGGGCGTGAGGGACAACGGAAGTACTTTGCAGACGAGGAGCAGGAAGCAGCAAGGCAGTCGACCGGCGCAGCGTCAACGTCAAGTGATGCGGTCCCGCCAGCGTCAGAGTTTCCGAGACTCTTGCAGCGGCTTGACCGGCTGTTCGCCGCGTCAACAAATGTCCTGGCGGAACGGCACGAATTCACCAGCCGAAAGCAGTTCGAGGGAGAAGGATTCCTGGAATTCGTGACCGCATTGAAGGAGAAGGCGGTACAGTGCAACCTCGGCACAAGCTATGACGAGCGCGTCCGAGACCGAATCATACATGGGGTAGCGAACGTCAGCGTTCGCGAAAAGTTGCTGGCTCATGGCGAAACCCTGTCCCTGGACAAGGCAGAAGAAATTGGACGCTCGTTAGAAGCCCTGCATCGAGCGAACCGCGCGTTCGGCTCCGAAAATGTACGAAGAATCGAGGCATCTCAACTTGGCGTTCCGTCGACGGGCCAAGATGGCCGACTTCTTCCGGGGAGCCGCCAAGATGGCCGACGTAGTCCGGGAGGCCGCCAAGATGGCCGACGTAGTCCGGGAGGCCGCCAAGATGGCCGACTTCTTCAGAGAAGCCGCCAAGATGGCCGACTTCTTCCGAGAAGCCGCCAAGAGGGCCGACATTTCGCACATGGCTCCTCCGGGAACCGTGGTGCATGCGACCGGTGTGGCAGCACGAAACATATTGCAACGTACAAGAATTGTCCAGCAAGGAACCGGCGGTGCAACGCCTGCCACACGTTGGGCCATTTTGCATCAGTATGCCGGAAAACCCGTACTGTTCAACACGTCTCTTCCGCAGAGACGCTGTCTTCAACTTCCGCAAGGCAGCCGTCCGCGTCTGTCTTGACGGTAAGCGCTTTTGAAACTAAAAAAGATTTGGAAGTTCCGGTCATAGTGAACGGCGTCTCCATGCGACTGCCGGTGGATACGGGAGTGTCTGTGTCATGCATGACGGCCGAAGATTTTAGAAATAACTTTGGTCGACAGCACAGGCTGTCACAACCAACAGTGGACTTGAGAAATTTCTCCAAGCAACGCATCATCATTCAAGGCCTGTTTCAAGCCACTGTCCAGTTTTTCCAAAGGTCATGCTCCGTCACGTTCCACGCAACGACTACAGGAACATCACTGCTGGGTTTAGACGCCATCCAACGCTTGGGCATACAGATCGACGGTACGTCGCTGACATGTCGTCTACCATCGCTTCCTTCAGTACAGAGCCCCACAGGTGTGCCTCCGGGTTTTGATCACCTCTTCAGTGACGAGTTGAGTCTCGTCAACAACTGTATGCACCGAATTCATCGGCAGCAAGATGCGAAACCAGTATCTTCAAAGTTGCGCAGACTACCCCTGGCTCTCCGTGACCAGGTCCCAAGTGAATTGCGACGTCTCGAGGACTGCGACGTCATCAAGCGTGTCGAGGCTTCTGAGTGGGTGTCTCCACTCGTGGTGGTACGCAAGAAGGATGGAATCATGCAGCTCTGTGTAGATCTAAGGGAACAGGACAGTCTTGTGCCTCACGTTCAAGAAAGGGTCTTGCAGAAACAGTGGCAGACTAAACAGTACGTGGACAAACGTAGAGGTGCTCAGGCAACTCGTATCAAGGTGGGAGACACCGTCAGAATAAGATTTAAGAGGAAAGGATTTTTTAAGTACAGTAAACCTCGTAAAGTCAAGGCCCAGGTAGGACCATCTACTTTTTTACTCAGTGATGGGAAGACGTGGCATGTGTCTAAGTTAACCCTAGTGATAAAGGATTCGGCAGGTAGTACATTGTGTACAAGTGACAAAGATTTTTTGTACTCGTATTCAAACTTGGATAGTCATACCGATGACTCGTCTGTAGCGACAGCGTCTTCTCAGAGTCATAAGCTTCAGTTGAGTAGTCCGTCTGACTGTATCACTTCCGAGTTTACACAGTCAGCAGTCGTCTCTGATTCCGTAGGAGAATCGGTAGCCTCCCAGGACTTGTTGGGACGTCGAGAGGAGCTTCCTGGGCAACCCTCTCCAGCTTTGAGCATCAACCACATTCAATTGTCCAACCAGGGGGAGGGAAATAGTGGGACGACTGGGTCTTTAAAGTCGACCGATACGCGTCGCAACCCCCAAAGTTCTGAGGTACGCACGCGTCCTCATCGTGACAGATAACGGCCTCCGTGGCTCGATGATTTTGTTTCTGTAGTGTAGAGCGTATTGCCGTCTTCGAAATGCCACGGCTAGGGACCTCGCTGTGACATTTAGGAGACAGTCCACATGTTTCATTAACACAGGAAAAAAGTGCTTCTTGTTGCGGTGCAGTGAGTTTTGTGCCGTGTTCCTTGTCAGACTTTGTTTGAGTGACTGCCTGTGTTATGGTGCCCAAGACTGGTGCGCGTGTATGTGAACTTGGGCGGGGACGGATTGAATTTGTTGTGGACTTAAGTGCGTGCTTTGTGTACGACTGGTGCGCGTGTGTGAACATGGGGGGAACGAACTGAAATTGCCTTTGGACTTAAGTGCGCGTGTTGTGTGCGCGTTTCACTGTATGCTTACTTTGTTTCCAGGGGGGGGGGAATGATGTAGTATAGTGTCGCCCCCTGTCAGATCTCTGTGTCATCGTACATGTGTGTTTTGTAGTTGTTTAGCTAGATGGCGCACCCCCCTTCTGTCATGTGACGAGCTTGGGCCAATCTGGAGGTGTCATCTAGCGTGTGAAGCCTTTATAAGTAATAAACGGCCGTGGGTCGGCCGAGTCTTCGTTCCGGTTTTCAACGGGAGCAGTTTGCTCCGTGTCGCCTTCCTGCGCCGGCGCTGGCCGCGCGTTCGCCCGGTCGGGGCCCCCCGCTTGCCTGCCGCTGCCGACACAACAAAGTCTCTAACAAGAATTATAGGAACCGACAGGCCGGGAAGGTGAGCTAGGCGCTGTCGCCTCACCCGTTTCTCCCACCGCACCACAAGCCTAGCAGCACAGCTCGCGTGTGCCGTGCCACTGGCGAGTCGGAAGGTCACATTACTCTCTCAGTCGGATAGCGTTCCGACGGAGATGTTCACACACCTCGTCGCCAAATAGTGAAGCGCTTGCTCCTGTGTCTAACAGCGCAAGAAACCTGCGCCGGGCGACTGTAACCTCTATGAGCGGCACTGGCGTGTCGCTGGGTAATCCAAAACGACAAGCCAGCGGGGCAAGGAGTTCATGTGTCTCACTTCGCACCGCTGTAACCGCCGCCGGCCATGCAGCATTGCTCACTGGCGGCTCCGCTCGTTTCCCGAAAGCGAGTGCTCTCGGTTCGCAGGCTGTCTGCAATCCCGGGCGAAGTGCCCCGGCTGGTTGCACCGATAACAGAGGAGAACCGGCCTTTGACGGGCTTGGCGTCCAGTGCCTCGCGCCGTTTGACCGTTGTTCCTCTCTATCGACTGCTCCCTTGCAGGCACGCTCTGCTCTCGCATCATCGAGCCGGCATGTCGGCCACGATTCTGCATACCTCGGCCATCGGCAGCGCATGCTGCACGCATGGCATAAGTGTACGGGTCGAGAGCCCGGTCAGATAAGCCCCAACCGTTTCTCAGTTGTCCGTCACTGAAAGCAACCGCACCACCTCCACCGGAACGAGTGCGAAAAGTGTCCCCGTTCCACGCGCATCGCGGCTCAAGTGCCCTCGACGCTGGGGGTGGAGGTCGGTATGAGCGCAAGGCGAGTATGTCCGCCTGTATGCGCTTTGCCTCCGAGGCCAGCTCATCCAAATCCCTGAACTTGCTGCCTCTTAGGTACGCTGCGAAGGTGGGATGAGCTTGTCGCGTGACTCTCTCCACCTTATCGCAGTTCAGAGCAGTAGGGTCAGCAGTACGATAAAGTTCGTCCATCGCCCTGACGTACTCGAGCAAGGATTCGTCCGGATGCTGAGTACGTAGCTCCAATTCGCGCCCCAGACGACGCTCGTAATCTGCGGGCAGGAATTCCTCGCGTAAGGTCGCTCGGAACTCAGCCAGCGTGCTAGACCGGTAGCCAGTAAGCCGGAACCAGCGGGCAGCGTGATCAGTCAACGACACTGGTACGACGCGTTCCAGCATCTCGTCATTGGACAGCCCCGTTGCGCGCTGGTAAGTCAGCACGCGATCGAGGTATTCGTTGACGCTATCTGAATCATGATACCCGCTGTAGGTGGGTAAGTCCACCCTCACTCTCGGTCTAGCAGCGGCGGCAGATGTCAGCAGAGTGTTCTGCACGGCACCTGTCAACCTCTCAATCAAGCGCATCGCATCGTGCAACAGTGCCTGTTGAGGCTCGCTCTGGCCAGTAATGCCTGGCACAGGAGCAGAACGCGTTGAGCAAGTGTGCCGCAGTGGCTCCATGCTCTCCGCAAACTCTGGCGAAGGGTTCGGCGTAATGTGCCTCACGCCTTCAAGGGTACATCCTGCCGGAGAGAACGCCTCGTGTGTAGCGCTACCCTCTTCGAAGCTTATCAAATTCCCAGGGCTAATGTTCGCCGCAGGGCATGACTGAGCGGTAGCAGTTACCGCCGCTTCGAATTGTTGCCTGTTGGTAGCAACCTGCGACAGCGTATACAACGGCTATAAATCAGCCCCGTATGCTGCCATGGTTCGTTCGTGCAGTGGCAGTCACTCACACAAACAGACTCAACCTGTCACACCTCTGGCCCCACGTTGGGCGCCAAATATAGGGGTATTACTCAGGCTCGCGCGTGCGCACCTGACCCTTCTCTGGATCGCACAGTGCCGGCGGAGCGGCAGTCGCTCACTAGCACTTTCGCAGCAGCCCTAGCAGTCAGAGCTGTGACCCCTAACCCGCGGTTCGCAGTGAGTTGCGACCACGGCGGGTTCAGGCCAGGGGGGACAGGGTGAGTCTCGACCTAAGGTGTTTATTCACCTTAGAGTACAAGTATTCCAACAGACAACAACAGCCACAACACATACAAATACAACACAAAACAAAACCACAGCGGCGGAGCATTCCGCACGTCTGGGGTGAAACAAACCGCACAATGTGGGAACCACAAAAGAGGCTGATAAGAGTTCAGCTCACCCAGAGTGGATCCGCGCTCGGGCCCTGGGGCGGTGAGTCGCACACAAAGGCCGGGCGCAACAGGGGGACGGCGTGCGGCGGTCTCAGCGGCTGAATTGAGATGCGGCCTGTCGCAAGCTCCTCAACCGAAAGACAACAGTGCATCGGGGGAATAGCGCTTCTCCCCGAGCGGCGGAGAGGGAGTCTCCCCGGTTCCAAGAAAGGGAAAGGAGGGAACGGGGTGCCTTGGGCTGCGGCGTCGCGGCCAGGCGCGAAGAGCAGCGGGAGCGGCGAACGTGCCCTCTCCCAGCCACTCTCCGCGAGCGAGCACGTGATTATCGCGTGATAACCGCGTGGCCGCTCCGGAGATATTGGGATGCGGGTGCGATCCCCACACATTCCAGCGACTATAGGCGGCGCGACGGTAGGTCAAAATGGCTGCCAAGACGATGATAAGGCAATCTCGCAAGCGTGTGCATCTCGAGCAGCAAAGCATGTCAGACCCTCTGGTTTTGCTGCAGACCATACTTTCTCTTGCTAAAAACACGCAAAGGTGCGTAAATGAAGCCGCAGCTACGTTCAAGTCCGGTCACATCATATGCTGCGGCATCAAGTCCATTGCGGACACTAAAGTCAGTGTCGAATAGCTCTGCCTGCAGATGAGCGTAACCAAGGGCCTGCCGCACTGCGTTCACGTCGTAGTACGTGAAGATACAAGCTCTGAAAGGTCAGTATGTCGTTACTAGCATTGAAAATACTCAGGGGCATGAGGCCATATATTTGTGTTTTCGGAAACAGTTAGTAAGCGCAAGTGCATACCAGTAACAGACAATTGTTTTTCAAGCGCTCCTGTTTTCAACAAAAAATAATGCTGTGCAGTAAGAAACAAACTTTAGTGCATTTCCAAATGTAAACTTAAAAAAAGAAACGACTGTAAAATGCAACAATTTATAAAACTCGTAATGCACAGGGGTGATCACACTCATCCAGAGCCTCGAACAGCGTACAGCGGAGCAAATAAACTGAAACTTAGCGTAGTTGTTCAACTAGCGGCACGGTTTGAGCACTGCAGCATGCTGCACATGCGATTACTATTCGCTTTTTTCCTCTTCTGCGCGTCCATGACTACCGCGAAACCGGACCGCCAAACTACATCGCATATTTCTATTACCGGGTGACTGCATTGGAGGAGAGCTGCGAGGCGCCGCCTGCGTCACTGAAATGACCACACCATCTCCTATTAGTGCGAGCACCGATATGCCTAATAAGGGTACTGGTAGGTCTTCAGAGCTCTTTCTGATGTGCATGTGACGATCTGAGCCCTTAAGGGCAGTAAAAGACATGCATTCATTTTTTGGAACTGCCTGATTTTCAGACGTTTTCGCGGCCCCTAGGGAGTCCGAAAAAATTGGACGTTGCCTGCACAACTGTCCAAGAAGACACTTCAAATGATCCGTGTGGCAAACGCGCAGCATAAGAAGAAGAAGACAATGGGCGGGAAATGGATGGATGGTTGTTATTAGCGTCCCCTTTAGAACGCGGTGGTGGGTTGCGCCACCAAGCGCTTGCTATTATACTGCCTAATCTCCTACCTAATTTAAAAAAAGAAGGAAAGAAAAAAAAAAGCACGTGATGAATTCCCATAACCAAATTTTCTGATCCCCTATTGCGAACTTTGTTTTTGTATGTCTCCGTTTTTATTGTTTTCCATACTTTCTTTCATCAATCTTCCAATCGCCTCTTACTAATCTCTATTGCGGACATGTTTACTTTCACCCTGCTCTCACTGAACCCAAGGGCTTCAAGAAGTCCAGTGGTGCCTAACTCGACCGCTGGGCAAACATCTTCACATTCTAATAAAACATTCTCTATTGTTTCCCTAGCTTTACTGCAGAAAGCGCATGCTTCTTCTTTGCTGTCTTTGTTTCATTTAAATGCACAAAGTTTAAAAAGCAAACACGAATCTGTCTGCATGCTTCTACATAAAAACAGCATGAATTTGATATTTTAGCATTCTCTGAGACTTGGTTCTGCGGCAAGTACGATGCTGTACGCTTCTCTGGCTATAAGTGTTGTTCACTGTCCCGAAAACATAAGAAAGGGGGTGGTGTAGCTTTTTATTTAAAACACAATCTATGCTTTGATGTGATTTCTGAGTTTTCTGTAATGCACAAGCACTATGAATCCCTCATGATCAAGTGTGCAAATGCTATATTTGTGGTTATTTACAGGCCTCCATCCGGTGTTCTATCCATGTTGTTAGATTTCATTGAATGTATGTTGGGGGATTTTTGTACACAGCTTGGCACTCCCCTCATTGTAACGGGCGATTTTAATACTGACCTGCTCTCAATGGACCGATTCAAACAAGCATTTCTGGATGTTTTCTTTTCGTTTGGCTACAAAAAAGTTTAATAATGTTCCAACCAGGGTGACGAACAATTCTGAAAGCCTACTTGACTTGTGTTTTACAACGTGATTAATTGGCTTACAGTCGGGTGTGCTCATCTCTGATGTAAGTGATCACATGCCTATTTTCCTGTTTTTTATACGTGGGACGAAACTGTGCCGACAGCGCAAAAGTGACACGTGCTCACAGTACACATTGATAACCAAAACACGATTGCTGATTTTGAAGCGTCACTCAGCAAAATGGAATGGTCCGAAATATATGCATTGACAGATCCTGTCAAGGCATTCAATCGCTTTCTCGGCATAATCAAAGACCTTTATCACAAAGCATTCCCTCTAAGAGAAGCTAGAAGAAGCAAGAAATGCAGGAAACCGTGGGTTGACACCGCGCTTCTAAAACAAATAAAGGAATGTGATAGACTTTTTGCTACTTTTATAAAGACAAGGTAACCAGAGTACTTAATGAAATATAAAAAGGTCAGGATTAAATTAGGCTGTGATATAAAGCTGGCAAGGGAGAGGTATTATGAGAATAAGTTCACTCACATTCTCAATGATCCAAAAAAAGCTTGGAAAACATTGAATGATCTGCTTCCGAACAGTGACCGTAGTCCTGTTCTTGAGGTTATGGATAAAGGCGAATCTTTCACAGGGACTGCACTGGCCAATAAGTTTAATCAGCATTTCTTACAATGTGGCGCGTCTGATGTGTTTGATGCTGATAGTCCAACTTACAGGTCTTATATTCCATGTAGTATGAGCAGATCGCTATTTCTTGCACCAACAGTTGAGGCTGAAGTAAGTAGCTTATTTCTGAGGCTAAAGAATTGCACAGCATGTGGTGTGGATGGCATAAAGGCAGAACCAATAAAAGCTTTGGTGCTGCCTACCTGTAATGTCACACATATGCAATTTAATTTTGTGCACTGGCGCATTTCCTGATGAATTAAAGATTGCATGGGTATTGGTAGTTGTTTAAATGGGGAGACAGGAATGATGTGGGCAACTACAGACCGATTTCAGTTCTCCCAATCTTTTCCAAATTAGTAGAGCAGGTCATTAATTAATTAATTTAATGTATTTATTTATTTACAAATACTGCAATCCCGTTACGGGATTTTTGCTGGATGGGGATACATCATTATGACGTGATTAGCAGGGCAAACAAAATAAAAATTACATGGACTAGTAAAAAGACAATACAGATACTATCATGAAATAAAAGATACGCTTCGAGTACAACTGAACCAATGCATCTACTGCAAGTGCAAATGTAACAGAGCGAAAATAAGAAAATTACACAATATGGGACATAAACAAATTCAGGGATGGCTGCAACACCACATCATTGGACAGCTGATTCCATTCAGTTATGACCCTAGGAAAAAAGAGTATTTAAAGCAATTTTTGCGGCTATTGAAGGGGGTAATTGTCAGTGCATGCTGTTGCCTTGTAGCGGCATGCACTGACAATTACCACCTTCACTAATGAAAGAATTTTAAATTTCTGCACTCAAAATAATATTATAACAGAAAAGCAATACGGTTTCCGAAAACACCAATGTACTGAACTGGCGTTGCTAAAGATCAAAGAAAAAATAATAAGTAACTTTGAGGACAAGCTGTACACAATAGGAATATTTCTTGACTTTAAAAAAGCATTCGATTCCATTAAACATGATATCTTGTTGCAAAAGTTAAATGAGTGTGGCACTAGGGGAACTGCTCTTAACCTAATTAAAAGTTATTTAACCAACCGACTACAGTGCACATACATTAGTCATTCCAAATCAGCAATGGGTGAAATCAAATACGGTGTTCCGCAGGGGTCCATCCTAGGGCCACTTCTTTTTTTATTATACATTAATGACATCACAAATGTGCCTCTAACACCTGACATAATCATGTATGCTGATGGCACTGATATCTTCTTTTCTGGTGGAAACTTGCTTACTCTCGAGCAAGAATCAAATATTTGGCTCAGTAATCTTTCAGACTGGCTTAGAGCAAATAAGTTGGAATTAAACACTAGAAAGACAAAATGCATTATTTTTCGGCCTCGTAACAAGGGTATTGATGATAGCTTACTATTACAATTCCGTGATGAAGTCATTATACGTTCTACATCCCAGAGGTACCTGGATGTTACGTTTGAAGAAAACTTAAACTGTTCCAGTCATGTCAGCAACATTAAAACCAGCATTGCAAGATCCATCGGTGTTATTAATAAATTAAAATGTCTATTACCTTCTAGATTAAAAAAAACAATTATACTATAGCCAAGTGCATTCACGCCTCCAATATTGTTTATCTGTCTGGTGTACCACGTCGAAAACCAACATGCATAGTTTACTAACCTTGCAGAAATGCTTGATTCGGGTAATTGAGAATGCGTCCTATAGAAGCCACTCCGCTCTGCTTTTCAAGAAGAATTGTATTTTAACATTAGAAAACCTCATTAACAAAAAAACAGCCATGCAATATTTAAAGAGGTAAGACTCAATGAAAGTGCCTTTTTTAAAGCATACCTCCTGAATGAACATAAATACAACACAAGGCAATTAACTTACAACAAGGGCAAGATCCGTACAAATTAAGGCATGCAAAAGCAGGCATTCATAGTTTCAGATTTTCTGAATCCTGGGTTACTCATTATAATAAATGAATCACCGTCCCTAAGCACTTCAAAAAAAAAAAAAAAACATGTATTTGCTGTCACTTCAAGTATGACTGTTCATTATTTTGTACTCAAATTGCATTCAATATTTCCGTTACGTATTTCATGTACTTTTCATATTTTTGTGTATGCATCCACTTTGTGTGCCATGCTTGCCTGTGTGCTTGAGTGTTTTGTGCAGTGGGAATGGGTCGGGCAAGAGGACTGACAGTCAGGCATTCGGGCCTTTTTGTCAACCTCGTAGATTCTTTGTATTTTTTTCTGTCAAAATATACATTCATTCATTCTTCTTCCTTTTTTTATCTCGCTTTATAGGTGCGCATTCTAAGGCATCCCGATCTAGCTTCGAGAAATAATGAGCTTCCCTTTGAGTTTCCATAAATTGTTTCTTTCCTGATTTCATTTTTTCCTCTGAAGCAGTTACTCATGGCAGATTTCTTTTCCATTGCCGCCACCCGTGAGATTAGCCGCCACCCGTGAGATTATTTCAGCCTCTCTGACTTTCCGCTTGACCTTCTTTGTTGCTGTGTTGCCCACCATACAGGCCGCACACTTGCTGGTAAACTTCCTAGTTCTTTTCCTCCACTGTGAGTCAATGTTTTTCCTGTACACTCTCGCAACCTTTGTTCCAACTTCTTTTTATATTTCTCAATTATTCTTCGAAATCAATTTTACTCTCAGCTTCCCTCACTTCAAAACTAGTCCAGCCCATATCCCCCTGCACAGCTTCATTTGTAGTCTTCCTGTGAGCGCCCAATGCGAGGCGCCCCACTGACCTTTGGTTGCCATCAAGTCTTGATTGTACCCCTGATTTCAAGCAAACAACCACATTTCCAAAACTAAGTCCTGGAGCCATTATACCTTTCCATGTACCCCGTAGCACCTCGTACCTATTGTATCCCCATTGTGCTCTGTGTTTCGTTATGGCTGCATTTCTCTTCCCTTTTACTGTTATTGTTTTTTCCTGTGTTTCCATATATTTATTGCCTTCGTTTATCCATATACCAAGAGATTTATATTCTTTTACCTGAGGTATTTCCTGGCCCTGTATTGCGACTGTGTCTGTTCACTGCTTTCGTTGAATTCCATAACACCTGATTTTCTAATGCTAAAATTTCAAACCTAAATTCTCGCCTTCCTGTCCATAGATATTAGCCAGATGTTGCGAATCACTTTGCTTGTTAGCTAGCAACACAATGTCGTCCGCGTAAAATAAACCTGAAAGCTGCTGCTCTACTACTGTACCCGTCTGTCTGTATTAGAGATTAAACCCGATATTAAACGGTTTGTAAAATAGCGAGCGTCATCTGGCGCACAACAGGGAGAGCTGTAGCACTCTGCGTGTGAAAGTATGTGGTTAGGAAGCGAGTTTTGTTTCTTGGCTTCTGCCTGGCCTCTGCCGTGGCAACCGCATATGTTCACTGTGGCAAAAATTATGGAAGACGCCGTCACTCCATTCCAGTTTTCGTACATGACATGGACCTCCAACTTCTCGAGGCGTACCATTCAAACTGATCACATGTGGCAATATCTTCTTTCTATAACTACCACTATTCGCCTGGCTCATCGAGGCTCAGCACTGAAGGGAGAAGATCACATTTTTTAAAAAAAATATTGTATCTTCGGAGGCTGCTGATGCCAGCACAGGACTGATGTGAGCGACATGCACTCGTTCAATGAAAAACGGAGTGCACATCGTCAAAACACGCTGCCGATGTGTCGCCGAGTGTCCACACTTGGTTTCGTAGACTGGCCACGTGCAGTTACCACCGTGCAAGGCGGCTCGCCTTATTTGCTCCTTGCTGCCAACAGAGTATAGAGAGAACCAACTCTGTGGTTATTTAACTGCGACATAGTTGTCCAGACGCCAAGATGCTCATGAAAATGAACGCTTCATGACTCACGGCGTTTTCATTGCAAGCGCCGTCGGCTGCTGCTTTGACAACCGGGAGCAAGGCCTACCGACTTGAGCGATTGGCGGCTGCTGACAAAGTCAGTGCGCTGAGCGTTCACTTAGGAGAGTTTACCATACATTGATATGGTCCATCTGCAGCAAAGCAAAGTTTCACAACGCTCTCTGTCTTATTATGACGGTCCTTTTTTGCATACGGTAAATACGGGAAAGTCTCAAATGGCGTGCTGTTCTCTCAACTGTATGCACTGACTGCCACCAATGAAGACAGTAGGCTTTACTTGCTGGCTGTGGGTGTCGCCAGTTATGGAGAAGCTTCTGCTAGCAATTGAAAGCATAGTTTTTTGCGAACTGTTTAATGCATGCATGAAAGTAGCAAGAGAGGATGAAATAAAAGTCGATTTAATCAAAGATGGAGGAGACACAATGCTAGGAAAACTGGTGGCTCTCTATACGAAGTGTCTAGTGACTGCAAGGGTCCCAGAAAACTAGAGGAATGCAAACATTATACTAATCCACAAAAAGGGCGACGTTAAAGAACTAAAAAATTATAGGCCCATTAGCTTACACCCAGTATTATATAAAATATTTACCAAAATAATCTCCAATAGAATAAGGGCAACACTGGGCTTTAGTCAACCAAGGGAGCAGGCCGGCTTCAGGAAAAGTTACTCTACAATGGATCACATCCATGTCATTAACCAGGTTATTGAGAAATCCACAGAGTACAATAAGCCTCTCTATATGGCTTTCATAGATTACGAAAAAGCATTTGATTCATTAGAGATACCAGCAGTCATAGAGGCATTGCGTAATCAAGGAGTACAGACCGCTTACGTAAATACCATGGAAAATTTCTAAAGATTCCACAGCCACCTTAATTCTACACAAGAAAAGTAGGAAGATACCTATAAAGAAAGGGGTCAGACAAGGAGACACAATCTCTCCAATGCTATTCACTGCGTGCTTAGAAGAAGTATTCAAGCTATAAAACTGGGAAGACGTAGGTGTAAATATCGATGGCGAATATCTGAACAACCTTTGGTTTGCCGATGACATTGTTCTATTCAGCAACAATGCAGACGAGTTGCAACAAATGATTGAGGACCTTAACAGGGAGAGTGTAAGATTAGGGATGAAGATTAGTATGCAGAAGACAAAGATAATGATAAATAACCTGGCAAGGGAACAAGAGTTAAAGATTGCAAGTCAGCCTCTAGAGTATGCGGAGGAGTACGTTTACCTAGGTCAACTAATCACAGGGAACCTGGACCATGAGAAGGAAATTCACAGAAGAATAAAAATGGGTTGGATTGCATATGGCAGACATCATGAGCTCCTGACTGGGAACTTGAAAAGGAAAGTATACAATCAGTGCATTTTACCGGTGCTGACATACGGTGCAGAGACTTGGAGGCTGACAAAGAAGCTTAAGAACAAGTTAAGGACCGTGCAAAGAGCGATGGAATGAAGAATGATAGGCATAACTTTAAGAGACAGAAAGAGAGCGGTTTGGATCAGAGAGCATGCGGGTATAAACGATATTCTAATAGACATTAAAGAAAAAAATGGCACTGGGCAGGTAATGTAATGCACAGGCTAGATAACTATTAGGGTGACAGAATGGGTACCAAGAGAAGGGAAGCGCAGTAGAGGACAGCAGAAGACTAGGTGGGTGCGACGAAATTAGGAAACTTGCATGTGCTTGTTGGAATCGGTTGGCGCAGGACAGGGGTAATTGGAGATCGCAGGGAAAGGCCTTCGTCCTGCAGTGGACATGAATAGGATGATGATGATGATGATGATGATGATGATGATGATGATGATGATTAAGAGACTAAACGAAAGATACATTTGGATATCTTTACACCGTTGGCAGAAAAGAGCAAACCAGGCGAACTCTGTCGCAGGATGGTCGCTCCGTGCTGCCCGTCAGCGGCACCAACTGCCCTCAAATGCTGTGTTTCGATCACTTCAGTGGGGTAGTACTGGGTGCTGATTGTCATATGAGGTGCACTTTCGACATCACTTTATAATATTTATTATAATTACATGTCAGGGACAACTGAGTGACACCACTGCACTTCTGCAAGCGCTGTCCATCCTGTCCACCTTGAGCTTTCCACATTCCAGCAAAATGCGGCTGCGTTTAGGGGCATCTCGAAGCTTTTAGGCCAAAATAACCTCGCGGCGCTGACATATCACACTTCAGTAGCTGCAAGTAGTGCAATGACAATTGGCTCTGTGAGGAGCAAGCAAGTTGTGTGCTGTGATGGCATCTCCGGCTGTCACTTATCCATGCTGCTTTCCTCACTGTATAGCTCTTCTCAGATGGAAACCGAAATAAACTCATGCTCCGTTCGCTAGTGAAGCAATTTATGCACAGTAAGCAACACAACTAGCTGGCCTTTTCTCGAAAATATCGCGATCAAAACCACCACAAAGCGGCGTCTCAAGGCTCGCTAGGGCTGCATTGGTTGTTCATCTGCTTCTTGTATCTAACCATGTAGGGGGCACTCATGGCAGCCGTGTTTGCCCATGCGCAACAGTATTTTTGCAAACCGTTCATTAAGAATGTACACATTGAGGAATGAGCATGAAGGAAAGCATGCTGCCGCTTCTTTAAAGGACCTTGAGCTCAAAAAACAAGGTGTCGGCTGATGCCGAGATGCAGGTGTCCCTCATCCATACCAAAATAAACTCTTTAAAGCAGCGAAACGCATCACTGAGGCATTTTGCGTGGGCCTAGAGTATGACAGGACAGTTGAGGTTGACTTGACTTACAAGCTGTTGTGAGAGAATCTCACTTGTGACAAAGTTCAGGCCTCATACCAACGAGTTTGCTATCAGGTGATAGAAATAGCTCATATTCACAAATATTTGCTTCTGTATGCAACTCCTTTTTATTCGTATTTGAGAATGTTCAACTCTATCATCTGCAATGGGTTTTACCTTTTTTTTTTTTTGAAGATATTTTATTCACTGTGCATTTTACTAACCCCTCCCTTCTGTTCTCGTTTGGAATAAAAAAAAACACTACTCCTTAATTAAAACTGGATTAAGGTGTTTTTTTTAACATTTTTAACATGCTTACTAGAAAGTGACAGCATCGGGCGTGTCAGCTCGTCTTGACATGAAACCAAGTTCTCAGCCACTCAGGGAATTTTGCAAAGGCACTCAGGGAAAACCGGGAAAACTCGGGGAATTTGGAAATGTCAACTCGGTAGGTATCCTGCTTCTGTAAATTTCCTTCTCGGGATCCGGGTCCCTTGTGAGTAATTCACCTAGATAAACATACTGCACAGACTCTAGAGGCTGACTGGCAATAAAGAATTCTTGTTCCCTTGCCAGGCTGTTGAACATCAACTTTGTCTTCTGCACATTAATCTTCAACCCTACTCTTACACTTTCTTGGTTAAAATCCTTAATCACTTGTGACAATTCATCCCCAGATTTGCCGAACAGGACAATGTCATCTGCAGACTGAAGGTTGTTGAGATATTCTCCATTGATCCTCACTGTTAAGCCTTCCCAGTCTAATGGCTTCAATACTTGTAAGCATGCAGTGAGTAGCTTTGGAGAGTTGCAATGTGGGCTTGTTGGTAATGCATCTTCAAGGGGTGTACGGTAGCGCGATTAAAAGACGGGACAAATAAAGACACACAGGGACACACACAGTGCTATGTGTGTGTCCCTGTGTCCCTATAGCGCTGTGTGTGTCCCTGTGTGTCTTCTTTTGTCCTGTCTTTTACTCGCGCTACCGTACACCCCTTGAAGATGCATTGGAAAGATTATCTCCTTGCCTGACCCCGTTCTTGATAGGTATTTTTCCACTTGTGGAGAATCAAGGTAGCTGTGCTATCTTTGTAGGCATTTTCTAAGATATTCACGGATGCCTCCTGTACTCCTTGATTATGCATGCCTCCATGACTACTGGCATCTCTTTTGCGTCAAATGCCTTTTCATAATTTGTGAAAGCCATACAGAAAGGTTGATGGTACTCTTCAGATTGCTCTATTACCTGATTCATGGCGTGGATTGTAGGATACCGTATATACTCGATTCTAACGTGCCCTTGACTGTAACGCACACCCGTTTTCCGTGACAAAAGAAGGAAGAAAAAAAGAACTCACCCTATAGTTACGCGCACCCGTTTACTGTGGCCTAAAAAAGAAAAGTCCTTTACAATACCGCGCACCTCATTATTTTATACAGAAACACAACTGTCTCTCATGTGGAAAAACAAAGATTTACTCCCAATGCACTAAAGTTGCAATAAATAAAAAAAGTTGCAGTTTCGCCCGAAAGGCAAAGCATTGATTGCTATAGCAAATTAGTAGACAGCTATACGAAAAATAAGGTTAGCAGTTTTATCAGCCATATAAACTTTTAAACATTTGCTTGCTAACTAAATTAACAAGCATGGTGTCACGCACACACCGGCAAACACGAACACGTTTCACTCAATGACTGCAAAAACTTTTTATCAGAATACTGGAGTGAGAAAATGAGGTAGCAGGAGCGAGTGAATTGACCTTTGTGCGGCCTCTCGCTTAAACACGAACTAAGCGACGAGAGTGCAGCGGGGTGCACCTAGATGCATAGGCTGTCTCCATGGCAGATTGCTTTCAAGATAGGGGCAACACGGCTGGGCCTACGAAGCGGCCACCAGAGTAGAATGCCTCTCCTCTCTACGCCAGTCCCGCAGGCAAATTCTGGGAACTCTGAACGCCCGTGATGCAGCCCGATTTCCGCTCGTCTCCGCACATGGGATCACTTTCCTTTTAATTGCGGCATCATGATGAAAACTCGGCGTGTCTTCTCAGTCGGCACTTCCATGCTAATAGAGCAAACACAGTAAACAGGAAGACGGACAGTGGATTAACCTAAGCATATGTACTACAGCACATGGAGGAAGATATGGCAGCTAGGCTCAAAGCATGTACATTGCTGCCATTTCGAAATGTCGATGGCGATATGGTAACACAGGTTTAGGGTCGTACTCGATTCTAATGCGCACGCAATTTTTGGATCTGTTTTATCAGGAAAAAAGTTTGCATTAGATTCGAGTAAATATGGTATTCTTTCCTGAAGCCAGCCTGTTCTCTTGGTGGATCGAAATTAAATGACGCCCTGTTCTATTGGAAACTATCTTGGTGAATATTTTATACAATACTGAAAGCAAGCTAACGGGCCCATAATTCTTCAGTTCCTTAACATCTACCTTCTTATAGATTAGTATAATGTTGGCATTCTTCCTGCTCTTTGGTACACTTGAAGTCGTGAGGCATCATGTATAAAGGGCCCGAAGCTTTTCAAGGCTGATATCTCCTCCATCTTTGATTAAATGAACTGTTACTGTATATATTTGCGGCCTTCTTCTTGTTGCCATTTGCAGATCCCAAGGCAAGGATCATGTTTACCTTCTGCTCATTAAAGGAAGACATAGGGACTCGAACGAAACAAAACGCACCTTTAAACCTTTGCACTGACGTCAATTCGCTTTTGTGGTGATAGGTTTTGTGGCAAAAAAAAACATATATGCACTTTGTCTACGCTAAGACAACAGCTATCACATCTTGTTTCCAGTTACACAAAACGTGGCATGTTACTTTGGCCATGGCACGACAGAAGGGCACTATAGTCGGATACAACTTAAGTCTGCAGTGAAACCCCGCCCATGCCCCATAACCGCCAGTCACTGTTCCTCCATGAGGCTGCAAATAGTTCGTATTTTTCCTGTTACCTAAATAAGACGGTAACACAAAAACAAAGTTTTAAGCGCGTAATTTTATACGTTTTCACCCATCTATTATAGTGGAACGGCGAAAGCCTAATTTTTTATTGAACTGAAATAAAATGCTTGCTTCGCTACTGCTATTTGCTGACAAGTTTCACTTCAGTTGGCAGTGAAGTTTCACGAGTAAAATGGGCTCAGCAATGAAATTAACTGTACCAAGGACTTTCGAAGAGTGAAATGCTAAGACTTCATACACTTTGTCCATGTCTGTTGCATACCTCATCGCTTCCACCGATGAAAAGACTTCAAGAACAGCAGACGCTGCAAAGGTACCAAGTACGACGCCATTTTGAAAAGCTTCTGTGATTGGCTAGCGAAGTCACACAACGCCGTGCGGTCCATGTGCCTTGGTTACCAACTGCTGTCTTTTTTTAAGTTGTGTCCTACTATAGCTCGATCACGACGTTTTTCTTTATTTCCTTTATTTTGTTCTGAATAACTCAGAGAGAGCCTGTTCGAGGGCGCTGCTTTATGACCCGGGTGGGAGTGCAGTCCAGTTCAGTTCAGTTCAGTTTTATTTCCTTAAAGACCGCTTTGCTAGGGGTATTACATAAGGGGTGGGTACAGTTGATAATGCAAATATAAACACAGGTATACAGAAAAAATTGTACATGGAAGCTACATTTTCGCAAGTGCATAAAAACAGAAATAATAACGCGTGAAAAAGCAGGTTATTGATTAGCCAACAAGGACACATTTTCGAGAAACGATGTCGGGCTAGTGATTGCAGCTACGTGGTGGGGAAGGGCGTTCCAATCTGATGCTGTGCGAGAAAAGAAAGACGAGGAAAAAGTAGTTGTGTGGGAGCGTGGGCGTAAGACTTGTAATGGGTGCCCAGTTCGTAGCGATATGCGTGCGGGTGGTGTGATATATGGCTCGTGAACTAAGGTACTGTAAAAAAACTTGTGAAAGAGGCAAAGGCTAGCAGTAGCGCGGCGACGTGCAAGGGGCTGTAGATCAGATTTTGCTCTTAAGGATGATACGCTTACGTCGTATGAGTAGGATGAATGTATGTATCTGACGACGCGGTTTTGAAAGGACTCGAGCTCGTTAACTAGATAGACTTGATATGGATTCCAGATGGGTGATGCGTATTCAACTTTCGGTCTGATAAGGGATTTGAAAGCTAGGAGTTTTACGTTCTGCGGGGCGTCACGCAAGTGTCGTCTCATGAAGCTAAAAGTTCTGTTTGCTGATGAAAGTATGTTGGAAATATGCGTACCCCAACTGAGATCACGAGAAAGTGTGACGCCCAAGTACTTAAATGATTGTACTGATTCTAAGGGAACGTTTACTATAGTATAAAAGGACAGGAAAGGGTTACGGCGACGGGTAAAAGATATATGTTTACATTTGTTGGGATTAAGAGTCATCAGCCAATCTTCACTCCAAGACTGCACATTGTTAAGATTTTGTTGTAAGCTATTTTCGTCAGTTGCATTAGAAACTTGATGGTAAATCACGCAGTCATTGGCGAAAATTTGTGTCTTACAAGATACGTGTTGGGGTAAATCATTAATATAAATTAAAAGGAGAAGAGGACCGATAACTGATCCCTGAGGGACACCAGAAGTTACAGGGAGAAGAGTGTATGATTTGTCATTTACAGAAACGAATTGGTAGCGATCAGTAAGGAATCCTTCGAGCCATTTGAGTACGTCACTGTGTACGTTCAAAGAAGAAAGCTTTAGTAGTAAGTGGCGGTGAGAAACTTTGTCAAAGGCCTCTTCATAGTCCAGAAAAATGGTGTCAGTTTGTTGGTTAGAGTCAAGGTTTACATGTAAGTCGTGCAGAAATAGAGCTAGTTGCATTTCGGTAGAGAAACCCTTACAGAACCCATGCTGTGCCGAATGAAAAAATTTATTCGCGTCCAAATTATTCATGATCAGGGAGTAGATGACGTGTTCCATGGTTTTGCACGGGAGGCTAGTTAGAGAGTTGGGTCGATAATTTAGCGGTGTGTTCTTATTACCAGACTTGTAGATGGGAACGACCTTACCCACCTTCCAGTCATGAGGCATGGAACCTGTAGAAAGTGACTCCGAGATTATGAGACACAAAAATGATGAAAAAATATATTTTGTATTTTTTAGCAGTTTAGAGTTTATACCACCTATACCTGCTGAGGATGAAAGTTTAAGGTTTTCAATTATGCGCAAAACACCATCAGGATAAAACACCACGCTCGGCATGCTAGAAACTATGTTGCAGGGGACATTAGTCAATGGAGCGTTATTATCATTAGAATATACTGACGAAAATGCGTTGTTAAATATGAGTGCGAACTCAGTTTCAGGCACGATTTCACCCATATCATTGACAAGAGTTACAGTGCGTGTGTTACTTGGGTTGATAACTTTCCAAAATTTCTTGGGGTTGTCTGTTAACATTTTAGGTAAGTCATTATTGAAGAAAGACCATTTGGCTTTGCGGACAGCACGTAAGTATTCACTCTCAGCGGCGTAATATTTATCCCATGAAGTTGGGCTTGGTTTAAACTTGGCACTATGAAAAAGTCTTTTTTTTCTTATTTTCCAACCTTTTTAAATTGTTATTGAACCAGGCATTCGGATGATTCGCACGGAATGTTAGTATCGGAATATACTTGTTTGCTAGTTCATTCATTTTATTTCTAAACAGTTTCCAGTTGTCTTGAACAGATCGTTCATTGAATGAGGTTTCAAAGACTGCAAAAAAAGTGCATAATTATTCATTTATAGCTTCAAAATTTGCTTTTTCATACAGGTTGATAGTTTTGCTGGAAAGAACACGGGGTGCTGGGGCAAAGTCAAATGTGGCGTGAATTACACTGTGGTCGCTGATAGGACGAAGGTAGGTAACCGATGATAATGTCTCTGGATGGTCAGTAAGTGTAAGGTCCAAAATGTTTGCGCAGTCGCGCGTTACACGTGTCGGCTCTGAGATAAGCTGTGTTAAGTTAAAATTCAAACAGATGTCGATGAAATCCTTCGCCTCAGTCTTATTTATTGGGGAAGTTAGGTTATTCCAATCAATAATGGGAAAGTTGAAATCACCGAACAGAAGGATATGAGCGTTAGGATGGCTTACTGTAATCTGGCATAAAGTACTGTTAAGTTCTGGTGAGAAGTTTGGATTACTGGTAGGTGGCCTGTAGCACACACCTAGAAGGACATATCGAGGGGAAGAGCGAATAAGAAGCCATAGTATTTCTAAGTTCGAAGAAATAATAATTGGTGTACAGGATAATTCACGACTACAGGCAATAAGAACGCACCCCCCCCCCCCCCCCCCCCCCCCGCGTGCCCCTTGACGGTCGCAGCGATAAACATCGAAGTTTGGCAAGTCTTGGACTACTTCATCGTCCCTAATTTCACTTGTGAGCCACGTTTCCGTTATAACTAGCAAGTTGCTGTTAGATGATGTCACGAGATTTGATATTGCGTCACGTTTGGGAATGAAACTGCGGGCATTAGTGTAAACAACAGATAAGGAAAGGTTTTTCTTAGGGGCGGAAGGGTAGTTATTAACTGCACGTATCTTGTGCAATGATTGCTACTGAATATTTTTAACCGATTTCATCAAATCGTCATATTCATAGCGCTGGGAACCCATAACGAGCGTTTTGAAACGCATGGAAAAAGGCATAGATTGACTTTTGGCGTAGGCTATAAGATGTTTTCGGGCGTTCCGAACTGCGGGGGAAAAATCTTTGCTCACGCTATAATTTGTGCCTTTCAGTTTGCGGCCGTTAGACAGGACAGATTCTTTCGTTTTATATGACGCGAATTTGATAATGATGGGACGGTGCCGGTTAGGTGAATAGCATCCAAGGCGATGAGCACGTTCGATATCTTTGGACTCAAGGTTTACCTTCATGATATCCGTGATATCATCAATGATCAACTTTTCTGATTGTGCAAAGGTTTATTTTGGGTTAGTATCAGGAAGGCCATAGAAAATTAGATTATTCCTTCGGGACCGGTTGTCTGCATCGTCTAGGCGATTTTCGAGGCCGGATATCACGCTAGCAGTTTGAGCAGCGGCATATTTGACAGCTTCTAATTCATTTTGAAGTGGTATCATGGCCTGGTAATGATGTTCCAGTTCGGTCATTCGTTTGTTCAGGTCCATTAGAATCTTATCAGTGTTTAAAATCTGACTTTTTAAGCCTTGAACTTCACTGATTAGTGTATTCTGACTGGCTGAAATCTTCTGCAATTCTTTCAACACAACGTTCGTGTCGGGTCCCGGGTTAGTTTCAACGTCGCCAGAGAGTATTAGTAAGCGGCGAATCCCTTCCACACATTCACCCATAAGAGCAAGGCAGCAATGGGGGCTCGGAAGCTGCACCAGACAATAGTCGCTACACCTCTTAGCAAAAAGGCTGTGCCTTGTACCAACCTGCATGGCGAAAACCAGTGGGTTAGACGACAGTGTCGTGGCGCAGCCACCGAGCCCACAGAGCGGCCGGAGCGGTAGGCTGTCTTTTATAGTGGACGAGCTGGAGAGCGTCGATGTCGATGCAGGAACCCACGATGAATTGAGCATCCATTGCTGTGCTGGCAGTACGTAGGTAAGCGGAAAGGCGCAGTCCTGTGCGACGCCTCGCTGATCCGAAAACCGGTCACAAAATGGCGCATGCTCCGAGGGAGTCCTAGAACAAGCAGCTGCCAGTGCGGGCAGCAGCACGTGCGAAAGGGCAGCGGCGATCATCTGCATGGCGAAAACCAGTGGGTTAGACGACAGTGTCGTGGCGCAGCCACCGAGCCCACCTACATGGTATTCTCTATATTTCATGGGATTTATTTATCAGTCGGAAAAAAATTAGTATGCCATTAGTACATCGCTGAAAATACCACAGCTAGATTCCCTTGGCTGTGCCTTCAAATGCCTCATTGATGCTTTGATAATTAGGATAGTATGTCTCGAGTTGGATAATTAATTACATTTACGTAATTAAATCTCAGTAAAGAAAAAATTACTGGCAGCTACTACACTGTACTGTAAACAACGTGCACTAGGTTTTCTGCGAGTAACGCATTGCTCTTTCTTTAAATCTTGGTGCATGGTAGTCAATTGGGACGCCCTGTATATATTTATGACCTTTGCATGCAAGGGACAATGTTTCCATCCCTAATAAATGTAGTAAATTATTAGAAATGTCTTTTTTTTCATGAGTTGTTAGTATTGCTTACTGGAAAGAGAAGCAATACTGAGACACACAACATTCACATGCATTTCACAAGCCATTGATAAAAGACTCTGCCGAAGGGGTCACTGAAGTCTATAGGCTTTTTTCATGGTCAAAAAAGCATGCAAAGCAATTTGAAGCGTGATGAACATACAGCAACATGTTCATTTTTTAGGCATAGGCTATCCATACCTTTAGAAATAAATTTCAATTAGCTACTTCCATCTCTTTCAAAAATATAATGAACTTTGTACTGTGTATAACTATTTAAATATATTGTGCATGTGCAAGGTTTTTAAAGTGGAAATTTAAAACAATGTTGAAGAGAGAAAATCTGGATGAGGCAGCCGCCACTAGTGATTTTAATGCTCGTGTCCTCCTGTTGTCAGGATTTGCAGAAATAAAGCGAAAGTATGAATTAAAACCCGTGCACGTCCGCACCAACAATGATGCAGTAAGCTATTAGCTCCAGTAAAATTTTAAGTGAAAAGGTCGAGGAAAGTCAAAAGGAACCTCAAATGATGTGGGTGACAAAGCTCTTGTAATGGCACTTTAGGAGTTGTGTGTTGGGGGAGGGGCCTTTGACATCGCCTCGGGGGGGGGGGGGGGGGGGGGGGGGCAAGGGGGAGGCTGAGAAACTCTGCTCTGACGTTCTGTATGTCTCGTCATCTTCTGGCACATTGACAAACGAAAACTTTTGCGATTTTGAAGCAGTTGTAAGCCTTCTGTCATGGCTCACAGTTGAACGCCGAACTGCAGCTTACTTGCCGACATAATCAGTGCAACTACGAGTCGACGGCAAGTGAGACAAACAAGCCCTTATTTATCAGGTCTTTTTATTTGTCAGATTTGTAATGGGCAAGAGTAGTCTGCGCCTCGGCAGCATCACCACTGGCATGAGCTCGTGGTTCCTGTCCTTTGCAAAACGCTTGTGACTACTGCCCATTTACCTGTGTCCAATGCTAATAAATCTCATAGCAAGTGGTGACGTTTGCTGGGTTTCGACCACGGTGTAAGAGTAGTTTAGGTGAGAGAACGCCCGCGCCCAGCGCCCTGTCATAACATTCTACTTTTGGAGGCAGCCGACAGATGGCGCGACCAACTTTTCCCCGCTCCGCGAGCGACCGGGCCACACCGGCGCGAGCGCTATGCGTTGCGTTGGGCCTGTATTTCCTTGAACTGCGTGGTTAACAGGCCTTAAGATTTCCTCTTCTGGTATTCTACTTTGGGGATGTAAAGTGTCCTTTATTTACACAAAAACATTTCACCTCTTTTAAACAAAGCGTCGAAATCAGTATACGAGGGCCTAGCGCGACGTGGCGTTGATGGCATGCACATGCATTTAATAAAACACTGTCTTTTATTTCGCATTGCAGGCTTCGTACTAACTCTGCCAGTTATTAGATATTGCCGAACATTACCCTGTGCAAGGAAAAGACCCATACCAATGCCGAAAAGATACACGGACGCACCGCCACGGATGTTAGCGTGATATTACGATAACATGAATTATATCCATACTCGCCCTGCAAAGATCATGAAGACGCTTCACTCCATGAAAGTCAAAGCTCTTAGAAATTTATTGAACCATTCTGACAGAAGCACAAGTCCGGAAACAACTGGTTAATGTGGGAGAATAAAGTGAGGGAAAATATGGCACGGTAAAGTAAATTTCAGCGCTCATGCAGTCGCTTCGAACCACGGGCTCACACAACTTTTGACAATTTTCGCAAGTCCTGCTCTTTTTGTCTTTCTGGCTTTTCAACTGCCTGCAGTATTGACGCATGCGCAAGCACACGTAGTAGTGGATCAGTTTCGCGAGCATGTCTTCTTTGTGAAGACTGCATGGAAATGTAAACTGGAACTTTTCCAGAACGGCATCAATTGTCCTATCGAACGCATGCCTGTCACTCGCATATTTTTCAAACTTCTGCTCACAGTATTTGAAGAGATCAAAAAGATGCATATTCGGGTGCGTCAGCCTGCCTCTCGTTTTTAAGTTCACCAGGTCGGCTTCAGGCACGTTTGCGACCCCTTTTGTTCCCTCAAGCGCCTCCTTGCAAATCGTACAGGAGGCCTCATTTGCGAGTTTTCTTGAGACAAAGCCAGTGATGTAGTATACAATGCAGTCTACAACGTCTGCGTCGCAGTCGTTTAGCTCAAATATGTCATCACATTCTCAGCTGCCTTCTTCGATCAACCCATCAAGCTTCGATTTTTGCAGTTTATTTGGCTGCTCCATACCTGAACTCTGATATATCTCCCTTAAATCCACCAGAGTAACAACGGCAGCCTGACTGTTATCAGGCGCTGCACAGTTTCCAAACTGCGGAGGTTTTAACAAAGAATACATTCTTAGCATGCGGTATAACTGCAAGAATGTGGGAAAGGTCGGATGTTCATTTTGACCTCCCGCCTGTCTGATTATTCCGAAAAAGCATTCTAAGGGGTCCTGGTTCATTTTGGCCGTCAACACGTACTTGAAACCGCAGTCTTTTAGAAGGTAGGTAGAAAGTTGGACAGATTTCAGCGTAACGCGCAAACCTTCGGCAGTCGACTGGGTCAAAAAGAGGTCTTCTGGAATGTCACCCTTTACAACCTGTTGTTCCCATGAGTCGAGCCATTCAGATGCAGTTTGGAGAGTAGTGAAATCTCTGCTTCCTGGTCGAATGCCCTCTGCAGGGTACCGGCGGTTTAGAGCGTCGAACAGGTCGTTCAAAAAAAGTGTAAATTTAGCTGTCGGTTCCGCATCAGCCAACCTTGGCGCACCTCTGCGTGCATAAAACATGATTCCTTTGGCAACAGAATTGCTGAAAAGCTGTGTGGCCAGCTTTACCCTCATCTTCAGCATGTTCGACGGGTTTACATGGTTGTAAGTAAGCTTGGGGCAGACTCGAAGCGCACCAGTGTTCTTGCTGTCGGCAACAAACACAGCGTCGTAGCACGACCATCTAATAAAGTGGCCATCTTTTTTGAGAACTTTCTTGTCGTGCAGACGGTTCCTAATGCACCTAAAGAGATGGGGTGCGTCGGAAAAAACGTATACCTTTCTTGAAGTGTCCGTTGGGTGCTCAAAGCAGTTGACCACTTGTCCGAGTATTCCACTGATGCCGAGCTGTTTTCACATCGCGCGGTTCGTGGAAGCGCCGTCGCACACAACTCCGTCGACAAACAAGCCGGCTTTCTCTAAATGTACAATACACTGAATCAAGAGCTGAGCAAGGAGCGTTCCCTTTGTTGACCCTTTCGGTGCAAACACAGCCACCGGCTGTAAATAATTTTCTCCGAAAGGAGAAAAAGCAAAAACAAGACCATGATCCGCCAGCTCACTGCTTTGATTTTCTCTCTCCCCATGATCGACGAGACCAGCGTAGGTCATCGTTTTTGAGTTTACAGCCATTTCTTTTCTCACTTGAATTTCATCCATTATCAGCATTCCTCGGCGATGAAAGGGAGTTTTCTTAGAGACTTTCAGCTTGAAGGCTTGGAAGAAGTTTTCATCGAAACCACATTTCAAGCCCACCATGCCGATGTACTTCCTTACAGTACTAACACATGGCAAAGGCAAAATGTCGTTGCTTCGCAAAAAAGAGTACGTAGCAGGGCTGCGTATGTGTAGAAGGAGACACAAGAGAATCCAGTCATCTGTGTATCGCCGGTTTCTTTTTGTTGTGCTCTTGGCTGCCGAAATGCATTCCTCTAACAAAAGCAGCTGCGCTGGTGGCATATCCAGTGCCTGGAGTTTATCTTTGACGTCTTCATCCTGCAATTTTGTTAGCTCTGTCCTGGTGTCCTGTATCTGCTTGATCAACAGTTTGTTGCGCTTAATAAGTCGCGCTCGTGCCTGCTGGAGCGCTGATTTTGCCCGGCGCAAAGCTTTGAGCTTTTCCTGCTGGGAAGGCTGCAAGGAAAGCCTGATGCGTTTCCATGGTCGCTCGTCTTTCGCTCTCGCAGCTTGGCGGTCGGCGTGCAACCTCAAGGTGTCAGCGAGACCGCTGCAGTGATGACATATGGCTCCTCTTGGCAATAGTAGTAGGCACGTGTTGTGTCTCCACCTCTTCTGGGAGTCTACCGAAGCATACTCCGGGTGCACACTCGGGAAGTCCTTTAAACTCGGCCCTCCCCGGCACACGTTAAGGCTATCAATGGTTTTGAGCATGACTTCGATATCAGATGGCGACGTGGCAAACGAATTTACACCAACAGCAGCACAATCAATGGGCCTGCCAAAGACATGCACCTCAACTGTGAGGTCACTCTTCACATGCAAAGTCTTTCTCTTGAAAATTACGGAAGAACCGTCCCTTTGCCTGTGTATTACCTGTGCGTCAATAAACACAATGTCTCTCACCCCTTCAACGTCGGTGCGATGTGCTGCCCATGAATGCTGAGGTAAGCAAATGCTGCCCGCTTCGTTGAAGAGTGTTTCAAACGGCGAGGCCTCGCAGGACTTCGCAACGCAGTCGCTTTCATCGGAAGAGGCCACAGGTTGAGTCGTGTCGGCGAGCAGTCTTGATCCAACTACGCTGCTGCTCTGTTGATAGGCTGAAGAAGAAGCTGCGCGACCAGATAGTCGCTTCGCTGTCTTGCGAGGGCTCTTGATCCGCTTTGAAAGGTAGCTCGGCGCTCCTTCGAATATAGATGGAATGGCATCTTTTATAAGGCCCGCTCTTCTCTTGCCGGACATTAACACGTGGCCATCAACTTCCGCTGACCACGTCTTCAAGATGAAGTGGGGAGCAAAATGCCTTTCGCAAACACGATCTGTTCTTTGTAGTACACGGTCCATACGAGGTATTGCTCGCCGCCACGCTTCGAGCCTTGCGTCATCCTGGGGTGGCTTGAAAAGCGAGTACTTCTCCTTACATGATTTGTAGCCGCTTCTACAAAATGGCACGAAGCACTTCACCATCGCACAGCCACATAGAATAAGTCGATCCGGGAGTTAGACTTGACTAAACGCGCGCGCGAAAGCAGGGACAAGCCGAAGCAGACAAAAACAATTGAATGGCGCGAAGGCGAAAGCGGGAGACGGGGCTTTACCGGGGAATACCGGGGAACAGTCAGTAGCGCCCTCTGTTGACCGCAGTGTAAACAGAATGCTCCGACCTCCTTTCTGCGTAGCGGCGCGCCCGCGCCGTTCCCTCACCTAACCTACTCTTACACCGTGGTTTCGACCACCCTGGAACTTCGGAGTCGCATTCTACCCCCCATCATGTCGAATTCATCGTGCTGCCCTTGTGTTTCAGTGACATTATATTAGGCTGGGACTTCCTTGCAAATAATAACACCGTTAGTAACTGTTGTCACGCCAAGCTCAGGCTTTCTGCACTTCCCAACCTTGAGACTTTCGAAAACTGCCCTTCTAGCGATAAACTGCTTGTGTCCGAAGACAATGCCGTCCCTCCATGATCTTCCCTGCTTGTACCTGTGTTGTCCACGGCTATTTCTGATGGCCCTGCTCTCTTTATGCCCTCTGACGTGTTCATTCACCGCAGATGTTCTACGCTGCCCTTTGCTCTCCTTACTCTCCACGGTGGCGGCACGAAGATGCTCATCGTCAATCCCATGGCGTGCCCTTTACCTTTATTTCATATTGAATGCCTAGGCCTCGTTCAACCGGTCTACACCTTTTGCATCTTTGACACTCCTGCCGCTTACTTAGCACACTTACTTGTGACGCTGCTGTTGATCAGCCACTCAACGATTTGCACTGCTCCATTGCCAATGAAGTGTCATATTGAGAACGAAGCCAGCCTATCACTCTCCTGCAGAAATTCCGCACTTCTTTTGACAGCCATGCTCCTGGTTTGGGTCGCACATAGACCGGTTTTTACCAGATAAATACAAGCAGCCAAGCACCTCTACGACAACACCCTTACTGCGTATGCTGCTCGCAGCGCTGTGTCATTGACAACCAGGTTACTGACATGCTGAAGCATGGCCTTGTGCAGCCTTCAAACAGTCCCTGGGCATCACTCGTCATACTTATTAAGAAAAGGGATGGCTCTATTCGGCTGTGCGTCAAATACCGCTGTCTGAACACGATAATGTGCAAGGACGTTTACCCGTTACCACGCATCGACAACATCCTCGACTGTTTGCAGGCAGCGGAGTTATTTTCTGCGCTCGATTTACGTTCCAGATACTGGCAAGGCCCCATGGCACCATGTGATCGATCTAAAACAGTGTTTGTAACACCTGATGGATTATACGAATTCACTGTGATGCCTTTCGGCCTGTGTAACGCTCCAGCCATTTTTGGGAAGATGATGGATAATATTTTACGTGGCCTCAAGTGGAACACATGTTTATGCTACCTGGATGACATAGGCTTCTTTTCTGCTGATTTCCGCACATGTCTCAGCCGTCTCGAGCACGTTTTGAAGTGCCTCACTGATGCAGGACTTCAATGCAACATAAAAACAATGTCGTTTTGGTGCCCAAAAGCTCACCACTCTTTGCCATGTTCTATGGCGAGACTGCATTCTTCTGGATCCAGCCAAGCTCTGCGCCGTCGGTGACTTTCCTTAACCAAAGAAATTCAAGGAGCTTCAAAGTTTCCTTGTTTTATGCTTGTATTTCCGCCGTTCCATTAGAAATTTAGCCTCCATAAGTGCGCCCCTGACAGACCTTCTAATCGGCGACAAAGAATTTTCAGCTTGTTCGTTCGCCTGCAATAACGCCTTCACGAAATTGTGCTGCCTTTCAACTTCGCCACCTATCCTCAACCACTACGATCCTGCAGCCCCTACCGAGCTCCACACCAATGCCATCGGCGTTGGACTCAGCTCCGTACTTGCGCAACGAAAAGTGGGGTTCTATGAATATATTGCAAGACAGCTGTTAAACCTCGACGGTTTACTTAAGCAGGTTGCGCACTTAAGACGATGACGCTGGCCATGATGATGAATATAGCCAGATGAAGAAGATGAAGGAGCAGTATAATGCTCACTCAATTTCCCCCGCGCGTGGAAGCGGGCAACCTGGCCGCTGGTTAGGGCGGCAGACGCCGTATGAAAGGCTTTAAACGCGAAACATGCACAATCTCTGTGGCACGGCAGCGGCCATCCAAAGGCGGAACTACTGGAGCGACACAACAATTCACTGTTCCTGAACAATGTCTGTTCCTGAACAGTCTGTTCCTGAAATGTCTGTTCCTGAAGTCTGTTCCTGAACAATGTAGGGCCCGATAAAACGGGGCTGAAATTTCTCGCACAATCCAGGAGCACGAACTGGGGTCCACAATAACACTTCGTCTCCAGGGTGGAAGGAAACGACACGGTGAGATGCATCATAGCGAATTTTTCGGTCTTGTTGACTGGCGTCGATGTTGAGGTGAGCACGTTCGCGACACCGGGCAATGCGCGAAACGAACTGCTCACACACTGATGTGGACGAAGGCACGGGGACATCGAAGAAAGAAACATTGAGGATAGTGAGCGGTTGGCGACCATACACAAGGAAAAAGGGCGAGTAACCTGTATTGCGTTGCACGGCCATGTTGTATGAAAAAGTGACGAATGGTAGAATGACGTCCCAATTGGTGTGGTCAGGGTTGATGTACATAGATATCATGTCGGACAGCGTGCAATGAAAGCGCTCTGTGAGACCATTAGTTTGAGGGTGGTAGCTGGAAGTTGTTTTATGGATGGTTTTGGACGCATGGAGAACATCGTCTAGAAGTTTAGAGAGAAAGGTCCTGCCGCGGTCACTCAAAAGGACACGTGGGGCTCCGTGCCGTAAAAAGATGGCTTCCAGGAAAAAGGTGCAACCTCCTCTGCGGATCCCGAAGATAGTGCGGCTGTTTCAGCGTACTGTGTCAAGTGGTCTACAGCTGTGACGATTCATCGTTTACCGCCGGTGGTTAAGGGTAGTGGTCCATAGAGGTCGATACCAACGACTGCGAAAGGAGCTTCAGGACACGGGACAGGTTGGAGCAGTCCGGCCGGAGGTGAGGTCAGTCGTTTGCGGTGTTGGCAGAGCGAACAGGAAGCCACGTATTTCGCTACACTGGTTGCAAGTCCAGGCCAAGAGAAGCGGCTGCGAATTCGCTCATAGGTTTTATGGAAACGAAAGTGACCAGCAATGGGATCGTCGTGAAAGGTCTCCAATATCTGGGCCCGAAGTGATCGGGGAACGACAGGAACCCAACCCTTCGGGATGAAACACGTACTGGTATAATATCGAATTTTCGATCTTGAAGTTCTTCAACTGCCGGCGGAGCCTAGCGTTAGGTGTGCGAGATGATCCGCGAATAGGTTCCATAACGGAGTGGCAGTAGGAGTCACTACGTTGGCAAGATGCAAACGTATGACAATGGCTGGATGGTAGTCGGTCGAGAGCTGCGAGCAAACGGAATGCAGATGACGCGTTCTGCGGTTTGTTCACGAACGGTGGTAAGCAAGCAGCATTTGAAGATGGTAGTAGGGGACAAGAGAGAGCATTGGCATCCTGGTATTTCTTTCCAGACTTGCACGTAACCTCGAAGTCATATTCTTGTAGACAAAGTGTCCCGTTAAATCCTTTAGCGTCGCCAACCAGCACAAGGCGTGGTGGTCAGTAACGACCGTAAAGTGGCGGCCGTGCAGATAAGGCCGAAATTTTTGGATGGACCAAACAACAGCGAGACACTCTTGCTCGGTAATCGTATAATTTTTCTCTGTGGCTGTTAGCGTGAGACTTGCGTATGCAACCACATGTTCTTCGGAATTTTGCTGACGTTGCAGAAGAACTGCGCTGATACCGTGTCCACTGGCGTCAGTATGTAGAAGAGTGAGTGTGGTGTTGTCGAAATGACAAAGCACAGGTTCGGACGTGAGGGCACGCTTTAGGGCGTCAAAAGCAGTTTGGCATTCGTCCGACCATACGTAGGGAGCTCCAGAAGGAAAGAGGTGATGGAGCAGCGCCGCAATTGTGGCAAAGTTACATATGAAGCACCGGAAATACGAAGCTAGGCCAAGGAAGCTACGCAAGTCTTTGGCGCGTTGAGGCCTGGGGAAACGGAGGACAGCAGTAATCTTATCGGGGTCAGGTCGAAGGCCCTCCTTGCTGACAAGGTGTCCGAGTACTTTAATGGTTTTGCTGGTGAAGTGGCACTTTTTGTATTCAGCTGAAATGGAGCAGCCGAGAGGCATGTCAGGACTTCATCGAGGCGCTGCAAGTGCTGATGGAAGGTCGACAAAGATATGATGGTGTCATCAAGGTAGCATAAGCAAGTCTTCCACTTTAGTCCCCATAATATGGTGTCAATCATCCGCTCAAATGCGGTGGGAGCATTACACAGCCCGAAAAGCATTACGTTAAATTCGTAAAGTCTATCGGGTGTGCAAAAGGCAGTTTTCTCCTTGTCTGCTTTGTGCATGGGGATCTGCCACTATCCGGAGCGTAGAACAAGGTTGGAGAAATACTCCATTCCTTGTAATGGATCTAACACATCATAGATTCGGGGCAGTGGATATACATCTTTGCGGGTTATTTTGTTCAAGGCACAGTAGTCTATGGAAAATCGCGCTGAGCCGTCTTTGTTACGCACCAACACGACAGGTGACAACCAAGGGCTTGAGGAAGGGCGGATTATGCTACCTTGCAGCACGTTGGCAACGGGGGTATTGATGACCTGGCATTGGGCAGAAGAAACGCGATATGGCCGCCGGCGCACAATGGAAGTTCCATCTGTGTGTATGCGATGAACTGTCGTAGAAGTCTGTCCCAGAAGAGGAGAGTGTATGTCGAAGGAGTCTTTATGTTTGGATAACAACGCCAGTAACTCCCCCGTCTGCTGTGACATTAAATCGGAGCTGATGGTACTAGCGAGAACAGAAGCAGGGACTGGATCCATAGCTGTGGGTGGTTGTAAAACAACAGTAGTCGAGGTAAGGACAGAGACAGGCTGTGTGTCCAAGATGCACATGAAAGTGGCGCCTTTAGAAAGCTGAACTGGGTGATTGGTTGTGTAAAGTACAGCCAAAGTGGCCGTGCCGTTGGTAAAGCGAACGAGGCTGGGTGCCAGAGCAATCCCTTTGGATAGGCAACGGGCTGACAGTACAACTAAAACATCACCATCGGTGATGTCAGAGTTATCTACAAGGAGTTGTTTGCAGCCAGGTGGCAGCATACAATCGTCAGCAGTTCGTAAGTGAAGGCACGGTTCGTACACGTCGTCGGAACTGTCGGTCCCTGTCAAGTTAAGGAGGCGTTGACGGCATGAGATGAAGGCAGACGCCGAAGCCACAGCGTTTGTCCTGTTGTCGTCTTCGGCAAAAACGCGATATTTGCCCGCAAATACCTCAATAATAACAAATGGGGCTGTGCGTAGGCCGGGTAGTGTAAAATACTGTGGCAGGCGGACAGGGTGCTAGAGTCGCCAGATGGTTGGGAGCAGTAGCAGGAGCAGGAGGAGCAGTCTGAACGAACACTGGTTGCATAGCCGCAACCTGAGCATGCGAGGTTGACGGCGAAGGAGGGGCACAGCTTGCAGCGCAGGTCATGGAGGACAGCTCCTCTTTGATGATGTCGTGAAGGCCAGGAACGGAAGGTTGAGGCTGGAAAACAGGAGGACTGAGCAGGCCACACGCTTGGAGCTCTTTGCGTATGAGAGGCTGAATCAGCATGTGCAAGTCCGTATCCGAGGAAGGAGGCGTGTCACAGGCGACAGGTTGTAAACAGATGGCCTGCAGTGCATCCAGGTGTTGGCAAGTCGCGATCACATCGTTAATGGTATTCGGATTCTTGATTGCCAGTGCATTGAACGCGACGTGGGCACTGCCCTTTAGGATATGACGAACACGATCAGATTCCGTCATTGTGGCGTCAACACGGCGACAAAGGGCGAGGACGTCCTCAATATAAGAGGTGTATGTTTCTCCGGGAAGTTGTGTGCGTCCATCAAGCTTTTTCTTGGCGACCTCAGAGCAGACGTTGGGGGCGCCGATAATCTGCCGAAGCTGGTGTTTGAATGCCGCCCAGTCACAAGGTGCTCTCGTGGTTAAGAAACCAAGTCCTGGCAACATCAATGAAGTAGAATGTGACGTTGTGAAGCTTGTGCATATCATCCCACTGGTTAGACTCACTCATGCGGCCGTAATTGTCCAGCCAGTCGTCAATATCGTCACTACAAAGGCCAGCGAGCATGGTGGGATCTTGCTGCCGCGTGCTGACTTTCCATGAAGGAACAGCCGGTGGGGCAGAGAAGGTGACGCCGGAGGTTCCTGGTAAATCTTTTTGCGGTATGGTGGTGGAAAGGCGGAGCAAGTGGCAACCTGAACGAAGCTCCAGGGAAACTTGAAGGCGTAGAGGACCAAGGGATCAAGAGCAGCCTCCACCGCTCGATGGTTTATTTAGCAGGTCGCGCGCTGAAGACGATGACGCTGGCCATGATGATGACGCTGGCCATGATGATGAATATATACAGATGAAGAAGATGAAGGAGTAATATAACGCTCACAATATCGTTGTCTACGCCAGCCAAACTCTGACAAAGGTTGAGGCTAATTTCTCAGTCACAGAGAAAAAGCCCTCACTCCAACCACTCTCTGGTTTTTGCTCTGAGGCAGACAGCTGAATTTGCAAAAGTCAGGCCAGGGAAACGCATAAATTTCCAGATGTCTCAGACAATAAGCAGTTACACCCCCACAGGCTTTTCCGACGTAGAGTCTTTGCTGCTCTCTGTGATGTTTTGCATAGGTTCTCCTCGTGCGTCAGTCCCCGCATACCGGTTTTGCAAGAAATCCATATTTGCGGTGCAGGAATCGAACCCACTTGCACCACAGGGTTTGTTAGCCTGTTATGCAGGTAAACATGTGCATAACAGGCAGACATAATATGGATTTCTTGCAAAACCAGTATGCGAGGACCAGGAGTCAAAGGGGACAGTGGCCCTAAAGACACAGGTGTTTGAAGAGGAGACCATGAGATGGCAGAATGCAATGGTGGCTGAATATTCCTTGTGGACGTACAACACTCACAAAACCAACATTAAAATGGAGGAGCTATACGGCGGTGGCAGTGTGCTCCTCTTTGAGGCACGAGCGGGTGCACTGCACATTCTGGCGCCACTTCCGTTGACCCAATATGTCGTACCTGGAGGAGGGAAACCTGGAACACTTAGTCTTCCGGAGTGCCGGTTTGTGTCCACGACACACAGAGGGCACCATACTTGTGCTAGCACTGGGATTTGGGAGTGAGACGGGAGTGTGGTATTGGGGTTGTTTGTTTCCACTTCAATTGTCCATAGCGTTGTGAAACTGGCAAAACAGCTATGCGGTCAAAGTAAAAAGCTTGCATGCCACAATGCAAACAAAGTCTGTTGTGGTCAAGCACTGTGCACCGACTACACAGCTGATCCAGGATAATCTGCGGCTGTCATGTGGCTCTGCTGTGTGTAAGAAGGCTGACATGCCCCGTCGCGCTGGCTTACCTTCAACGACTTGTGGCCTCTGAAATTGCACTGGTGCGAGTGTGATCTTAGAGGCTACGTCTATTGGAACCAGCCTGTGCGATGCACCAAAGTAAAACAGAGGAGTGGATGATACACTGGTCTTTCTCACTGCCACGTTCAAGCAGCGGCTCACTATCGCCATCGCACTTCACTTTCTGAATGTGGCATGTCATGCGGGCTGGCACAAATTGAGAGCAGCTGGGCATGGCCTCTGAGGTTGCACCACTGCAGTTTCAAAGGTCACACTTAGCTGCACCAGCCTGCGTGGCACCGCAGTGAAAGAAAGAAGTGCAATGGTGATAGTGAGCGGCTGCTTACGCACCAGTGTCTGACGGTGTGTCCAACATGGGGATGCAGGAGTTATGAATTTTGGCACTGAATGTGTGCCGAACCCCGTGAAAAGTGCAATGGGTTTGACATGCAAGAATCGGGTATTTTGGGGCTGTGGGGACCAATCTAGTTCCCAATATCCATTGGTAGCACAGTTTTACTGGGTTAAAACAAGTTTTTAAATAGGTAAATCTCTGTGGAAATTTCAAGGGGAATTCTACTTACATTATTATATCCACAACTTTGTTATTTCCCATTTCATTATGACAAAGCTTGATTGTATGCCCTAAAGTTAAAGTGTAATCCATAATGCTGTAACTGCAATATATTTTTCTAAATATGGTCACAACTGAGACCCAGTTAGCAAAAACCATTTACCTTACATTCTTATGCCTCTATTTCTAAACTTAAATATCCACTTGCTTATATATTGCGACGCAGGCATGACAGAGACAAAAATTATTTACTCAATATTTACAGTGAAAAACAACACAAATGGCTGAAGGGCCACACACCAAGCGTTCCACAAAATCGTAGTTTTCATTGCTCACTGAGTTTATCCAAGTGTGCACATTGGTACATGGTGGCAGAATCATTGTCACGGCGCTTGCTGTGATGTGCTTTTAGTCTCGCAACATCAATCGGCAGAACAAGCAAGGCCCAAGGGTAATTGAGGTCACCAAGCTGATGCAATATGCAACGAGAGAGAAGCCTCTCTGAACGACAGAAAGCCGAGCTAGTTGGTAAGGGTTCATTATGCAAAAAAGAAGAGGCATGCAGACAGGACACAAGAGTAGAGAAGTGGACAATACGAACGCCGTTCGTATTGTCCACTTCTCTACTCTTGTGTGCTGTCTGCACGCCTCTTCTTTTTTGCATAATGAAGCCTCTCTGATAGACTAATGTGGTAGCATGGTGGCCAGAGGAAGACCTGAAATATTCTATGCCTGCTGTTGTAGCACGTTTCATGGTCTGATGCAGAGAGTCGGTCATGGGCAACTTGACAAGCTGCACAGGCTCAAGCAATGTTGTCACTGGCACATACAGTAGATAAGTGACCAGCCTAAGGAAGGAGAGTCTCGAATGGCAAAACGTGATGTTGGCCAAACAGTAAATAAAACGGTGAATATTCAGTGGCGTCATACTGTGACGAATTGTACGCAAGGTTAAGAAATGGTAGTGTGCTGTCCCAGTCATGGGCACCAGGTGAAACATTCATGGACAGCATCTCAGCTCAGAACTGCTTGTTGGCCTAGTTGGTGCTTGCTAAAAGACATGTTTTTTGCCGCAAGTTAAAACACACACAAAAGGAAGACACATAAAGGCAATGCGGGCCCGTGTTGTCTTTATGTGTCTTTCTTTTGTGTGTGTTTTAGCTTGCAGCAAAAAACGTCTATCTCAGCTCAATTTAGGTGCTCGATAATCCATTCATCTGTAGATAATAAATGGGGGTGAGCTTATGTTCAGTGGAACAGGAACTGAGGATGTCATCCGTTATTATTTAAAGGGACACTAAAGGTTACTATTAAGTCAACGTGAACTGTTGAAATACCATCACAGAAACCTCGAAACGCTTGTTTCGTGCCAAGGAGAGACTTATTTTAAGAGAAAATGCGTTCTGAAGCGTCCGCGTACCTCTAGCGCAGTTCAAATCGCCCGCCCTCCGATCAAGGAGTACTGACATCATGGTCTCATAGTGACGTTGCGCCATCGGTGAGTAGAACGGCGTCCGCAGACGGCGCTACGGCTTTTCTGCGCAAAACGCGAACGCACGGCCAGAAGCAGAGCCAAGACAGAGCCGACAGCAGAGCGAAAGCGGGAGTAAGGTGGCTAGCGGAAGGAGAAACGAATTACGTCCCACATTACGTACCACAGCACACGGAGAGTCCGTTTTCGTTAAACTATAGGCTGCGGCGAGCTCGCAGCGTGGTCGGCGTAGTCTATGAGAAGCGACGAGCCTTTTCGCACTCGCAACAGGGCATAAAAATGTGCGAATCGACGCAAAACTCTGCCTAGAAACGTGCTTCGCCACAGCCAGGGCTCAATACGACCCAAGCTGGCACGACCCAGATGTCGTTTCCCGCACCGCCACCAGGCGCCGCTACTATACCTCAAGCTCCAGCGCAAGACGCCCATAAGCTGGTAGTTCATTCTATAACGCTAACTTCGACGCTCGTCGCAATGGACCCGAACACCGACAGATTGGCTCGCGACGGTGGGCTGAACTTCAGCGACTTGAGCACCGACGAGCGCGACCTGCTGCTGAGGGCTCGCACTGCCGGCGTCGTTGCGTACTACGACGGCGGCCTCGACACCGGCTCTCCGGAGCGGGAAAGCAACGAGGGCTACCCACGACATCACATGGACGTGGCATTCTCGCCGCTTGTTCCAAATGAAAGTTTCGCGAGCCAGCAGAACCCTCACAGCACGACGCGATAACGAAACTACTGAAACTCCAAAGCGTGCGCGGCGCAGAGTCAAGCGCGCAGAGTCGAGCGAAAACGAAACCTTTCGAACACCCATATTACTGAAGCGTAACGTCACAATGTTATTTTTTCTTAATATCGAATAGACGTAGACAAGTAGCATTTTTTTCCGTCTTTTAATCGAATGAAATGATATTTTTAATACGAGTAGTTGAGTATTAGTAACACAAATTATGAGGAGTCCTTTCGTCATCGGGCTAGTACCGGAATGTCGCTGGGGGGTCTCAAATCGTGTCATGCATTTACCTCAATTTCTCGGTTACTAAAGCTCTGTTCGCGATTATATTGACGCCTTAGACGTTCTAGAACATTGCTCTACCACTTTAACTTGAGTTTCTGGTAACCTTTAGTGTCCCTTTAAAGGAAGTAGCTCCCATGATTGGTGAGGAGCTGCCAAGGAGCACCATAATAGACAGTGACATCATGGAGGAGTGTAGAACAGCTTGGTGGGTGCTGCCTGGGTGATGGTGAAGCGCATGGTGTAGTCTGTCGCAAGGAGTACATAAGGAAGAGGTCTAGGAGGTGAAGGCCAACCCGAAAAATGGTTCTGCTGATATAGCAACAGGATGTAGCTGGCCAGCGCTAATGAGCGCTTGTGACTTAGGCAGTGTTCAGAAGCGGCAACATAGCAGAGCACAGAATGGTACATGCCATACCTGAAAAATATACCATACTTGGTCGTACATACTAAAGTGTTTCTTTCTCTTAAACAGTTCTTCATTGTCGTCTACAAAGTGTTCTTATTCTGTTGTTATTGCTGTCATCATGTTGTTGCATGCAAGTGGAGGAGGAATGCAGTTAGGCACTAAAGGTGGAAGTTATGGATTAACAGCAGCTAATCAGCATGTGTCCTTTGTTTTGTGTTATAAGAGAATGAAAGCAAATGTCCTATGCACAGGAACTACAACCTGCTTTCCTTTGGTGATGAGGCTGAGGAGGAGGAGGAAGAGCTTATGGCTGTCGTCTCCAAGGTAAGCCTTTCACAGCTGAGCAAGCAGAAAAGTGAGTGCAGGCCAGGCATCCATGCTTAATGAAGGCTACTTTGCCACACATGCTGGAGATGTTGCAAAGATACAGGGAGAGACAAAGAAGCTGTCAAAGTATTACTAATTGAGCTGTACTGCGCAGATCGCAGAAGCAACAGAACAGTAGTTGCATAAAAAGTAATTGTAGGATCAGAGTGTTTGTCATATCTGAGATCCACGAGGAATTAACAGGGTACTGTGGGGCCTGTTACCTGTTAACATGGCATTCAAAGGAACAGAACAGTTTAAAAACGGTTGCTGTAAGCATAGAAATAAAGGCTGCAAGATAGAACTCTGCAGGTGTACCTGAATTTCTCCTAAAGGCATTGAAGTCCAAAATCAAGAAAGGGGCTGACAGATGGAATAGCACACTGTGGTATAAAGTTTGTAAACAGGGATAAGATGCCTCAGAAAGGCTGGCCCACATTTCGATAGGAGGGCCTGTCTTCGTCAAAGGCGGCCTCGTCATCCTCGGCATGTTAGTTTTAAAGGGTTAGTGCAGTGACGTCACGTGTGGTTGTTGTCGGTGGTGGTTGGTTATAAAGGGAGAGACATTTCAGAAATGAGTGCTGTCGCCTGACGTCCGTGAGGTCGTTCCCAAGACGAGAGGGGCAAGAGCTGGAGAGTGGGAAGGCGGGGAGAAGAGAAAAGAAAAACAGGGGGGGGGGACACCAAGAGGAAAACGAAAAGAAAGAACAAGGACAAAAAAAGAAGGGGGGCATGGGAGGGCGTTGGGAAAGCGAGAGGTTAGGGAGCATTCAGGGTGTCGTTGCCATGTTTTTGTGGCTTTAAAAGAGCCAGTCAAGCGGTCAGTGCACGAGTAACACAAAAGACCCCCCCCCCCCCAAGAAAAATTCTCCCTCGAACGCCTCGAACCTTCCGTACAGCGGCATGGCGGCAGCAACGGGGGGCGGTCTTTCGCCGCTCTCGGCGGTGTGGGACGATCCATGGGTACTCGTCGCCAGTGTCACGCATATCCCATCTTCGTCGCCAGTGTCACGATCCACCCGGGTTCGTGAACATGAGAGGGCTCTAGGCACCCTCCGATAAACGGACGCTCCGCAGCGTGGTGGTGCTGAATGATGACTGACCGCCAAGCAGCCGTGCTCGTTGGTGTTTATTGCGGTGTGGTGAACAATGTTGCCTGCCAAGCTTAGCAGGCCAGCGAGCCTAGCAGCGGACGAACATTATGCCTGAGGGGGCGTCACATGCTTGCTACACTGTGACCATCAGGAAGCTCCCAACTTAGATCGCAACACCATCGACGGTAACCTTCGGCACAGCTGGCAACAACTAGAACTACCACCAAAACTGGACTTTCTCAGTAAAGTGTACAACCATGACAACCAGTTCAACAAGCAGCCGGACTGGAGACACCACCACACTGCCTGCTCCATAGATTTTCAACACACTGCAAACCCCAAGGTCGTTTCACGGTGACGCGTTCGAGGATGTTGAGGACTGGCTGGACCACCTTAATAGAGTTGCCAGCGTCAGTGAATGGAATGGCCACCGGAAGCTCCAGTATGTCTACTTTGCCCTCGAGGATTTGGCGCGCATCTGGTTCGAAAACCACGAAGCTAGTTTGGCAACCTAGCAAGAATTTTGTAACCAGCTGCACAATATCTATGGAAGTTTAGACCGGAAGGAACAAGCAGAATGGGCTCTCAATTCCAGGAATCAAAGACCAGATGAGAGTGTCGCCATATTCATTGAGGACATGTCACGGCTGTTCTGGCATGCTGATCCCGGAATGACAGAAGAAAAGAAAGTATGCTTGTTGATGCGGGGCGTGAAAGAGCAGTTGTTCGCAGGTCTAGTGCGCAACCCACTAGGTACCATAGCCGAATTCCTCAACGACGCAACAACGATGGAGCATATGTTATACCAGTGGTCGTCGTAGTACGGGTCCCAAACAACTTCACATACTTCACATCTCTCTCGTTGTCCAGGCCATCCCTGGTTTGGCGATCCTAAGGGAGCTCGTGTGCTGTATTGTATGCAAGGAGCTGGCAACAAGTTCATGCAATGTCTCCGCAATCCCACGTGACTGCTTTAAGTGGTGTGGTTTGCGAAGAGGCCAGGCAGCTGGTACAACCGCTGGTCACGTCACCTGTCACAGCCCCTCTCCTGATGTACACTGAAGCCTTAAGATCTCCTATGCCAGCAGTCGGCTATCTGTCCCGCCCACCCACGCAACAGATGACACAGCACTTCTTGAGCCCTCAGTACTTTTCGAGCCCTCTGCCTCCCGCAAGCCCAAGTCAAAAGGTGTGGAAATCCACTGTATGGCGCACTCCATACAATCGGCCACTCTGCTACCATTGTGGTGAAGCTGGTCACCTATACTGAGAGTGTACATACCGCCAGATGGGCCTTCCTGGGTTTTGCACAGATGCACGTCGACCCCGTGAGGGTGAGCGTCCCTGAGCCATTGTTGAGTACTTGGCGAGCCAGCAGTCCCCGACTCTTCCACGATGCCAGTCCCACTCCATCTCTTCGACGTTCTATGTTATCTGGCCAGCACTTGCCGTTCGCTCATGGCGTTGGGGGAAGATCCATTAGGTCCTCAAGCCGAGCCCAAGGAAACTAGGAGCAATGACCTCCGGGGGTGGGGCTGCTGTTAATGGCTCTATAAAACATCCTGCTCCGCCAATATGCCAGCCGACCGCCAACGATTCCCTTTCACCGCCGCTAGCCGTCGACTACAAAAGTGTTTCCGCCGACATCCCCATTCAAGTCGACAACTACCCGCTCACTGCCCTCATGCACACTGGCGCCTAGTTATTTCGTTGGGAGTGCCGGACTAGCTGCTGAACTGAGAAGAGTCACGACGCCATGTCATGGACCAAGTCTTCGGACAGCAAGTGGTCCATCTCTTGCCGCCGATTGGGAAATGCACCGCCAGGCTCCAAATCTATCAGACAATGTACGTTGCTTCGTTTATCAAGTTGCGCGAGTGCTCGCAGAAAGTCATCTTTGGGATGGATTTTCTTTGCGAGCACGGTCCTGCTTTGATCTTTGGGAGCTGGTTATAACGTTTTCTGACAACTGTGCCCTGGTACTGCAAGGTAGTAACCCACGCAAGACAGCATTGCGTGTTGTTTAGGACACTGTAACACTCCCGCTGTGAACTAGTATGTTCGTAACTGTTGAATGCAACTGCGACCATAATAGTAGCGGTATTGTTGAAGGAAATTTATCGGTGCTCTTAGCTCGGCAAGTCTGTGTCGCCCGCAGCATTATTCAACTGAACCGCTGAATGACTGAGATTTTAGTGATGAACGTCAGCGGCGAGTACTAACACCTGGCAATGCGAATGGCTATTTCTCACTTTGAAGATATTAGGGGTGCAATAAGTCCCACGCTTGCTGAGCTTTCTGCAACTGCCAAGAGTAACACCGTGGTTGTCAGTACAGTGTATGTAAATCTTAAGCTGTCAACCACACAGAAAGAGTGAATACAAAGTATTTTATGCATGTTCTGTGATTGTTTCGCATCCATGTCAAAAGTAACACAGACCCTCATCACAAAGCACCGTATTATAACGTATCCAACTGACCATCTGGTGCATCAGCATGCCTACCGCGTGTCAACAGAGGAGCAAGAGGCAATTCGTTGTCAAGTGAAGCAAATGCTAGGTGACGATGTAATCCAACCCTCAATCAGCCCATGGGCATCGCCCACTGTACCTGTCAAGGAGGGCGGCACTCTTCGGTTTTGTGTGTATAACCGCAAACTGAACAGGGTGACGAATAAAGATGTCTACCCTCTTCCCTGCATAGATAACCCTCTAGACAGTCTTCGACATGCCCAATGCTTCTCCTCAATGGATTTACGCAGTGGATACTGGCAGATAGAAGTTGATGAACGAGATTGCGAAAAGGCTGCTTTCATAACTCCTGACAGCCTGTACAAATTTAAAGTGCTGCCTTTCGGATTATGCTCAGCTCCCACCACCTTTCAAAGGATGATGGACACTGTGCTTTCAGGTCTTAAGTGGGAATCGTCTCGTCTATTCAGACAATGTCATTGTTTTTTTTTCTGACATTTGAACAACACTTGCAGTGACTTCAGTCCGTGTTCCTTTGCCGTTCGATCTGCAGGCCTGTCATTAAAACCTGAGAAATGCCATTTTGGTTATCAGGAACTAAAGTTCCATGGTCACATTGTTGCCACATTTCCACCACCAGCCAACAAATGTGACGTGCGCCGCTTCTTGGGCCTCTGCTGATACTACAGGCACTTTGTGGAAAATAAGACAGCAGAATCCCTCACTCGTTTAGCAAAGGAGCATATCCCATTTGTTTGGGATCTGTAGCAAAGAGCTGCCTTCTCCGAGCTTCAGCAGCACCTCCAGACACTGCCCTTATTTTGATGAAGATGGTGACACTGAACTGCACACTGATGCTAGCAACATCAGCCTCGGTGCAGTCCTCATGCAGTGGCAAGATAGTGTTGAACATGCTATCGCTTATGCTAGCCGCACTTTAATTTTTGCAGAAACGAACTACTCTACCACCGAAAAGAAATGCTTAGCTGTCGTCAGGGCGATAGCTAAGTTCCGGCCATATTTATAAGGTAGTCCATTCAGAGTGGTTACCTACCATCATGCCCTTTGTTGGCTAGCCAATCTCAAATACCCGTCAGGACGTCTTGCCAGGTGGAGCCTTTGTCTTCCAAGAATTTGATGTAACAATTTTCTACAAGTCTGGCCTGAGGCACATTGGCGCTGACTGTCTTTCACCCGCTTCACTTGCAAAGGTGTGAAGTGATCCTGACAATAGTGGTTGTTTCTTTGCGCTGTCAATATATATGACTTGGCTTAGCAAAAGTGGAACGATTTAGTATTCGGGCAACTTGTCGACTGTCCTGAAGGCTGAAATTCATAACCTCCTCGGACATTGACACGTTCACCATCATTGTTCTGTCTCCGCATTAATGTCTTGTATAAAAAGAATTTCTACTCATCGGCGACTGGACATCTCTTTGTTTCATCCGTGCTGCATGCCGATACTCTGTCCGCCTGCCACGATGAGCCCCCTTCAGGCCACTTGGGATTTGCGCGTACTTAACCCAAATTTGACAACACTATTACTGGCCTTAGCTTGCCGAGAAAGTGAGGCATTACGTGAAAACTTGCTGCGACCGTCAGCGCCTAAAGAAGCCACCTCAGTGATCAGCCGCTTTCCTGAAGCCTATTACACTGCCAACACAACCATATCCATAAATTGGCATGGACTTGCTCGGACTCTTCCCTAAATGTTTTGCTGCCAACCGGTGGATCGTGACTGCAACTGATTTCTTGAAACGATACAGCAAAACTGGAGCCTTTCGGCGAGCCACTGCCAGTGACATCGCGCACTTTTTCATCCACATTGTCCTCTAGCATGGTGCACCAGCAGTAAGTCATAACAGATTGTGGTACAGCTTTCACAGCACAGATGATGCACGACATCATGACACTTAATGGAACAGCTCATCGCCGAGCCACTGTATACCATCCCCAGACCAACGGTCTTATGGAGAGGTTAAAAAGACAATTGCTGACATGCTTTCCATGTATGTCGATAGCAAACACAAGAACTGGGACGATGTTTTGCCTTACGTTACATTAGCCTACAACACTGCTGTTCAAGAAACTACTGGGTTCACTCCTTTTCGTTTGCTCCACGGCCATGAGGCAACTACCATGCTGGACGCCATGCTCCTCCCCAAAAAATATGAGATTACCATTGACACGGAGAAATTCACCCGGCTCGTAGACACAGCTTGTAAGCTCGCACACGAGCGAATCCAGAATCGGCAATCCATAGACTCCCAGAGGTATAACGCTCGCAATCGCGAGGTTGTCTGCCAGCCCAGTGATCAAGTTTGGGTATGGACCTCGATTGTCCAACGCGACTGGTCAGAAAAGCTACTGCGCCAATACTTGAGCCCTTGCAAAGTCCTCTGTCACCTCAGTGAGGTGAACTATGAAGTTCTCCTTGAAGACACTAGTCAGCAACCCCATCACATGCAGCCTACGGATATTGTCTATTTTTCCGGGAGGAAACTGTGCCACTCACATTCATGAGGCCATTCTCACTTCCACTCGCCTTCATCCCGCTTGTGTGACACTTTCCTTTTCACAAACTTTATCAGTGTTGCCATGTATGTGCTTACAGTGCTTACAGTGCTTTTGGTTGCTCAGAACAGGCGCTGAATCGATGCAGCTTCACATGTGACAGCTTCGCATTTGCGAAGTCGCGGAAGGAAAAAGCCGCAAAATAAGTAAACTTTTACATTCAGTGGTGTGTTTTATCTTATTTAACTGTTGCTAATAAGGTGTTTATGTTTTCTCTTCTCCAGTTTAAACAAGCGGGAATGAAAACATGGGTTTCTTTTCAGAAGCGCTCTCACTTGTGCACATTTTGCCTCCGTAGCTTTCCCTTCATTGCCACAGAAAGTTCTCCGTGAGTATAGTCACATTCACAGCTGGCTCTGAGTTTGCAAAAACAACCAGATGAGTATCGCACACAGTTGTTTGACAGTTAGCAATGTCTAGTGTTGTAGGAGGTTCAGGATCCAATAGTCCCACAGTTGATGCAGAGGCTTTTTCGCGTTGAGGACTTAGGTGGTTGCCGTGCCATCGCTGAGACAGACAGTAGCTGCTGACTGACCTGTGGTGCTCACTACGCATGCAGGTACTCATGGTGGGCTTTGATGGAAATTCTTTGCAAGTATGTTGTCTCCCACATTTGGCAGTGGAGAAGAACGGCACCCTCTGTTGGCATGCACCTTCTGCTTAAACTGTCATAGCAGGACTGATGTGTGTAAACTTGGGCGAAGAATGCTTAAAGGTGTCTTGAACTTCCTTCCCACGAGCATTTCACATGGTGCTCTGCCAGTGACCTCTTGTGGTATGGTTCTATAATGAAATAAGAAGCTTGAAATTGGGGTTTAAAAAGATCCACAATCGCTCTTCTTGATTTTGTTCTTGACAGTCTGTACGACACACTGTGCCACACCATTAGAAGCTGGATGGTAGGGTGGTACCAGCATTCGACGCATCCCATTCCGTGTCAGGAATTCCAAGTATCCCACTTGCAAAGCTAGGTCCATTATCAGACACGATGATGTCCGGCAGTCCATGCGGTGCAAATGCTATCCACAGTGCTGTGATGACAGCATCCGTTGATGTTGATGCCACTGGACAGGCTTCAACGCATTTTGAATAGGCTTCAACAATGACGAGGAATGTATGTCTCAGGAACAGGCCCCCAAAGTCAACATGAAGCCTTGACCAAGGCCTCTGTGGAAATGGCCAGTGTGTGTGCTGAATGCATTGAGGTGTATGCTGATAAGCTTGGCATGTAGCACAACCCTTGTCACCATCAATTCACTGTCATGTCACCATCAATTCCCAGCTACCAGACATGGCTTCTGGCAGTCAACTTGCTTTTCTCAATGCCAGGATGCCCAACATGATGAAGAGTCAGGACCTTGCCTTGCAGAGATTTTGGGATCAAAACTCTGGAACCTCATAGCAAGCAGCCTTCATGGAGGCTGAGTCACTGCTCCTTGCTGTGAATGGATTGCCCTCTGGTCCAACTGGGAGCCCTTCTCCTTGCAGGAGAGCAAGAACTACGTGACTCGGGAGTGGATCATTTCTTGTAGCCTATGCTACGACAGTTGGTGGCAAGAGTACCGGGTATGCTTGTTTTCAAGCATGAAGGTTTCAGCAGGTGCAGGCAGATAACGCTATTCGTTGGCAGATGTAACCAACTGAGGGCACCAGCATGACCCAAATCCAGACCAGGCTTGTACACAAGCTTGTACTTGTAAGCAGAAAATTGCAGTGCCCCGTCTGACTAGTCGTGGTTAAGCTTGCTCAGGAGCAGGCTTATCAGCACTCGACAATCCCAGTAGTGGTTTATGATCCATGTAAGCAGTGAAAGGAATGCCCCAAAGCTACTGGTGGAACTTTTTAACTTCGAATATGAAGGCTAGTGCCGCTTTGTCAATTTGGCTGTAGTTTTGCTCTGCACTAGACAAGCTTCAGGATGCAAGAGCAATGGGCAGTTCTCAATCATCAGCTTCTTGATGTGCCAAAAGTGCGCCGATCTCATACGGAGATGCATCGGAACTGAGACACAGTGGTTTCTCTGAATCGATATGTACTAGGACAGGAGCTGATGTTACCAACTGCTCCACCGTAGTGAATGCATCTTCTTGCTCTTCTCCCCGCACACATTTTTTCTTATTCATGAGAAGCGAATGTAGAGGTGGAGGCATCCAGAAATTTTGGGAAGGAAACGCCTATAGAAATTCACAAGCCCAAAAAAGCTTTGGAGTTCCTTGATGTCACAGGGGCAGGTGCGTGAAGGATTGCAGATACCTTGCTCAAGCATGGAGATAGCACTTTTTTGCTTATGATGTGCCATAGGTACTCCACCTGTGACACAAAAAGTGACACTTCTCGAACTTCAACTTGAGTCCAACATCACAAAGTCGATAGAGAACAGCACTGAGGTAGCAACGGGGCTCTGAATCATTCAGGCCAGTGACCAATATGTCATCAAAATATACTGCAACATGTGGCAGTCCTTGAAAAACATTCTCCATTTCTCTTTGGAACAAGGCTGGTGCCAATGAAGCGCCAAAAGGAAGACGTGTATACTGAAATAGCGCCATACGTGTGGAAATAGTAGCATACTTCCTAGAATCTTCAACAAGAACTATTTGCTACTAGGCATCCCTCAAATCCAGTTTGGTGAACTTTTCACCCCCAGACAGCATGGCCCAAAGGACCTCAATTCTCGGAATTAGGTACTTTTCTAACGTGGCCACAGGATTAACAGTAAACTTGAAATCTCCGCAAATTCTGACACGGGCACCCTTCTTAGCCACTGGAACAATAGGAACATCCTAAGCTGAAGAGGCACCTGGCTCAAGAATGCCTTCCCTCTGTAGGCACTGAGGCTCTTGTGACACCCCATCCTTCAGGGCAAAGGGCAGGGGCTTGAAAAATTTGGGTACCACATCTTGCAGAATGAAAGTTCCAAGGCTCTGTTCAAATAGCTCAAGAAATGCTTGAATGACATCCTCATTAACATCAGAAACAGCAAGAACGTCTGCTTACCGGATAGCAACGTCAATGCAAAGTCTCGAATCCAATTGCGACCTAGCAGTGTTGGTGACCTAGCAGTGTTGGATGTTCCCCAGTCAGGAACGAAGACGTGACACAGCTTTTCTGTCGCGGAACTGTACTGCGACAGCTTTTGCCTTGAACTTTTGTGAGCTCACCCATGTAGCTCCATAGGAGCACATCCAATGGCATGACAGTCACCGAAGGTAGTAACTCTTGAAGACTTTTTTTTTTTTTTGCAATGACAGAAACGCTCGCATGGTGTCCAGCTCCATACAGAGTGGCTTGCCGCAAACACTGATGGTCACAGTGAAGGGCGGTGAAGGCGCGATGGTGTCGAATGGCCACAATGTGAACACATCAGCAGCTGCGTTGTTGTCAACTGTGTTGACTTGGCGTGTTCCACTTGACATTTTAGAAGGTGGAGGCACGGAACCGTGTAGTCTTGTAGACTTGCCCTTCTGCGATGAAGTGTGTTTTCTCTTCGAGTTGCACACTCAAGCAATGTGTCCCTGCTTTTGGCAGTAGTTGCACGTAGTGCTGCTGTGCTTGCACTCGGTCACAATGTGTTTCTACCTGCATTGGTAGCATGAAACATGCCCCTTCGATGCCACAACCTTATGCATAGGAAACAAACTTCTGCTGGAACTGGCTATCTCGCCAGCATCTTTCTTCGCAGCTTCCATGGCTGGCAAGTGCAGTTTTCACGGCGTCTTCATACTTAAGGTCTGCTTTCTCAAGCAACCTTATCTGCACAGCTGTGTCATTGATGCTGCACACGATACGGTCCCTGAACATATTGCCAAGCTCTGTTCCAAAGTTGTAATATTCCGAGAGACGTGTGAGTGATGCCAAAAAATCACTGATGGACTCTCCCTCCGTGAACGCGTGTGTGGAACCTAAAGTCCTGAACAACAGCAGATATGGCTTGGGGCAGTAATGGTCACCCAGAATGGAAATAATTTCTTGCAAGGTTTTGTCTCACGACTGGGCGAGTTTAACGAGATCCCGCAAGAGATCATACATCTTCTGTGCAAACTGTGCAAACTTCAACTGGCTTTTATTGTGACAGCGACATATATATACGCTTCCACAATCAGAAAAAAAAAAAAAATCCTGTTTCTCTTTTTCTGATCGTGAAAGCGTATATATATGTCACTGTCACAAAGCCAGTTGAAATTTGCACATGTTCTGTGTCCCTTCTTCGTTCTACGTCCTGTGCACTGCTCGTATTTCTATCGATATACTTCTGCATTACGTACAATTTGCAGTGCTAAGTTCGTGTGCCCAGCAGCTCATATTGGGGTGGGATTTTCTTTCTACGGCCTCCACCTCCATCTCCTGCTGGCAACCCATTCTCCACATGACCGACACAACCTATTCACTACATGCAGATGATGCACCACTTCATTTGCTTGCTGCAGAAGATACCGCGCTACCTCCTCGCCATCAAAGAATTGTTACTATCACGTCTGATGTCATTGACCGCGGCTACGTGCTCGTACTACCATCTGCACGCTGTATCGCAAGAGGGATTGGTTTGATAATGGCTCTGCACTTCTCTACGCTACAAACTCAACATCCTAAAAGATTGTCATACGTAAAGGTAGTACATCGGCTTGTGCCACTGAATCGGAGTCTATCTCTGTTGTTTCCTTTAAAGCAGCTTTCTCTGAAGTTCCTTCTATTGGACGGACTGCATCTCCTTCACCTCTTGCAGCTGCCATCAGTTCTGACCTGACACCTTCACAGTCACAACAGTTGCTTGCTTTGCTCCAAAAACATGCTTTGTTTGACGTGCATTCAGCTTCGTTGGGAAAGACTTCGATTACCACGCATTAGATAGACAGATGGTACATTAATAGTGCGCCGTCGATTGTATCGCGTATCGCTAGCCAAGAGGAAAGTCATTGACGAGAATGTCACCGACATGCTCCAACGGAACATAATATGCCCCTCTGCTAGCTGTTGGTCATCCCCCGTTGTTTTGGTTTGCAAAAAAAGATGACTCTGTTCGATTTTTTGTCGACTACCGAGCACTTAACAAGATCACACGTAAGGATGTATACCCTGTGCCGCGAATAGATGATGCCTTGGATTCCCTGCAGGGTGCCGAGTACTTCTAGAGTCTTGATCTTCGTTCTGATACTTATGCATGAGGACGATAAAGAGAAAACAGTGTTTTCAATACCAGATGGGCTCTACTAGTTTAATGTCACGCCCTTCGGCCTCTCCAATGCGCCGCATTGTTCGAGCGCATGATTGACACCTTTCTTCGTGGCCTGAAGTGGAAGACTTGCTTGTGCATTCTGGACGATATTGTTGTTTTCTTGTCAGCCTTCTCTCAGCAGCTGAAATGTTTTGGATGAAATTCTCACGTGCCTTGCCAATGCTGGACTTCAGCTGAACACCAAGAAATGCCATTTTGAGAGCAAGACAATCAAGGTATTAGGTCACATTGTGAGCAAAGACGGCATTCGTCCTGATCCTGACAACGTTTTGGCAGTTTGGCACGTCCCTTGTCTTAAAAAGACCAAAGATTTGCGTAGTTTCCTAAGCCTCGCTTCCTATTTTCGCTGATTCATACGACACTTCGTCTCAATAGCGTCACCTCTGCACAAATTACTGGGTTCTAATGTTCCTTTTGTGTGGTCTCCCGAATGTGAATCAGCGTTCGCCCATCTGAAGCGTGCTCTGACATCTGAACCAGTACTTCGCCATTTCGATGAAGCTGCTCCTACCCTCCTGCATACAGATGCTAGTAATCACGGCATTGGTGGCATGGATGGAAACAACTTTATTTTGAATCCGGCAAATTTGACGACCCGGGCTCAGGTCTCCCATGAGGGGGCTTCGAGGCCTTGCCTCGTCGCCGCCTCTAGGGCTTGCTGGACAGCCCACTCTTGTGTCTTGAGGTTGGAGCTGCGCAGAGCGGTGGCCCACTTCGACGCAAAAGCCTCCGGAGCTACTGCCATTGTAGCTGATGTAACCCGACACTCCCACAACATGTGTGACAGCGTCGCTCCAGTTTCCTGACATAATTTGCAAAGAGCAGTCGGGTATTGCGCCGGGAAAATGTGCTGCATTCGCACCGGACTGGGGAATGTTTATGTTTGCAATTGTCGCCAGATGACTGCTTGGCGACGTTTCAGCATGGGGTGAGGTGGGGGCAGCAACCGCCTGCCTAGCTGGTAGTGCTTGGTGATGTCATTGTACCTGACCAGGCGTTCTCGCGTGTTTTGAGCCAGGAGTTCCGAACTCGAGGAGGCGGTCTCCGATTCTGCGCGGCGGGTCAGTTCTCGCGCAGAGCGGTGTGCTACCTCGTTCAAGTTAATGAGGCCCTCATTGGTGGGGGTGGCGACGGGTGCTGTCGACCAGCTTTCCTTAGAATCTGGAGAGCTTCGGAGGAAATGCGCCCCAGCGCGTAGTTGCGAACTGCGGATTGTGAGTCGCTAAAAACTACCTCGCAGAGGGGGTCGGTAAGCGCAAGCGCAATCGCTACCTCTTCTGCTGTTTCGGGGTATTCCGTTGCGACACTACACGCGTGCGTAAGCCGGGAGCTAACGTCTACGACTACCGCCGTGAACCGGTGTTCTCGTGTGTATTCTGCGGCGTCTACAAAGCGCGTAGTCCTCTTTCCACCCAAGGAGCGCAGCAGTGCCTTGGCACGGGCCTGGCGTCGGCTCCGATTAAATTCGGGGTGCATGTTTCGAGGTATAGGGGCGACAATCAGCGTGTCGCTGAGGTCAGGTGGAATGACCTGTTTCTGACCGTGTTGGACGTGGTAGTTGAAGCCGAGTTTCTGCAGGATGTACCGGCCCGTGGCTGTCAGAGACATGCGTTCGAGTTGAGAGGTTTTTTGCGCATCCATGATTTCCTCAAGCGTGTTGTATACCCCCAGCTGTAGCAGACGAGCAGTGCTTGTGGACTCCGGTAGGCGAAGGGCGATCTTGTAAGTCTTGCGTATAAGGGTGTTGATTTTCTCCCTTTCAGTGACATTCTCCTACAGCGAGACAACACTTTAGGTGACAGGGTCATCGTGTAAGCAAGTCGCATTCTGACAACCGCTGAAAAGAATTATACCATCACGGAGCAGGAATGCCTAGCTATTGTTTGGTCTGTGCAGTAGTTTCGACATTATCTCCACGGCTGCCATTTTACCATCATTACAGACCATCATGCATTATGCTGGCTTTCAACGCTGAAGAACTCGTCTGGACGACTTGGTCGGTGGATTCTTCGTCTGCAAGAATATCACTTTACTATTACCTACAAGTGCGGTAAAAAACACCAGGATGCAGACGCGCTTTCTCACTGTCCGCTTCCTACAACACCATGCAATAGACCTCCAACTACCTTCCGTGACCAGCTTCTTCGTGACCAGAAATGGACAGACAAATCAACTACCTTCTCAAACTAGGAGTGATATTGCTACGGAACAGTGTTTACAATGATGAAGAGGTGAGCAGTGAGAAGACGACGACGACGATTAGAGGCTAGCGCGGGCTGTTGCCTCTTGGCCAAGTGTGGCGTATTCCCTTGTAAATATACTTGTATATAGCTTTTTGTCTGCGTCTTCCTACGTAACATATCTGGTGGAGGTGGACGTTCCCTGTGCCTCGTCACGGAGCTTCGCAGTGGATGGTACGTCGAGCCTTCCCTTCATGGCTCCCGGTGATGACAACTCGACTCCGCCGGCTCCAACACCTGCTGCCACTTCGACGACCTACTATCACTCTCCCCACTCCCCGTGATCCTGGCGTATTCTCGGGCAAAGATGGGGAAGACGTTGATGACTGGATCAGCCTGTACGAATACATCAGCCGCAATAACCGGTGGGACCCTACTATCATGCTCGCCAACGTAGTCTTTTACCTCGGTGGCACACCTCAAGTTTGGTTTTGGACGCATGAAGATGAGCTCACCAGTGAGGAATCGCTTAAGCAAAAGCTCGTAGACTTGTTCGGCAACCCATACAGTCACCAACTTGCCGCACAGAAAGCGTTATCCGGCCACATGCAGACGTCAACGGAGCCCTACGTAACGTACGTTCAGGACGTCTTGGCTCTGAGCCGCAAAATGGTTGCGCACATGACTGAGTCCAACAAGGTCTCCCACATCCTCAGAGGCATTGCCGATGACACCTTCAACTTGCTCGTTTTTAACAACGTGGCAACGGTGGATGCAGTTATCGAAGAGTGCCGCCGCCTGGAGCTCACTAAAACCCGATGTATTGACCAGCAGTTTGCCCGTCTGCCCAACACCCCAGCGACATCTTCCTGTGCCAACACTCCACATCCCACCAACACTGGCGATGTTCCGGATTGTCCGGCGTGAGATTGAGGCCACCTATCCGGCTGCCTTTGACTCCAGCCCCTCTAACGCACCTGCAGTCACGGTTTCCCTGATCCAGGCAGTTCTTTGCCAGGAATTCGCAAACATGGGTCTTGACACCATCTGCTCGGCCCATCGCCCTGATAACCATCCGGCTTCATCGATTCAGCCCCGTCTGGCATCTTATTACCCACACTTTCCGCAACCCATCTGAATGGCACACTGCTGACGACAAGCCCATTTGTTTTCACTGCCTTCGAGTCAGGCACATTTCTTGGCACTGTCACAGTTGCTGGAGTTCCCCGAACTGGTCTGCTTATACTGACTACTCTCGCCCCTCAGGTGGCCCTTCTCGTCCCTATCTCGCACGCTCCGATAATGCCGCCACTGATTCTCCTGTGCCGAACTGCCCCTATTCTCGTTCACCTTCACCCAAACGACGACACTCTCGCTCTCCCCAGCCCCGTCGCTCTTTTTCAACGACTCCCTTCGGACGCCACTCCCAGCCGGAAAACTAGACGATGCAGCGCCTCGAGGTGACGCTGCATTGCTCCCTATGCCACCAAATCTTCTACTGACGTTGCCCACTCATCTGAACTTTCTTGACGTGCAATTCGATGGTGTTTCTGTATCTGCTCTTATAGACACCGAGGCGCATTTGTCGCTAATGAGCGCTGACCTTCGCAACCCCCTGAAGAAAATAATCACGCCTGCCACGACGCCTGTTATCCGTGTCGCCGATGGCGGAACAGCCCCCGTAATTGGTATGTGTGCCACCTGCATCTCCTTCGCCGATCGCTCCACTATCGTGCTATTCACAGTCATCGCCCACTGTCCCCACGACATGATCCTCGGCTTAGACTTCCTCTCCGCACATTCTGCTCTCATCAATTGTTCCGCCAGTACTCTTCGCCTTGACCTGCCCTTCTGGATCTCGCTGAACTACACCCCAGTCGCCTCAGTTCCGTCGACTTCGTTCGCTTGCCACTTTCGGCACTGACTTACGTTGGCTTAGTGTCATCCCCATGACGGTCACTACATCGCGGCTCCTATGCAAGACGTCCTACTTACATACAGGATCACAGTACCTCATACAGTTTTATCTATCATGGCAAATTGCGTCTGCCTGCCAGTGGCCAATTTTGGCTTGATGACTCAAGTGCTGCCACGCGAGATGTCTCTGGCCCAACTTTGCTCAATCGAGGATCACTCAGTAGCATCTATTGCAGTAGACGACAATTCAGCTGATCCTCCTCTACCATCGCAGTCGGCAACTTGTACCATCGCCGACTTAAGGAAAAAGATTGCGCCCAACATGCCGTCCGAGCACGCTCGTGAGCTCTACCGCGTTCTGTTTTCCTACCACGATATTTTTTACTTTAACGATCGTCCTTTGGCCCAAACTACAGCTGTTAAGCATCGCATTAATACCGGCAATGCCCCTCCCATTCATCCCCGACCATATCAAGTGTCACCGGCTGAGCGTCAAGTTATTCACGCAGAAGTTCGCAAAATGCTTGCCAAGAACATTATTGAACCATCATGTAGTCCATGGGCGACACCTGTTGTACTGGTAAAAAATAAGGATAGCTCATGGCGCTTTTGCGTGGATTATCGGCACCTTAACAGGGTTACCAAAAAGGATGTGTATCCCCTACCTCGGACGCCCTTGACTGCCTCCACGTTGCTTGCTACTTCTCCTTTATTGACCTTCGCTCCGGCTACTGGCAGATTGCCGTGGACGATCTCGACTGCGAGAAGACAGCTTTTGTAACACCAGACGGTCTTTATCAATTCAAAGTGATGCCGTTCGGTCTATGTAACGCTGCTGCCACTTTTGAACGCATGATGGACTCCCTTCTTCATGCTTTCAAATGGTCCACATGCCTGTGCTACTTGGACGACGTTATAGTATTCTCCCCAACGTTCGCTACGCACCTTGAGCGCCTCTCAGCAGTCCTGGACATTTTTCGGCGAGCCGGTTGGCAACTCAACGTATCGAAGTGCCAATTCGGCCGTCGCCAGGTTACCGTCCTTGAATATCTCGTTGACGCTAATGCTAAACTCATGCATATGTGGGAGGCCCAGCGCAGCCTCCACGCTCGCTGGCTCCGACGCAAACACAACCGCCCTCTCAAGCTTCACCTCGCTCGCCTCGAACGAGAGATCAAAGCCTACTCCACCAAACTTAGTCAGGAACAATGGCATCAGACTTGCGACCGACTCGACGGGCAGTTGGGATGCAAGAACACATGGTTTCTGCTCAAGCACTTGCTTGATCCGACCCACACCAAGTCTGCATCACACAAGAATCTCAACCACATCATACACGTGTTTCCAGGCATGAACCAGGAACTGCTCGCTACCTTGAAAGACAAATACTGAAACACCTCCACCGACATTCCCACCCCCTTAAATTACAAAGGCTCCCAGAACCCAGACATGGGCAGAAACATCATGGCGTCGGAAGTCCGCACCGCTCTCAACCGCATCAAGACTACCGCAGCCGCCGGCAATGACCATATCACCAACAAAATGCTCCGCAACCTCGACGACCAGTTGGTCGCAGCACTTGCAGACCTTTTCAACCACCACTGGCATGAAGGTCGCCTTCCAGACTCCTGGAAGCATGCCAAGGTAATCTTCATACCCAAACCAGGCAAACGACTCGATCTGGGCAACCTCCAGTCCATCTCGCTCACGTCTTGCCTGGGGAAGGTTATGGAGCATGTAGTTCTGAACAGACTCCACACTCACGCAGACAAGGAGGATCTCCTCCCCTCCACCATGTTTGGGTTCCGGGCTGGACTCTCTACCCAAGACATCATGGGGCAGATACAACACGACATACTCGACCTGGGTCCCATCCGGGCGACACGCACCATTCTCGGCCTCGACGTCAGTAAAGCGTTCGACAACGTGTCGCACGCTTCTATACTGACCAACCTCTTGCAGATGAATGTAGGCACTCGCACCTACAACTATATTGCCAACTTTCTTCACAACTTCACTGCTGAACTCCACATTGGAGACCTCTGTAGTGACAAAGTCACCATGGGCACCCGGGGAACACCACAGGGAGCTGTTTTGTCCCCGTTCCTATTCAACATTACTATGCGAGGCCTTTCCACATTTCTCAACACCATACCCCACATTAAGCACTCAATATACGCCGATGATATTACCCTCTGGACAAACTCTGGCTCGGACGGGGAGATACAAGATTCACTTCAACAGGCAACCGACCTCTGCCGCCTCACACAAGTCTACCTCATTAGTAGGATTGTCTACACATACCCTTATTACCACCTCCGCCACAAAGATGAAGAGGCGGTAAATAGCATCATCCACTCGGCGTACAAGGCAATTGGACTGCCCCAGTCCGCCAGCACACAGCGTCTCCTCCAGCTTGGAGTATACAACACCCTCACAGAGCTCATAGAGGCACACACGACTGCACAGATACACCGTCTTTCTCGCACCGAACACGGTTGTTACATTCTTAATCACCTTAACATCAACCTTACAGGTGACATCCACCCCACTGCTCCCCTCCCAACTGGAGTCTTCAGTCGGCTGGTCGTCAAACCCATGGCCAAGAATATGCTACCCGGCCGTCACGATAGGCGCCAACTGAAGGCACAAGCCTTAGATGTCACCTACTCCGCCGACGAACATGCCATGTACGTGGACGCGGCGAAATGCGACTCTAACACATATGTAGCCTGCATAGCGACGCCTGCCACCACTCTCATCAGTGCCGCTACAGTGCGCACACACTCCTCCACCGCTGCCGAAGAGGTCGCGATCGCGCTAGCCATCGCGGATCCCCGCACAAGCACGGTTCTCAGTGACTCGAAATAAGCCATCCAAAATTTCTCAAAAAACTCACTCTGTCTCTCCGCCGCACACATCCTCCGCGGTTGCGCTCTCGACAGAGCTGTAAGCTTGGTGTGGGTACCTGCACACGCGGGGAACTCTGGGAACGAAGGGGTCGACCGTTTAGCCCGAGGCCTAACTAACCGGGAGGCCGGCCCCTTGAACCCAGATGCACTCGCAGAGTCCCCCAAATCCTATGCTGACATTACCAACTTCTACAAGGAGACAAGACGCGTGTACCCACCTCCCCACTCCGACCTCAAATGAGCACAAGCCACCATGCTTCGCAGACTGCAGACCGATTCAATTCTCAGTCAGTCTAGGCTTTATTTAATCACTGGAGGGGATTACGACCCCATCTGTACTAAGTGCGACCATGGAGTGTTTGCCACTCGGGCACACATTCTCTGGGGATGCGAGGGTAACCCTCCCCCAAAATCATTACTGCCAGCTCCCTCCGAGGAGGGTTGGAACCAGCTGCTGACAAGAGCAGACAAGAAAATGCAACTCGCACTCGTCTCGTGGGCCCAGGACGTCACCCCCACCTGGGAGCCACACTAGGCCTACCTGCCCTAACTTCCTACCCTGCAGTGGCAAATAAAGTTGTTTCTCTCTCTCTCTTTGTTCGTACTTCCGCTGTTTCGTGAAAAATTTTTTGGCCATAGCACGACCACTAAACGAGCTTTTGAAAAATGATGCCCCTTTCCAGTGGGGCAATAACAAGGCCTCTGCATTCTCACATTTAATCGACCTTCTCACAACTGCTCCCGTTCTGGCCCATTTCGATCCTTCTGCACCTACCGAAGTCTGTACTGATGCCAGTGGTCACGGAATTGGTGCAGTACTGGCCCAACGCCAGCGTGGCAACGGCCGTGTTATCGCTTACGCCAGCAGGCTCCTCTCACCCTCGGAACGTAACTATTCCATCACTGAGCGTGAGTGTCTGGGCCTAGTTTGGGTGGTTGCGAAGTTCCGCCCATACTTATATGGCCGACCTTTTTCCGTTGTCACAGACCATCACGCGCTTTGCTGGTTATGCTCATGGAAAGGTCCTGCAGGAAGACTTGGTCGTTGGGCCTTAAGCCTCCAAGAATATTCGTATACTGTTACCTACAAATCTGGCCGACTACATAAGGACGCTGACTGCCTGTGTCGCTACCCGGTAGACGAGCCTGACGCCGCCGATGGTATTACCGCCAACGGCATTTTCTCTGTGTCTGCCTTCGCTAACATCGCCGATGAGCAGTATCAAGACCTATCGCTGCGAGCACTCATCGAGCATCTGCGCTCTACGCCTACCGATGCATCCATTCGCCGATATGTCCTTCAGGGCGGCATTCTGTACCGAAGGAACTTCCTCCCTGACGGATCTGATCTTCTTCTTGTCGTGCCAAAACATCTACGGCAGACTATGCTCTTTGAGATGCATGACGCACCTACTGCAGGACATCTTGGGGTAACCCGCATGTACGACCACGTCCGCCGCCGTTTCTATTGGTCTGGTCTCGCTCGCTCCATCCGACGCTATGTTGCTGCCTGTGATCCCTGCCAGCGTCGGAAAACACCTCAGGTGCTACCTGCCGGTCATCTCCAGCCGATCACCGTCCCTGTGGAACCGTTCTTTCGTGTTGGATTTGTAGTATAGTGTCGTCCCCTGCCAGATCTCTGTGTTATCATACATTTATGTTTTGTAGTAGTTTAGCTAGATGGCGCACCTCCCTTCTGTCATGTGACGAGCTGAAACCAATCGGGAGGTGTCATCTGGCGTGTGAAGCCTTTATTAGTAATAAACGGCTGCGGGTCGGCTGAGTCTTCGTTCCGGTTTTCATCAGGAGCAGTTAGCTCCGAGTCTCCTTCACTGCGCCGGCGCTCGCCGCGCGTCCGCTGGCCGGGGGCCCCCACTTGCCTGCCTCTGCCGACACAACATCTTTTGGCGACGAGAATGGGATTCCCGCTGCGGTTCCGACCGAAGCCCCGGGAAACCAACGAGCTTCGTAAGTGAAGCGTCCCTTACGTGTCTGCACGGCCTGCAAACGCCGCCGACGCACTTGGCGTCGCGAGGCTTCCGAGCCTAGGCCTACTCGCCCCCTTTGTCCTTCCTTGCCCCATTCCTGCTGCGAGCTCCGGCTTGTTTTCTGCACTGTCCCCCGCACGCTACCGGGCATGGCGTCTTTTCCGGCGAACTTCCCCGTTTTTCTTGAAGTGCCCGGGCCACCGCTAATTCCATGGTAACGATGGAAAAAAATTTTTCAGGCCCACCTCGAAGCGGCCGGCGGTGGCGACTGGACGGACGCGCGACGAGCGTCCGCGCTCGTCAGCGCTCTCGGGCATGAGGGACAACGAAAGTACTTTGCAGACGAGGAGCAGGAAGCAGCAAGGCAGTCGCCCGGCGCAGCGTCACCGTCAAGCGAAGCAGAAAGGCAGTCGACCGGCGCAGCGTCAGCGTCAAGTGATGCGGTCCCGCCAGCGTCAGAGTTCCAGAAACTCTTGCAGCGGCTTGACCGGCTGTTCGCCGTGTCAACAAATGTTCTGGCGGAGAGGCACGAATTCACCAGTCGAAGGCAGTTCGAGGGAGAAGGATTCCTGGAATTCGTGACCGCATTGAAGGAGAAGGCGGTACAGTGCAACTTCGGCACAACGTACAACGAGCGCATCCGAGACCAAATAATACATAGGGTAGCGAACGCCAGCGTTCGCGAAAAGTTATTAGCTCATGGCGAAACCCTGTCCCTGGACAAGGCTGAAGAAATTGGACGCTCATTAGAAGCCTTGCATCGAGCGAACCGCGCGTTCGGCTCCGAAAATGTACGAAGAATCGAGGCATCTCAACTTGGCGTTCCGTCGATGGGCCAAGATGGCCGACGTAGTCCGGGAGGCCATGAAGATGGCCGACTTCTTCCGAGAAGCCGCCAAGACGACTGACTTCTTCCGAGAAGCCGCCAAGACGACTGACTTCTTCCGAGAAGCCGCCAAGATGACCGACTTCTTCCGAGAAGCCGCTAAGATGGCCGACTTCGTCCGAGAAGCCGCCAAGAGGGCCGACATTTCGCACCTGGCTCCTCCGGGAACCGTGGTGCATGTGATCGGTGTGGCAGCAGGAACCATATCGCATCTTACAGGAATTGTCCAGCAAGAAATCGGCAATGCAACGCCTGCCACACGTTGGGCCATTTTGCATCAGTATGCCGAAAAACCCGTATTGTTCAACACGTCTCTTCCGCAGAGATGCTGTCTTCAACTTCCGCAGGGCAGCCGTCCGCGTCTGTCTTGACGGTAAGCGCTTTTGAAACTAAAAAATATTTGGAAGTTCCGGTCGTAGTGAACGGCGTCTCCGTGCAACTGCTGGTGCATACGGGAGCATCTGTGTCATTGATGACGGCCGAAGATTTTAGAATAACTTTGGTCGACAGCACAGGCTGTCACAAGCAACAGCAGACTTAAGAAACCTCTCCAATCAACGCATCGACATTCAAGGCCTGTTTCAAGCCATTGTCCAGTTTTTCCAAAGGTCATGCTCCGTCACGTTCCACGTATCGACTACAGGAACATCACTGCTGGGTTTAGACGCCATCCAACGCTTGGGCATACAGATTGACGGTACGTTGCTGACATGTCGCCTACCTTCGCTTCCTTCAGTACAGAGCCCCACAGGTGTGCCTCCGGGTTTTGATCACCTCTTCAGTGACGAGTTGGGTCTCGTCAACAACTTTGTCCACCGAATTCATCGGCAGCAAGATGCGAAACCAGTATCTTCAGGGTTGCGCCGACTACCCCTGGCTCTCCGTGACCAGGTTACAAATGAACTGCAACGTCTCGAGGACTGCGACGTCATCAAGTGCGTCGAGGCTTCTGAGTGGGTGTCTCCACTCGTAGTGGTGCGCATGAAGGATGGAACCATGTGGCTCTGTGTAGATCTACGGGAACAGGACAGTCTTGTGTCTCAAGTTCCAGAAACGGTCTTGCAGAAGCAGTGGCAGACTAAACAGTACGTAGACAAACGTAGAGGTGCTCAGGCAACTCGTGTCAAGGTGGGAGACACCGTCAGAATAAGATTTAACAGGAAAGGATTTTTTAAGTACGGTAAACCTCGTACAGTTAAGGCCCAGATAGGACCATCTATTTTTGTACTCAGTGATGGGAAGACGTGGCATGTGTCTAAGTTAACCCTAGTGATGAAGGATCCAGCAGGTAGTACATTGTGTACAAGTGATAAAGACTTTTTGTACTCATATTCAAACTTGGATAGTCATTCCGATGACTTGTCTGTCGTGACATCGTCCTTTCATAGGCATCAGCTAAGTAGTGCGTCTGACTGTATCACTTCCGAGTCTACACAGTCAGCAATCGTTTCTGATTCCGTGGGGGAATCGGTAGCATCCCAGGACTTGTTGGGACGTCGAGAGGAGCTTCCTGGGCAACCCTCTCCAGCTTTCAGCGACAACCACATTCAATTGTCCAACCAGGGGGAGGGAAATAGTAGTGGGACGACTGGGTCTTTAAAGTCGTCCGATACGCGTCGCAACCCCCAAAGTTCTTCTGAGGTACGCACGCGTCCTCATCGTGACAGAAAATGGCCTCCGTGGCTCGATGGTTATGTTTCTTGAATGTAGAGCGTTTTGCCGTCTTCGAAATGCCACGGCTAGGGGCCTCGCTGTGACATTTAGGAGACAATTCACATGTTTCGTTCGCACAGGTATAAGATGTGTTCCTTGTTGCGGTGCAGTGAGTCTTGTGCCGTGTTTTTTGTCAGATATTGTTTTGACTGACTGCCTGTGTTTTGGTGCCCAAGACTGGTGCGCGTGTATGTGAACTTGGGTGGGGACGGACTGAATTTGTTGTGGACTTAAGTGCGTGCCATGTGTGCATCTGGTGCGCGTGTGTGAACATGGGGGGGGAACGAACTGAAGTTGTCCTTGGACTTAAGTGCGCGTCTCGTGTGCGCGTTTCACTATATGCTTCCTTGTTTCCAGGGGGGGATGATGTAGTATAGTGTCGCCCCCTGCCAGATCTCTGTGTTATCATACATTTATGTTTTGTAGTAGTTTAGCTGGATGGCGCACCCCCCTTCTGTCATGTGACGAGCTGAAACCAATCGGGAGGTGTCATCTGGCATGTGAAGCCTTTATTAGTAATAAACGGCCGCGGGTCGGCTGAGTCTTCGTTCCGGTTTTCATCAGGAGCAGTTAGCTCCAAGTCTCCTTCACTGCGCCGGCGCTCGCCGCGCGTCCGCTGGCCGGGGGCCCCCACTTGCCTGCCGCTGCCGGCACAACAGGATTACACCTCCTTGGTCCCTTTCCCACGTCATCCTCTGGGAACAAATGGGTAGCCGTCGCAACTGATTATGCCACCCGATATGCTATCACACGGGCTCTCCCTACCAGTTGCGCCACAGACGTCGCGGACTTTTTCTTCCGTGACATTATCTTACTTCTGGCGCCCCGAGACAGCTGCTTACTGACCATGGTCGTAACCTCCTCTCGAAAGTTATCGCCGACATTGTGCATTCCTGCTCCACTCAACACAAGCTGACTACCTCATACCATTCTCAAACCAATGGCCTGACAGAGCGGTTAAACCGTACTCTTACAGATATTCTCTCCAAGTACGTTTCCAAGGATTACCACGACTGGGACATTGCCCTTCCTTACGTCCCATTTGCGTATAATTCTTCCCGGCACGACACCGCTGGATTTTCTCCATTTTACCTACTGTATGGTCGCGAACCGACCTTGCCCCTTGACATGGCACTTCCTCCTGCTGCGATCTCAACAAGCGAGTATGCGCGCGACACCATTGCCCTCGCCGACCATGCATGCCAGCTTGCCCGTGCTCGACTGACGGCCTCACAAACCACTCAGCAGCGTCAGTACAACACTCGCCACCAAGACATGCAGTTTTCGCCTGGTGCGCTCGTGCTCCTGTGGTCGCCCTCTCGTCACGTCGGACTTTCATAAACGCTCCTTTCGCGATACACAGGGCTCTACCGTGTGCTGCGCCAGGTGACGCCTATGACGTACGAAATTGCTCCTGTGAGCTCAACCTCGTCCTCCAGTCTGGCCTCTAGTGATGTCGTGCATGTCAGTAGGCTCAAGGCCTACTACACTGCTTCAGAGTCCGACCTTTAGTCGCTCCAGGACGGTGCTTTTGCCGACAGGGGTAGTGCTAAGGAACAGTGTTTACAATGACGAAGAGGCGAGCAGTGAGAAACGACGACGATTAGAGGCTAGTGCGGGCTGTTGCCTCTTGGCCAAGTGCGGCATATTCCCTTGTAAATATACTTGTATATAGCTTTTTGTCTGCATCTTCCTACGTAACAATATGACTTGCTCAGTGGCTATGGTGTTAGGCTGCTGAGCACAAGGTCGCCGAATCGAATCCCGGCCATGGCGGCCGCATTTGGATGGAGGCGAAATGCGAAAACACCCGTGTACTTAGATTTAGGTGCACGTTAAAGAACCCCAGGTGGTCGAAATTTCCGGAGTCCTCCACTATAGCGTGCCTCATAATCAGAAAGTGGTTTCGGCACGTAAAACCCTATAATTTAATCTTTAACAATATGACTGTGTACATCACCATACGCTGTACCAGCGCTTCTGGCCGAGAAAAAAGGAGAAGGACGCACGCGTTTCTGCGTAGATTACCGCAAGCTAAACGCAGTGACGGTGCCCAACTATCAACTCATCCCTCGCATCGACGACATTCTTGACTATCTCGGGAAATCAACGTAATTCTTGACGTTAGACATAACGTCAGGTTACTGGTACATGAGGATACATCTGGAAGACGTTCCGAAAACGGCCTTTGTCACACGTACCAGTCACTACGAATGGCTTGTCATGCCTTTTGGTCTCCCGAACACTCCAGCCACTTCGAATTGGCTGTCAAGTCCATCTTGACCAGACACCACTTGACACCCATCACAAACTACTTTGATCACATTGTCGCCTATTCTGACACTTTCCCAGACCATTTAAAGCATCTAGATGCCACAATAAATGCTTTTCGAAGTGAATGCGTTAAACTCAAATTGAAGAAATGTCAGTTTGCACAAACATCCTTTGTGTACCTGGGACACAAGTTTCAAATGGCAAAGTCACTTTGAAATAAAGCAAAGGGGAGGCAATCCTTCGGTTTCCCATGCTATCACGCCCTAAAGAGTTAAAGCGTTTTCTTGGCACCGTCAATGTTTACTGTTGATACATCGCCTGCTTCAGTTGATCTGTTGATCAGTTGAACTCAGTTGATCCACTGACACGCCTACTCGGCAAAGACACCACCTGAAACTGAGACCCTGACTGTGAACTGGCTTTTACGCAGCTTAAGAAATGTGTAACGGTAGAGCCCATTCTTGCCATCTACGATACCACCAAATCTTGAGTGCTCTACTGCGATGTATCGAATAAAGGTATTGGCGCCATCTTGAAGCATGCTGATTAAGGTCAAGAGCATCCAGTTGCATACTATTCGCGCAAGCTGCTAAAACATGAAAGGAATTATGAATTCACAGAACTTGAATGTTTAGCAATTATTGATTCCATCAATAAATGGCATTGTTATCTACATGGAAAACCTTTCACTGTGATCACCGATCATGTGGCATTGCAGTGGCTTAAAAACATCAAAAATCCTCGAGGCCACCTGTTCCAATGGTCCTTGAAGCTCACCATGTACGCCGTAAACATCAAGCACCAAAAGGGCATTAACAACATCGAAGCCGATGCAGTGTCTAGAAACCCTATCATTCAGCTCCTATCTGCTGAACAACTACGAGAGCACCACCACAACAAACCGCCTTGCAAGCATACCATTGAGAATGGAATGACCATAGTAATGCGCAGAGGATACGAAAATTCTTCATTCCTTTTGCTCTCCAGTCTTCTCTTCTTCAGAAAGCTCATGGTGCTTCCGGTCATGTCAGAGTAGAGAAGACATTGCGACTTCTCTCTTCACGATATTATTAGCCTGACATCGTTACCGATGTTTCCGAATACGTTCGACACTGCGATACTTGCCAGCCCTGCAAGAAAACGAAAACCAAATGTTTTGGTTCCTTGGAATCGTTCCCACCCGCAGAGCAACCATTTGATCTTCTGGCCACGGACACTATCGGAGGTTTTACCAACTACGGTTCCTCCAAGAGATTCATCCACTTGGCCGTTGACCATGCCACCAGTTATGTATGGGCTTTTGCACAAACATAACCACCACATAACCGCACACATAATACACGTAATGAGACCTGCAACGCCTACATTTCCTGTCTAAAGAGTATCTTCATTGCTGGAAAGCCTCGGAAGTTCTTTTCTGACTGTGGCACAGGATTCACCACTGATAAATTCAAGCAATTCCTTCAAACACAACAACATTCATCAGTTTTATATAAGCTCACAATGCCCGCAGTATAATGGCTTAAATGAGCGCACTAATCAGTCCAGAGTCACTCGTCTCCGCTGCAAGATCTACGATGAACCCTGAAAACCATGGACGCACCTCCTCTCTGACGTTGTCGACGAGCACAACAAAACCCGACGAGGTGACGGACTGCCCACCCTGCTTCCTTATGTATGGCGCACCATCTTATCCCCAGCTCCTCTCCAATGTTACCTAGAACCTGCAGGAAACTTGCGCAAACGTGGCCCGCAATTTCCTGGCATATCACGAGAAAAACAAACTCATATATGACAAGAAATTTCTTCCCTCAGAGCTTCAAGTGGGGGACTGTGTTCTGTATGAGACACCCTGGCCTCCCAACCGTGGTAAACTCAGTGCAATAATGGAAGGACCATATACGATTATACACGAAATATCTGCTATAAATTACGAGATCGACTGCAGCGTGACCCTACTCGGTCGGCAGACTGACATCGTTCATGTGGGGAGATTAAGACGATATCACCTGCCCTTAAACCTATGACTCTCTCGGGGGGAGGGAGAAGCGTGTGACGAACCGCAACAGGACGGTGCGGTGCAATAGTGGTGAAGGAGGAAGACGAGGTCTGCAATAAACCGAGCTTCGCACGACCGCCATGTCTCCTGTGTTACGTGTGTGTGTGCGTGTGTGTGTGTGTCTGTGTGACGCGAGCAGAAGGTTACAGACAGAGGCAAACATAGTCACCCGAACACTGCCTTTATTTCTCGTCTACCTCTTTCTCCGCTATTGCACCGTACCATACTATTGTGTGGTTCGTCATAAGCTTCCTCCTCCCCCTGAGAGAGTCGTAGCTGAAGGGGCGAATGATACCGTCATACTTCTCACATGAACGATGTCAGTCAGGCAGTCCGGTAACGTCAGCCAAGCTCAGGGGGCCGAGGCTGGCTGTTGCACTCCGGACGACATATGCATGCCCCAATGAAGGAAGGTTTGGACACATGGAAACTGTGGGTACTCGGATGTAGTAGGCGTCAGCTTACTCTTCACGTCCTGTGGACACGCAGAATCTCCTGCCCGAACATTCGGTGGTCTGAGTAGTGGAGGCAAAGTCTTAGTTTGTCCAGTATGCCAGGGAAGTGCCCGTGCTGTTTTCGTCGTCATGCACAGTGTTGTCGCAGGAATCCTTGCGGTGGGAGCAGTCCTGATAGGTGGTGCTGAAGGTGCACTCGATGATCTTTCCTTCTCGCGAAACATCATGTTTGTGGAGTCAGCCGTGGGTTTAGTTGACTTGCGCACTCCTCGTTGCAACTGTTCTTGATGCTGCTGATATTGATCTTTGTGATGTTGTTGCGACAGTTGTTGATGTAGCTTCTCTATTGGAATATGTCTTTGACTGTTTGAGCAAATTGACGCAGAGATGATGTGTAGCTTGCATACTGCTCCTTCTTGCGAGACTTGTCTGGTGGCGAGTACAGTATGCCAGGCTTCTCAAAAGACTCTTCCAAGACTCCTGCGACGTCATTCGAAATGAACGCTTTTATCATTTGACAGTGTGCGATGCTGCTCGGCACGTGCGAAGCTTGAAGTGGCAGTGGCTTGTTGAGGTGTAGTACGCAGAAGGCTTGAGGATTACGGAGCACCTTGATCTCTATGTGTACGTTGCTCCAAGTTGTCTTCATCTTTAAAGTTGCATGTGCTGGTGCTGGTACTTATATTCTGGTTTCATCTTGGCAGTAAGCAATTTGGCTTCCTTTCACAAGAACAACTGACTGTTGTGGTATTTTCTCGATTCATGTTGCTGATATAGAAGTTTGTGTCCATTCTGTTTCGAATTCCTGGTTATTGAGTGCTGGAGGATGTCGCAGCGGATGTGGCTCGATCATGTTCTCTCAAAGAAAGGTCATCAAAGAAAGGCCAAAGAAAGGACATTGGCACTGCAGCTTGCTGAAGACATACATATTGTTGACTGATGTGCGGCGGTCAAACCTGCTTCAATGTTGGGTTTCGAAGGAACGAATAGGCATGCGGATCATTTGGTGTACAGTGGCTTTTCTTTTATTGGGAATGTCATGTTTATGCTACATATGCAATTGTGCGTCCTCTTCGTAGGAAAATCATGGCAAGGAAAATTCGCCAAGGATCTGCTAAAATGGGGCTTTGTTTCGGAATGATGATGATCGCTACGTGGAAACTGTGTGGGACTGCGGTGAGCCAGTTGAAATGTCTGCTGCTCGTGCATAATGGAGGGGTCATAAACTTTAAATTGACTGATCATTTCGTCTTTGATTATATTCCATGATTCATCGTTTTCAAGTGTATGCGTGAAGTAGAAGCAAAATGCCTTACTAGTGACGTAATCATTGAAATTTTTTACCATATCCTGTTGCGATCATGATGCAGCAAACACGTGGAACTCAAAGAGGCAAAAGCAATCTTCCACGAGCCCATCGTCCGCTGATCCTGATGAGGATAGCACGGTCGCTGATGAGGCTTGCAGTGATGCGGTCATGATGCTGGTCGGTGTCAGTGATGGAGCTGTGCGCTCTGGGTTCACGCCATGGTGTTGAGTACTTGCATGATGATGTGAGGCCGATGAGGTGACTGCCAGGTCTTTATCCTGTCGACTTGTGTGATGCGAGCAGGAGGTTGTGGATGGAGACAAACATGGTCGCCCGAATATAGCGCCGTACCGTACTATTTTGCAGTTCGTCACACACACATTATATATATATATATGTGTGTATATATATATATATATATATATATATATATATATATATATATATATATATATATATACATACATACATACATACATACATACATACATACATACATACATACATACATACATACATACATACGGACGGACGGATGGACGGACGGACATAGGCCATCTCTGGCACTACGACAGCAACAATGTGATTAAACACTTATTCGGCATTTGTCCAGAAAATTGAGCTGCACAAAACTTACCAAGTGCAGCGTGGTTGCAGAGTTTAAGGTGGCACAGGAAACAAGTACGGTAGTGCATAGAACTAGTGCTCATGTGTTGTATGTGTTGTGCAGGATAACAAAGGGCGCAGCAAGAGCAGCCATGACCTGACAGATGACGCTAGCTTGAGCTCAGTGCCTGCAGTAGGCGAGTTCAAGCGGCCTGTCGAGCCTGAAAGTGCAGTTGACTTGGTACGGCAGCGGATGCGCCAGGCTGCTCTTGCATCTACCTCATCTGTGGCAGAGCAAAACTACTTCGAGGAGGAACGCCAGAAGGCCTCTGCGCAGCGCATGTGAGTAGTGGGGATTTTACCTCTTTTGGCTTTGCTCGATTATTCCTCAATATTTCAACATCATTTCAGGAGTATTGATGAAATAAGTGATTCCAGATGTACATAGTGCTGCTAATCTCACAAGCATGGAGGGAATGTACAGTGAAAATGGGTTTAATATAAATATTGTAAAACACAATGCAATACAGTGTTACAATAACTATACATAAAGTAAATTGCGACAAAACATAATTACGAGAGGAAAGGCAACCGAGGGGCCTGATATTTATTAATTATATCATAAGAAGCCAACAAAGACACCAAGGACAACGTAAGGGAAATTATTTGTACTTACTAATTGAATTAAAAAAGTGATAAATTAGGTGGGGATATGAACCCACGTCTTCACATTACGCTTGCGTTGCTGTTACCATTTGAGCTACCACGGCACTGATCTCTCATCCACCTTCTGGGGTATTTATGTTTTACTACTAGAACTAATGCTGGGAGTGTTAACCAGTACCATGACTCACAAACTTAGGCAGCGGATGTGGAGCATCCTTTCTGCTGCAGTTGTCGTGAGTATGCAATCTATTTGGGTGATGGCAACTGGTTAGTAAACCCGCACATGCTATCTGAAGGCATCAATGTTGCCGGATTTGAGACCCTCTTAATGGAATGAACGAGAAGAAAGGGAACTGAGGGGCCCGATCTTGAAACAGGAGACCAAGAAAAAGAAACAAACAAAGTTGCAGTTTCACCCGAAAGGCGAAGCATTGATTGCGATAGCTAATTGCGACAGTGATATGAAGTAAGGATAGTAGCTTTATTGGCCATATAAACTTGTAAACATAGGCGTACTATACTCGCTGACAACTTTCTGTGGCTAGGAATCGAAAGCTATGCATGCGCGGCTGCTGTGCATGTGTTACCATCCCAAGTAGTCCGACAGCATTTGACAGGGCTTGTGGTTGCTCAGAACAGACGCTGAATCAACGCAGCTTCCACATGCGAAGGTTTCAGGGTGCCCAGACGCAGAAGGGAAAAGCCACAACATAAGTAAACCTTTACACTCACTGGTGTGTTCTGTCCTATTGAACTGTTGCTAATAAGATGTTTATGTTTTCTCTTCCCCAGCCTAAACTAACAAGTATTGAAACATGGCTAAATTCAGAGTGCAAACTACTGGGACACAAGCTAAAGCACAAGAAAAGACAGGACATTGACGGTGTCATGTCTTTTCTTATGCCTTAGCTTGTGTCCCAGTGCAGTGGAACCCCTGTTGTATGTCGCCCGGTTTTGCGATGACCCGGGTTTTACGACTGATTAGTGCAGTCCCGGCGAAGTCCCCATAGAAGCAATGCATTAAAAACCCCGATTATCCGACGCAATTTTACGGCCGACGCGCTTTATACGATGACCCTCGCAAAGCGCAGGACAGAACGGCGGACGGAAGAAAAGTGCCGCGGGTCTCTTTCCTCACTCTGTCTCAGTCTTTTCTTCTCCACAATCACTTTCTCCCTCTCTTCTTAGTGGCGTCGCCTCTCATCGCATTGAGGAAGCGTTTCTCTCCTTCCAGTTTCCCAGCAGCAGATCGCCGACAAGGTAGCGCAGAAAGGCCTAGGTTTATCGCACATGTTCTTCATCGTAGTCCTAGCGACCACCATTCAGCGGAGGTTTTGAGTTGTGTGGAGCAACGCGATGCACGATGTCACAAAAGTGGACAGTTTTGTCATTTGGCAATAAGCTGAATATTATCGAGGATGCAGAAAAGCGGCATGGAGCCATGAAAGCCAGCATTGCCTGGGACCTTAAGTTACCTGAATCTTCGCTTAAGACGATCCTGGCAAACAAAGCGGTGATATTGCAGAATGCCAACAAGTTCGGGCTCAAGCAGAAAGCGGCAAAAGGACAGCATGAGAAGTTAGAAAACATTCTCGTCAAGTGGCTGCATCAAACATGGAGCCCTGTTATCAGCGTTGACGGCGCCATCTAAAAGAAAAGGCGGACCTTGTGGCATTGCATCTGGGCATCGACGACTTTCAGGCATCGAACAGGTGACTGGATCAACTTAAAAAACGAAACATGATTGCGTACAGCCGCTCCTGCGCAGAAAGCACTTCCGTGGACGTTTCGACGGTAAGTGAGTGGATGGAGTTACTGCCAGAGATGAGGACCGTGGTCACTAACAATCTCGCCAGAATATCCTTCCCTGCTGAAGATGCTTCGCAGAAAGGAGATGACTGTTGCGGTAGTCACTTTTGTTGAGAAACAAACCTATGGCCACTTGCTGAAATAATCACTGGCTGTAATAGCAAAACAGCAATCTACAGGCACATTAGAAAAAGCGCCCACGATATCGATTCCTAGCTTCTGCCATGGTGCCGATGGGAATTCAACTGGCTGCAGGGGTGGTGTCACCAGTTTTGCAGACTTGTCAACTGATTGGCATACCCCGCAAGATGCAATCAATTGTTCTACCTGCTTGCACATAGCAGGCCACCAGTATTGTTCACGTAGTCGCTGCTTTGTCCTTGTTATCCCCGGATGGAACTCATGGGCTGCGTCAAGAAGCCGTGCTACAAGGGACGAAGGTACGACGAATTTGTCTCCACGAAGCAGGAGGTCTCCAATGACTGAGAGCTCAGTCCGCACCCGGTAGAACGGAATTGCCTCGGGAGGCAACATCTTCACTGCAGGCCATCCCGACGTCGCCCACTTTATGACCTGTTGAAGCAGAGGGTCCTGCATAGTTTGAACGACAAACTCCGCATGACTAACGCAAGTTGAGACAACACAAATGCTCTCCTCTCTCTCTTCCTCCTCCACATGACTTGGGAGGGGCATCGTTGAAAGAGCATCAGCAACATATTCCTGTCACCCTTATGGAATTCAATAGTAAAGTTGTATGCCATCAGCCTGGCGTGTCACCTTGGAATCCGGAACGGATGTCGACCTACTCCTTATGTACTCAGGAGTGTGACCAGAGCCTGGTGGTCGGTGCGCAGTGTGAATGGGCGACCCCAAAGGTATACTCTCCAATGTTCGCATCCCACAAACAAGCAAGGGCCTCCAGTTCCCCAACAGAGTACTTCTCTTCCTGTGGGGCAAGCCTGCGAGAAGCAAAAGCAATCATTACAAGTTCATCATTTCTCGTCTGCTGCAACATTGCTCCCAAACCAATGGACGAGGCATCTGTAGTGACAATAATGTCACCTGCAGGATCAAATAGCTGTAAACATCTTGTGGCCAAGGAACTTTTCAGCTGCTTGAAACAAACTTGTCTCGCATCATTCCAAGTGACTGGGGTATTCTTACATAGCAACTCGTGGAGAGGCTTGACAAGCACCGCATAGTCAGGCACAAACTTGGCGTAATAGCCCACCATGCCCAAGAATGAGCGCAAAGTGCCAATATCTGTTGGTGCTGGCGCAGCCTCGATGGCGTCAGTGTTGCTTTGTGAGGGGCGTATCCCCTAGTGACTGATCCTGTGATCAAGGAAGTCCATTTCTTGTACATTGAAAATGCGTTTGTCATTCAGCTTCAATCCAGACTTTGCAATCAAGTGCAAGACTTGTTTCACATTCTCGAAGTGTTCCTCACGTGTGCTTCCATACACAAGCACATCATCGATGTAGCACAAAGTGTTCTTGAAGTTCTGCAAAATAGTGACCATCATTTTCTGAAAGGCAGACGGTGCTGATGCAAGGCCGAAGCAGACGCATTTGAATCTGTATAATCCACTATTGGTGATGAAGGTAGTCAATTCTCTGCTTTTAGGACTCGGCAATACTTGGTGGTGGGTGGCTGCTAAATCAATCTTGGAAAAATACCTTGCACCGTGAAGTTTGTGCAATAGTTATTCAGTGTGCGGCAGCAGAAATTTGTCAACAACAATCGCTTTGTTTGGTTCGCGCAGATCGACACAAATTCTTATCTTGCTGTTTTTTTTTGTAACTACTACAATCGGTGATACCCATTCAGACTTATCAACCTTTTCGATGACATCATCATGCTCAAGGTGCTGCAGCTCTTCACGTACAGCATCTCGCACCGAAAATGGCATGTGCCGCAACTTAGCAGCAATAGGCGTGATTCCTTTTCTTATCTTGACCTTATGAATAAAATGTTTTGCCAGACCTAACTTTCCCTCAAACAAGTGCGAAAACTGAAAAAAAGTTTCGGATCAAGGCCTTGTGGCGCTTGCGTAATATGGGTGCATTGCAATGACATACTGTTGATGTGCAGCCGCAGTGCTTCGATGGCGTCAATGCCGAGGATGTCAGTGGCGTTGTTGACGACGCAGAAAAGTATGTCGGCGTGTCGACCCTGGAAGACAACTGGCGCTGTCAAACACCCCTCTGTGCTTATCCTTTGCCTAGAAAAATCGTAAAGTGAAGCTAATGTTGGCTGCATGGAAAGGCATTTCAACCTTGAATATGTGACGGTGGACAGAATCGAGACAGCAGAGCCCGTATCTACGAGGAAATGTATGGGTACATCCTGCACGAGGACTTGGATGTATATTCCTGCTTTGCTTGGCCGTGCGAGAAGCAAGACGTTGAGGTCGCTGGATGTACAGCAGGTATCGACTTCTCGGACCGCAAGGGCCCGCTCGTTTGGCGTGCCGCTCTTACAGACACATTGAAAATGTCCTCATTTGCCGCATTTGCTGCATATCTTATTCTGCGCCTTGCATTTCTTGTAATCTGCAAGATGCTGCGAAAACCCGCAACGAAAGCAAGACTTGTGCTGCTGCGGTAGCGGTAATCGTGATTCTTGTACGGCATGGAATTTGACGTTTTTCCACCTTTTGAACGCTCGCAGCCAATGACTGCAGCTCAAGCGAGTATTTCGTAGCTTCTTCAGTATTGTTGGCAATAGGCGGCACATGTTCAAGAGTAAGCGAAATGCCTTCTAGAAGTAGGCGTTCTCGAAGAATATGGTTTCTCGTCTTCGCTACAAGTTGGTCATGAATGAAATCGTCAACTTGCACACTGAAGTCGCAACTCAATGCCAGCTCGCGCAACACCGTGACGAATGCTGCTGTGGTCTCCCCAGGTAGTTGGATGCGCTGTCCGAACCTATGCCGCTCCACGACGACGTTCGTTTTAGAAGTGAAGTAAGCGTCCAACGTAGCCACTGCTGCATCATACTCATCGCTCATGCCACCTTTATCCTTTTCCTCTGCATGCGGCGTCAACGGTTTCTTCTCCAGCAATGTGTAGTACAATCGTTGGCCTTCAGTGCCCAAACAGTGCAGTAGTAAAGCTTTACGATACGCAGGTGGGTGGGCGTCACTCCCCGATGCCAGAAGATAATTCTTGAAAAGACAGTGCCACTGCGTCCAAGGAATGGCAGGCTTCCTCGGCGTTGGCAGGAACTCGGGCAGCTGATGTAGGCTCATTTCTTCTGCTTTCGGTCACTTCAACCCTCATTGCCAACTGTTGTACCCGCCGTCGTGCCCTGCCCGACTACGCCGCGGGCGCCGGAGAACCGCCGAGTGAACCGCCCAGGCCGTATCTCGAACAACACCCTTCTTTTATTAGTCCGTGATGAGCATATATATATATATATATATACAGGTGCATGCGTCAGCTGACGTGATAAGACACGTCCTTAGTGCCATCTAGGTTATATAAACACAACTACTGAATACCACAGTAAGCAATGACCCTTTAACATGCGTCTTTCCTCTACACTAGGACAGCACTGAGGCCTAGGCTACATGCAATTTGTGTGAATTTCAGTGTCGGTGTCTTCATCAAAATATGGGACTGCAGGTGTCGTTCAAATGCTATTCAAATGCCTCTATTTGCGGCATTTCCCATTTAAATTCAATGTCTGATTTCATGAGAAAGGTTAATGGTTCAGAAATATGCGAAAAGGTCTTGACAAAACGCCTGTAACACGCGTGCAAGCTAAAAAATTTGTCCGCTCCTTTCTTGTCAGTGGGCTGTGGAAATTTAGCGATGTCAGATGTCTTCTGCGGATCAAGGTGGACTCCACATTTGCTGAATACGTGACTCAAGAACAGAAGCTCATGGTTAGTGAGGCTGAACTTTTCAGGCTTCAGAGTGAGCCCTGATGACTTGATGGCCTCTAGTACGTTTCCAAGCCACCTAAGGGGATCGTTGGAATTCCCCGCGAAGATGACGACATCATCCAAGTAGATGACAGGTCTCATTTCAACCCTGCTAACACTGGGTCCGTCACGCACTGGAGCGTTGCAGGTACCGAGCACAGTCCAAATGGCATGACCTTGAACTCATAGAGATCGTCCGGCGTGATGAAGGCGGCCTTCTTGAGATCCATCGACGAGAAGTATGTAGCATAGCAGAGCCAATCCAATGCGCCTTTTATGCATCCTTCATTGTGATCTTGTTCAACCAATGATAAACGATTCAGAAATGTAGGGTTCCATCCTTTTTCTTCACCAAGACTACAGGAGATGCCCACGGTCTTTTCAATGGCTCGATATGTCGTTGCAAAGTGTTCCATCAACTTATTGCCTTATAGCTTCACATTCTCAAGTTGAAACTCGGTAAGGGCTCTGGCTGAGTGGTCAAGCGCACTCTTCGTTTAGTATCTGATGCTTTGCAACTGGTGTTTGTTGAATCCTCGATGACATCGAAAAGCAGTCTTTGTATCGTAAGAAAAGACTTCTGAGTTCTTGCTGCTTAGATCTTGAAGTGTGATTGTTGGTGGTCAAGGATCTTCGTCATTTGGACGTACAGCAACCGCACCTCCATTGGTTGCTGCTTTTAGTTTTAGTTTTCCGGATAGGAGCTTACGAACTGGCCCCGGGCTGGGCCAGTAGCATCCTGGCTACCTGTCGGTGTATCCACTGCATTCTGGCGATGTAGTTGGCAATGTCATGTGGCCACTTGTCAACCTGTGGATGTGGCACGTTGACGGCGAACCCTCGTAGGCCCATCTCGCAGTATGGGCATCAGCAGTAGACATGGCCCGCTTTTCCACAGTGGTAGCAGAGCGGACGGTGGTCGGGGGCGCGTCAAATGTCAGTCATGCTTGGCATGCTATGTGGGGCGGCGGTGGACAACAGAACTGTGGCATGAGTGAGCCCTGGCGCGGGCACGGAGGGGGAACGAGATGGCGGGCTATGGAGCCGTAAGTCATCACTTCCTGTTCCGGCTGCAGCAATTGAGGGACTCTAAGTGACTGTTGGATCTCCTCCCGTACGACATCAGCAGTTGAAGCCGCTTTAGGCAGTGATGAAGGGAACAACTTCTGAAGCTCCTCCCGCACAACTAGTCTGATAGTCTCACACACGTTTTTGATATATCGGTAGTTACGGTCTCAAACCGTAAATCGCTCGCCTCAGGGAGCGCAGACATATCAACGTGGAGCCTATTTAAGGTCATGACAATAAATGGACTCTCTGCCTCGGTCCCCGTCTGTGTCTCCGTGCCTCTTTCTTCAGGCTGCTGTCCCGGCGTGTGCAACGTGCCCTGCGTGTCGTTCATGGTGGCCACGCTGACGTAACATTTTTGCGACGAGGATAAACCCTTTCGTACATACTACGATGCCTTCAAAATTCCTTAGAAACCGTTTTGCTGCTGTGGATGCCGGATTCTGCCTGGATGTTACTAGCGTTGGCACCTGCACCATGTCCTGCTGAGCAGTGCGTTCCATCACCATTCCGATAAAATTTTGGGGATGAGGATAATCCAAGTACATCGCACCTAACTGTAAGTTGCGCTTGCCAACTGCATTCCTTATTATATCTTTCACTTCACCTTCTCTTATTTCAAGCAGTATATCTGCATTTTCTACGACTGCCTGATCCCTGTTTGCTGCTTCTGCAATCCCAGTGTCCACTTCTGCTGCCCTCCTTGCCAGCAACATTTTTGCACTGTATGCATTCGACGTCAGCGCCTTCGACATCATCTGTCCCACCCTTGACGCTACTGCGGCATCGTCTTTGCATTTGTCCTTACCCTTCAGCCCTGCCTGTTACTGCTTAGAATGAATGCGGCGATCCGACCCCTGGCATACTAGCCATCCCTTGGCTAAAATGGTGACATGTGCTGCAGGCATACGTCGATGTTTAGAAGAACTTGTTGTTGGGCGAGTTGGTACATATTAGCGAACATTGTTAACCCTTTGAGGGTCTAATTATTTTGAAGGAAACTTTCCCAGGTGGTCAAATTACTTTATTGCGGATCTTGAATGTACATGATGTATAAAGTCGGGAATAAATAGTAAAAAAAAATTAGGAACGGCATTTTGGTGTCGGCATCACTCAGAACTGCAAAATGTTCAATAGTATTTCAGAGTGTGGTACTCCTTGAAACACGAGTGTCCGCACAGCCGCAGAGAGCGAGAATACCTCATGAGCGGCGGTGATAAACGAGTTAAGAGCAGTGCCAATCAAGATAGAAATCAACTTCCGCCGCCCCTGCGATAGCGTGCCGACAAAGATAAAAATCACGTTTCGCGCGCCTCCGTCGCGGCGGAACCGAAACCGCGAAAGTGCGCTGCCGCTGAGAGCAAGAATACCTCGCGAACAGCAGTTAGGCTAAGAGCAGTGCCAGTGAAGATAGAAATCAACTTCCACCACATCTGCAAGAGAGTGCCGACAAAGAGAAAAATGACGTTTCGCGCCACCGTTGCGATCACGCGGCGAAACTGAAACCGCAAAAGGGGTGTTGCCATAGTCTGCATGATGCGCTGAAGCTAGAAGTCAGTTCTGTTTATCTCCCCAAGAAGGTAGCACAAATTTCAAACGCTTCTTGTAAGTCCTAAGAGGTGGCAGCACCTCCCAGTGAGCATGCATCGTCATCATGGCGCAAAATTTCAAACGGAGGGTCGAAACCGTACCCGTACGGCTAAGACCTTGCGGGACAGAAAACCGCAGCCGTACATGTACGGCGAAAACCGTCAAAGGGTTAAACTGCGCGAACAAACGGACCACAAAGACAGCATGGGACAAGGATGGGCGCAGACTTGCAACTAATGTTTATTCCACAAAAACCACATATAAGCACACCCCCGACATACACCACTGCGCGTGCGCGAAAGAAGAAAAGATAAAAGAAGAAAAACCTTGTATATGCAAAACGCGACCTACCTTCGCTCGTCAATAAACCTCATCTCACTGTTGTGTAAATAAACTGAGGTGTCACTGACACAGTCTTGTCCCTTCTTTCTAATATGGTACGCCTCGAGTAGCTCTCTGGCTCGGCTATCTTGGCAGCGGCACAAAATCTTTACTTCCTTCATGATCGGCTTGCACGTGTACGCCAAGCAGTGGACAAGCAGGTGCCCATTCGTTTTATTTCTAATTGACAATTCATGCTCACACAAGCGCACATTCACACACCTAACTGTTTGGCCTATGTAAACTTTACCGCATAATAGAGGTATCTGATAAACTACTCCAACACTGCAATCTATGTGGAAAATGGAGTGCTTTGTTCCGCAACCTTGGAAGCTATCTTTACTTCTTCCTATGCCCGAGCCATGGGTGAAAGTCAAACCTTTGCCAAGGCGCTGAAAGATGTGTAGTACACCTGCAATGGCATCTTCATACGTGGAACTGGCTTGCTTCTTTAAAAGTACAAAAAAATCGTCAACATAACGAAACACGGTAACAACCTGGTCACGATCTATCCCTTTGTTTACTGCTCTGTCAAATTCCGATAAGTAAACATTGCACAAGATAGGAGCAACACAGGATCCTATACATATACCTTATTTCTGCACGTAAAAGTCTTCTTTAATCTGGATGTAGGTATAGTTGATGTAAAACTCAAGCAACGCTAAAAACCTATCGACAGTCAACCCGGCAGAATTCTGAAAAGCCACTTCGCCATTAACTTCAATACACTTCTGAACAGCCTGAAACAATGCAGCGTGAGGGATAGAATAAAACAAATCTTCTATGTCAATGGAAAAAGCATGGCCAATATCGTCATTCGACTCTATAAACCTAGTAACAGCTTCCGAGTTCTTTGTTTCAAACGGGTTGTCCACTTTCAGGTGCGATAAACATTTCTGCAAAAACTTGCTTACTTCGTTCTGCCAAGTTCCTCTTTCACTCACGATAGACCGGAAAGGGATATCCTCTTTGTGCGTCTTGGCCATAAAAAACATGATCAAGCCATCACCTTTGCTTTTGTTGACTGAGGTAGCCAGTTTGTGCAGTTCCATCTCCTTGCACATAGAAACGGCTTTCGCCTTTATCTTTGCGGCTTCCCCTGGCACAGGCTTGAAGTACTTATTCACAGCAGCCGTCGCCTTCTCATAGAAAAGCCCCGACGGCATTACCACAAACCCTCCTTCTTTATCCTGTTGTAGTAGTCTGAGGTCATTCTATCTAAAAAACCTGACGATTCCTTATGTTGGGTCCTTCCGCTTTGGCCTTTCTTCAGTCTTCTTGTATGTGTTGATTAGTCTGCACCACAACATACACCACTGTGTGCACATGCAGTGGTGTATGCCGGGGGTGTACTTATATGTGGTCTTTGTGGAATAAACATTAGTTGCAAGTCTGCGCCCGTCCTTCTCCCATGTCTCTGTGGTCCATTTGTTCGCGCAGTTTAACAATGTTCGCTAATGCGTCGATGTTGCTGCCAGGACCACGACGCCGGAACACAAAAAAGCGCTCCTCCTCAACGCTCTGGGAGTAGAAGGCATCAGCGTCTACTACAACATCACCAAGACGAAGACAGAGGCCGACGAAGGGACAGGGCCTCCATGGGCAGTTGATGTTTATGAAGCGGCACTTCAAGTGCTTGACAAGCACTTTTCTACAGAAGAAGATGAATTCTGCATTTCAAGTGCAGATTACAAAGTCCGTGGAGCTGACTACAGAGTTCATCCAGGATGTGCAACAGGTCGCCAAATCCTGCAAGTTTGGCACCGCTACCAATCTCATGATCCAAGATAAGATCTTTTGCGACTTGCAGTCGCAACAATTTCGCCGCTGGTTCATTCAACTCGGCGAGCGCTTCACCATCAAAAAAGCATTGCGAATTGCGCAAGAAGAGGAACACACCAATAGAATAATCGAGAAGCTCAGCGTTCTACAAGTAGATGTCGTTTCACAGCGTCGTCAGCCACAAGATGGCGGCCGCGACCGGTCTCGTCTTCCTTGGGACCTTCAAGAGGGTGGTTACCTTTCCTGCCCAACTGCTTTTCAAGATAGCGGTCTACCCCGCCCCGTTTCAGTCCAAGATGGTGGTTACCTTTCCCGCCCGACTACATTTCAAGATGGTGGTTACCCTCCCCGCCCGGGTTCCAGTTAAGATGGCGGCCTAGAGACCAACGCTCCCACCCGACTGCACCGCGAAGGCGAATGCCGAGAGCGAGGAGGTGGGCCTCCCCGTCAGGGATGGAGGCAACCGGGGGGCCTCCTCTCTCTCTGTGCCATCGGCTTGCCGCAGCACTTGGCTAATTTTCCGGCATGTCCTGCCCGCCACTTTCAATTATGCGCCTGCCCATCCAAGTTAACAACGTAACTCTTCCCTTGATGATCGACATAGAGGCAGCTGTCTCACTCATGAATGTTCATGAGTACAAAAAGTACTTTTCATATATCTGCCTCCTGTAATCACATTTAATCACACAAAACTCCTCGAAGCAAGTGGTGAACAACTTGGGATTTTTCTCCACAACCCTGAAGTACCAAGATAAGTCAGCTACCATGAACTTCTAAGTCACTGAATGCGGTTCATCACTTCTCGAACTCGACGCTATCAAGGCATTGAGACTTGTCATCTTCTGTGAGAGACTGTCCTATGCTCAGATCACTCCTTCATCTGCAGTTCTGCCCAACACCCCGTTGCAATTCAGTCACCTCTTTGCACCAGACTTGGATCTGGTAAAAGGATACGTCCATCAAATAACTCGGTGACCGGACGTGATGCTGGTGGCGTCCAAGCTGCGTCGACTTCCGTTACTGCTCCTCCAGAAAGTGACAGATGAGCTTCTTCATCTAGAGACTTCCGGAATCATCGAAAGGGTCAACACTTCTGACTTGGTGTCACCACTGGTAGTGGTAAAGGAGAAGGACGAGTCCATCCGCCTGTGGGTGGACCTCCGTGAGCCGAACAAAGCTATTGTGATAGACCGGTTTCCCGTTTCTCACATTGAGGAACTGCTTCACCAATTGTCAGGTGCTACTTGTTTTCTAAACTTGATGCCTCTGCTCTACGACCAGAATAAACTCCCTTTACAATTGGTGGAGCTGCTGGGCACAACAAGAATTCTGGAACTTGATTGATTGATTGATTGATTGATTGATTGATTGATTGATTGATTGATTGATTGATTGATTGATTGATTGATTCTTTATTGGTTTATCACATATACATGTGATGGGAGGCGAAGGGAAAAGCCATTCAAGGATGGCTTGAAGGATCGCAATCGAACACTGCAGTCCGTCTTCATTATGCCGGAAGAAGGACCACCACCACCACCACCACCACAACTTGCTGCCCCGGTGACTATTGTGGTCTGCCCTGGCCCGTTGCGTCAACGCGACCCACCAATCTTCAGCAGTACCGAAGACCATGACGTAGAAGACTGGCTCGCTGACTACGACTGGGTGTGCATCCACAACCACTGGGACGACACCAAAAAACTGAATTATGTGTCATTTTATTTGAGCGGTGTTGCCAGCGGTGTCGCCACCACAACCACGAACGTGGTCTCACAACGTAGACGGCCTTCAAAACTAACATGACGGAGGTATTCGGGTGCCCTTTCGTTCGCAAGCTTCACGCTGAGCAACATTTGCGCGGTCGTGCGCAACAGTGCGGGGAGACATTTACCAGTTATATAGAAGATGTTGTCGACCTCTGTAACCGCATTGACGTCACAATGGCTGATGCTGAGAAGATCCGCCATATCTTAAAAGGCATTGAAGACGACGCCTTCCAGATGCTGTTGGAAATTTGGCAACAGTCTCTGAACTCGTCAGTTTCTGTCAAAGTTTCGACGAACTATGCAAACAACGCATAGCCACTTCAATGTTGAGCTTGGCCCCAGATAACACTTCGCTGCTTCTACAGATCAAGGAGTTCGTCCGTGAAGAAGTGGCTCGTCAGCTTTCTCTGATTCCACTTACACACGGCCATTCTAGTTCTCCGTTGGCGCCCACTCTCCAATCTGTCATCAAGGAGCAGGTAGCCGACCGCGTTTCACCTTCTCTCCAGCAGGCTCTAACTGTAGCTCCCGTGACGTATGCCGAAGTCACTACGAGGCCTGCACCACAGACCTACAGTCCCCTTCTCCCGCCTTTGCGCCCACCCATATCCCCTCCAGTCTGGCCACTTGTGCACTATGCACGACCTCAAGACCATTGGCGCACGGAAGACAATCGTCCGATTTGTTTTTATTGTGGCCAGGCTGGACACGTGGCACGTCGCTGTCGCCTCCTTACACCGAACGTCCCTAATAATGTGCGTCCACATGCACCATATTTCCAACAACGCCGCAACTATTCAGATACCTTTAAATCTCCTCCTGCCGTCTAGACAGCATTCTCTGCTCGCCGTTAACCTTCTCCTCTTCACCGCTCCCTTTCCCCCATGCACCATCAGCAGAGCCCTCTGCGCGAGGAAAACTAATAATTGCAGTTCAGGATGTGAGAACTGCGGTGTCAGCGAAATGTATAAGGCCTCACACTTCCCCGAAAAATGTCATTGAAGTCTCAATGGAAGGAACATTGGCCCTAGCACTTGTTGACACCGGTGCTGCATTTGCAGCTATAGATGCCCGTACTTGCAGCAAGATAGGAAAAGTGACAACACCGCTTTCTGGACTGTCCCTTCGGACTGCCGACGTGCAGCACATCGAGCCATCCAGCGCCTGCCCCAGTCGTGTCATCATTCAGGAAATTCTTTATATCACAGAATTCATTGTGTTGCCATCATGTCCACATGACGTCATATTAGGTTGCGACTTTCTCTCTACACATCATGCGATTATTGACTGCACACGTGCCAAAATCGAGCTGTTTCAGTTTTCGACCGATATTATCACTGACCACAGGGACCCTTGTCACAAAATCACCATTTCAGAAGACACCGTTATACCTGCCTGGTCCTCCGCTCTTGTCAGTATCTCTTGTGACTCTTTAGATGGCGGCACAGTACTCTTCACTCTGTCTGAACTCTTAGTTCGCTGCTGTTCACTACCAATGCCATTCGCTGTCCTCGAGTTCAAAACTGGCACCTCTCTCACGCGCGTGTCAAACCCATCGGCCGAAACAATTCCTCTATGCCGCCATGAAAGCCTTGGCAGATCAGAGCCACCGGTCTCATCTTCAACATTTGACGCGATGGACGACTCCACTTATCTTGCCGCTCTCGAGGCATCGCCTCCTCAGTCAGTGCCGCATTATTTTACGCCAGCTATTCCCAGTGACCTTATGACGCCGCAGCACGATGAACTTCTTCACTTGCTCCAAGGCTTCTCTTCCTCTTTTAACTGCCAAGCAACATCACTCAGCTGCACAATCACTGTTTCGCGCACTATCGATACTGGTAGCCATGAATTGTAGCCATTTGACAGCATCCCTAACGAGTATCGGCAACTGAAAGACGCATTATCAATGACCAGGTGAGCGATATGCTCAAATCAAACGCAGTGTCATCCAGCCTTCTAGTAGTCCCTGGGCATCACCAGTCGTCCTAGTTAAAAAAAAAAGATGGCACCCTACAATTTTGCGTTGACTATCGAAGGCTTAACAAGATTACCCGAAAGGATGTATACCCGTTGCCACGTATCGGTGATGCGCTTGACTGTTTGCAAGGAGCGGAGTTTTTTTCTTCCTTAGATCTTCGCTCTCGCTACTGGCAGGTGCCCATGGCTGATGCTGACTGTTCTAAAACCGCGTTTGTAACACCAGATGACCTGTATGAATTCACTGTCACTTTCACTGTCACAATTCACTGTCATGCCGTTCGGTCTGTGCAACACGCCTGCCACCTTTGAACGCATGATGGACGGCATTCTGTGCAGCCTGAAGTGGCATACTTGTCTCTGATACCTTGATAACGTCGTCTTTCTCGTCTTTCGTCTTTCGTTGCTGTCTGTCCGTCAGAAAAGGAGTGCCTGGCTATCGTATGTGCTCTTCAGTAATTTCACCCATATCTCTACGGTTGACCCTTTGACGTGGTGACGGATCATCACGCTCTTTGTTGGTTGTCTAACCTGAAAGACCCATTGGGCCGCCTCACTCGGTGGGCCCTTTGAATCCAGGAATATGATATCCGTGTCATCTATCGCTCTGGATGCAGACGCTCTGACGCCGATGCCCTCTCGCGCATCCCAGTTACTTCAGACAGCAGCACTTCTGCCTACAGACATGATATCTCAGCGCTTGACATCCTGGACATGGCCTCAGAGCAACGAAAAAACCCATGGGTCGTCATGATATTCAATTTTTTGTCAAATCCTCCGGCTCCTTCGGCAGCTTGAGCGTTATGCCGACAGGCGCGGCATTTCATCATCCTCGACGAACTTTTATACCGCCGCAACTACCACAATTATGGCCGCACATGGCTCTTAGTAGTGCCTTGCCACCTTTGACATGATTTATGCTCCGCTTTTCATCTTATCATCTGCTTATCATCCACAAACCTATGCCTTAACAGAACGATTCAACAGAACTCTTGGTGACATGCTATCAATGTATGTTGCGTCTGACCACTCCAACTGGGATCTTGTACTTCCATTCATCACATACGCATATGACACTGCCTTTCAAGCCACTACCGGATTCTCACCATTCCTTTTTGCTTTACTGCCACCATCTCTCCAGCACCATTGATGCGGTTCTCCCGTACCGGCCGGACCCTGCTGAATGCTCACCTGTTTCTATGGTCGCTCAGTATGCTGAGAAATTCCGACATCTGGCTCGTTCTTTGATGTCTGCTCAACAGTGCCGCCAAAAATAGCATCATGACCTCAGCCCACCCCCTAACCCCTTCGCTATTGACTCACTTGTGTGGCTTTGGGTCGCGCCTGTTGCTGCTCCTGACCTTTCGTCCAAGCTCCTTCTGAAGTACCACGGGCCCCACCGCGTGGTTGCGTAACCATCACCAGTTAATTACATGATCGAACCCGTATTGCCATCTCCCGATCTGCGTCGGGGGCGAGAGACTGCACATTGACCGGCTGAAGGCATATTACGATCCGCTCACCTCTTCATAGGTCACCAGGCTGGCTACTTTTCAATTCCAGGGGTGACTGTTATGAAGAAGATCGGCAGGCTGAAAAGCCCAATTGCCCCCATCGCGTGGCTCGTACCCAGTTCGCTCTAAGCCTGCACCCTATCTGCTGGCTGCATTTCTTGCTGCTACTCTACGACCAGAATAAACCCCCTTTACAGAATTAACATATCCCTTATGCGCAAAATTATGTGCATAAATAGTGAACAGTTTTCTTCAACAGAACGGCTTCTAAAGTCATCAGTTCAGTTCAGTTTGTTGTCCTTAATGACCCCCGGAGGGGGTATTACATAAGGGGTGGGTTTAACATAAGTTCCACATTTGGTACACTTCATAAGTTATATACAAAGTGATCAATCACACGCTGTAGGAATGAAGACAGGCAAGTGATGCTAACAATGTCAGCAGGAAGGCCGTTCCAGTCTTTAGCTGCTCGAGGAATGAATGAGGCGGAAAAATGAGTGGTTCGGGCACGCAGGCGTTTGACTTGCTGCGGATGTCTGGTGCAGTGAGAGATGCGTGCTACAGGAACGATGTATGGCGCATGATGAAGGGTATTGAAAAAGAACTTGTGATAGAGCTCAAGACTAGCAATGCGTCGGCGATTAGATAGTAATGTTAGTCCGGATTGTGTTTTAAGTGCGGAAATACTGACATCATATGAATATTGTGAGTGAATGAACCTAGTAGCGCGGTTCTGAACAGATTCAAGTGAGGTGATAAGATAGGTTTGGTGCGGGCTCCAGATGGCAGATGCATATTCAAGTATTGCCCGAACAAGGGACTTGTAGGCAAGCAGTTTTACGTTTTGAGGTGCCTGGCGGAGATTACGTTTTAAAAAACCTAGTGTTTTATTAGCAGATGATATGATGTTAGAAATATGTTTATGCCAAGACAGATCATTGCATACAGTGACACCTAGGTATTTATAGGACTCTGCTAGTTCGAGAGGCATGCTTCTAATTTGGTAGGTAAATACCTGGGGATTACTGCTATGAGTGAAAGACATAACTTTACATTTTTGTACATTAAGTTTCATTAACCAATCGTCACACCATGTTAGTATGTTGGTGAGGTCTTTCTGCAGGGCTGTTTGATTGCTGGTGTTACGTACAGTTCGATAAATGACACAATCATCGGCGAACATTCGGATATTACAGGACACATGTGAAGGTAAGTCATTAATATATATTAAAAATAATAGAGGGCCAAGAACCGATCTTTGAGGGACGCCTTATGTTAGTGGCACAGGGTTAGATAGGTGATTATTTATAATGACAGATTTCGAGCGGTTGCTAAGAAATTCAATGATCCAATTCAAAACATCAGGATGCAAATTAAGTCTTGTAAGTTTCAATATTAGACGTTGATGAGGAACTTTATCGAAGGCCTTAGAGAAATCCAGGAAAATTGCGTCAGTCTGTATGTTACTGTCAAGGTTAGTGTGAACATCGTGCAGGAAAATGGCCAGCTGTGTTTCACAGGAGAAACCTTTGCGGAATCCATGCTGGGCGGGATGGAAAAAGTGATTCAAGTCAAGAAAATGCATTATAAGAGAGTAGATGACATGTTCCATGATTTTGCAGGGGACGCTTGTTAGGGAGATGGGGCGGTAGTTAAGAGGCGAGTTTCTGTTACCTGATTTGTGAACTGGAACGACCTTCCCAATTTTCCAGTAAACTGAAATGAAACCTGAAGAAAGAGACTGGGCGAATATCAAGGAAAAACAGGCTGCAGAAATAAGCTTAGTGTTTTTTAAAATTTTTGGGTTAATCTCGTCTATGCCGGAAGATGATGAACACTTGATTTTGTCAATGATCGCACAAATACCGCTTGCATTGAAAGCAATGGCTGGCATTGACGAGTTTATACTAAGTGATGACGAAATGGGAGGCGCATTAGATTCGTTAGTGAACACAGAAGCAAAGGCCGAATTGAACACGTCGGCGCAATCGGAATCATTAATAATTTCATTCGATTCGTTAGTTATCTTAATAGTGCGCGTTTCGCTATCGTTTATAACTCTCCAAAATTGCCTCGGGTTATTGATTAATAGGTTTGGTAGATTGTTGTGATAAAAGGAGTGTTTAGCGTGACGCAGTGCGTCGACGTAGCTCTGTTCGGCTTCATAATATTTATCCCACGCGCATGGGCGTCCTCTCTGTTTGGCGGCGCGATACAGACGCTTTTTTTGTTTTCTAGGCGTTTTAAGTCCTTTGTGAACCATGGTTTTTGCTGATAAGAACGAAAGGTGACTTTAGGAATGAATTTATGTGCGAGATCACTTAGTTTGTTTTTGAAGCGCGTCCAATTGCTCTTAACGGAATGGTCTTGAAAAGTTGATTCGAAAATAGAAAAGAATGTATTCATAGCTTCAGTTATAGCTCCGTAATTTCCTTTGTCGTATAGACATATTGTTTTCTTAAAGGTATCCCGTGTCAACAAATTGAACGAAAAAGTGGCATGGATGACTTTGTGATCACTGATCTCAGGTAAATAAGAAATGGATGAAAGGCTGTCAGGGTGGTCGGTTAGTATGAGATCGAGGACGTTAGCAGTTTGCTGCGAAATCCGGGTTGGTTCAGTTACTAGCTGGGAAAGGTTAAAGTTAAGGCAGAAATCGACAAAATTTCTAGCCTCTATGTGTCCGGATACCGAGAATGATTGTATGGTACGCCAGTCTATTTGTGGGAAGTTAAAGTCACCGAAGAGCAGGATTTGCGCGTTTCGGTGGGTGGTTACCAGTTCGCTTATGACGTTGTTAAGTTGATGGCAGAAATCAGAAGTAGCACTGGGCGGTCTGTAACAGATACCAAGTAGCACTTTTTTTGGATAGGTATGCATTATGACCCATAACATCTCAAGATCTGATGTGACGTTAATTAGCGAGCATGGCAACTGCTCACGAACAGCGACTAGCACATCACCACCACGGGTTCCTGCGCGGTCGTTCCGACAGAGGCAGAAACCGGGCAGGTCGACTAGAACTTCGCTATCAGTAACGGCGCTGCTCAGCCATGTCTCAGTTAGTAATAGTATGTTGCTACCGGTAGATGAAACTATGTTCGACACCAATTCACGCTTTGGGAGGAAACTGCGCACGTTCATGTATATTATAGAAAGCGAAGTGCTATCTCTGGAGCAAGTCGGTGTTCTGTTATTTTTCTGTTTGGGGTGATGTAGCTGCTATGACAACTCTTTGACACTACTCGAGGCGGCATCAAAGGTGTATCTTCTTGAACCGATGAACAAAGTCTTAAAGCGGAGCGAAAACGGAACGCCTTTACCTTTTGTGAAAGCAACGAGATGTTTTCGGGAATTTCGTACTGATCGCGAAAAGTCCTCGCTAATACTGTAGTCAGTGCCCTTAAGCTTTCGGCCACTCGAAAGGATGTTAACTTTGGTTTTATGAAAAGTAAATTTTGCTATAAGGGGGCGAGAGTGATTGGGGGAGTGACGACCGATGCGATGTGCACGTTCTATTTCTTTTGGGTCGATGGTTAGTTGCAACCTATCGCGGCAAAGTTCCACAATCAATCTTTCGGAGTCGGCAGTTGTTTCCGAGCTGGAAGGGTCAGGAATGCCGTAAAAAATTAAGTTGTCCCGCCGTGAGCAATTATCAGCATCGTCGATATGTGCTTCGAGCTCGGAAATGTGAAAAATAGCCTGTTCAGTCGTGGTGCGCATTGCATCCACTTCGTTTCGAATGGGCAAAAGCATCTGGTAGTGACTCTCAAGATCATTCATTCGTTTGCTTAGATCAGTAATTGCTTTATCGGTAGAAGTAAGTTGCGACTTGAGACCATGAATTTCAGTGATCAGCTAGTTCTGACCGGCGGTTAGTTTTCGCAATTCGGTTAGTAGGTTTTCAGGAATGTCAGGACCCGGGTTTGTTTCCGCATCACCGGCCAAAATCAGCAAGGCATGAATAATATGAGCACATTCGACAGCAATGGCGGCACAGCAGTGCGGGCTCGGCAACTGCATCAGGAAATAATTGCTAGATTTTTTAGCAAAGAGAGCATATGGTTGACTAACCTGCATTGCAAGATCAAAAGGTTTAGTGAGCTGTGCAGATGCGCAGTCGCCGAGCCCACAAAGCTGTGTCGACGGCCGCCCCCAGTTTATATCTGTTGACTGCGTTGCTGTTGCTGACGATGGGGATTGCCACCCCCGACTGAGGACCACCGGCCGCCACTTCTTCTGTTGGATGTCCGGGTATGACGCATCGCTGGTATGGAAAACCTGGATGTTGGCCGGCTCGTTTCCTTGGCAGTCGACCACGCACCTCGACGAAGCTGACGTAGCAGCAGCGGTTATCGTAGGTAGCAGGAAATGCACGGTAGTGAAGGTGACGATCTGCATTGCAAGAGCAAAAGGTTTAGTGAGCTGTGCAGATGCGCAGTCGCCGAGCCCACAAAGCTGTGTCGACGGCCGCCCCCAGTTTATATCTGGTGACTGCGTTGCTGTTGCTGACGATGGGGATTGCCACCCCCGACTGAAGACCACCGGCCGCCACTTCTTCTGTTAGATGTCCGGGTATGATGGACATCATGCTCTAAAGGTGACTGTTGTAGCCAGGAAGGAAGAGCAAGATGGCCAGACGAGGAGTCACATATGCACACATTTAGTGGTCTCTCAGGCTTGTTATATCTCAAGAAGATCGTGCACGGCCAGATCACCGACCACACGCAGTCACGGGGAACTATGTCTCCCCGCTTTCACTAGATGACAGCATATACAACAGTGACAAGGAATCATTAAAATAAACCTACTGATTGCAGAAATATTTGCTTTAGAATAGTCATAAATATATTTTCGCTGGATCACTTTCTTGTGGAAATTAGCAGCAAATTGATAATTAAACTGGATTAACTTGTGGTTGCTGATTTCTTCTAAAACATTAGCAGAAGTAGCTTCTGGATACGTGGTACATACAAGATCAAGAATGGTGGTGTCACGTGTGGGTTCTTTCACGATCTGGTGTAATGAAAACAGCTTCAGAGTGTGAAGAAAATTGTGACATTCCTGTTTGTTCGAGCTAGAGCTGAAAACGGAATTATTGCTCCAATCGTTTCCAGGGTAGTTGAAGTTTCCTGTTAAAATTATAGGAACGGGAGGAAACCTGTTTTGAATGACTTCTAATTCAGAGGTCAAGCGTGGACTGAAATTAGAATCGGGGACTGGAGGATGATAGCAAACCCTGATAAGAACGGAAAAATGTGATGAACAGGAGCGTACAATGACCCAGCAAGTTTCAATGGAATATAATGGCACAAGCACACTTTCAGAATGAATTGATTTTCGAACAGCCATAAGAACACCACCACCATGCGCTGTATTTCTGTCTTTTCTGTCTATGTTGAACTCAGAATGAATTGTCAATACACAGTCTGGTACGTCACTACTGAGCCATGTCTCAGTGCCTATTAAAACGTAGTTGCACACATGGTCATAGAACAGACAAGATAATCTTGCTTAGATAAAATACTGCGTAAGTTGGAAAACAATAATGTGAGCGGAAGAACATTTTTTGGCTTGTTTTTAGATTTTACAGGCATCACTTTGTCATGTCATTGCGAGCCAGTGGGTTGCATGGATTGAGATAACAAATTTGCCAAGGGGACGACAGTGCCAGAGGCAGAATCAAAAATGTATGTTTGGTTGCTTGCTGAAAGTTTGTCAAACTTGAGTCGTACTTTTTGCCCCTGATCGCGGAATTGTTTTCCAAAATACCACAACCACTCTCTGATTGCGCGCATCTTAGAAATCGTCCTCGAACCACACTTTTCGATCCTTATGGTCTTTCAGTTGCGACGAGTTTGTGAAAACTTCCTGTTTGCGTTTGAAGTTCAGAAACCGGATGAGGATCAGCCTGTTGAAACCACTTTTCGGACGCCCCAGATGATGCGAGCGTTCAATCTTTCCTACTTGGAGACCCAGTTTGCTTGAAAAAACACTTCGAACAATTTTTTTGGCTTCATCCCAAGTCTCCGTTTGCCCCTCTGGAAAACCCTTCTTCACAATCAGGTTGTTTCGCCTAGATCTGTTCTCTAGGTCATCCAGGGTGCCTGATAGCTGGTCTATATTTATTTGCAATGAATTATAATCGCCCAAGATGTTTCGGTAACAGTTATTTTCAACCTGTCCACATCTTTTGACGGCACTTTTAAGAGTGCACATGCGTTTGGCAAGGTCATCAATTTTCTCCGCAATGTCATTCAGCTGATGCTTGGTATTGTTCTGGAAGTCAATATTCTTGCGTCTGAAGCTTCTGGTTTGGCGAGAATAGCATCAAGGATTTTGCTATCACCAGGACCTGGGTTGGGCTCAACGTCGCTACAGCACAACAAGCTTGTGACAAGGCAAGCTGCCAGAATTATGCACGCTCTAGGAACAGGGCTCTGTTCTGAGGAATAGGCTCTGCCCTGAGTAAAAGATAAGTGGTGCTAACATTTGACCGGTATAGGCCGTTTCTATGGTGAAAACAGGTGAATGGGCCTATGTGAGAGCGGTAACTAGCAAGATCGTTACCCATGATTAGCAATCCGCATTTACTAGACACAGCAAGTAAGCACGTGGGATTTGCGACCAAGCAGTACAAAATCAAGGTCTTTCCCTTAGCAGAAAAAAAAAAAAAAAACCACTCACTTATAAGTGAGAGCGGCAAAATTAGTGATCTTATGGTGAATAAAATAAATTAGTGAATATTTTATGGTTGCAAATCCCAATGCAGACAGCGAAGCTCGGTACTTTATTCCGAGCAGGTTGAAAGGAGTAGAGCCAAATGAAGCGCCACCACAATGACAAGTAAACCACCGCAATGATGCTCCACGTGCCACTTCGGCACGCACGCGATTGTGTCAGCACGAGCACACGCAGCCGGGAAGTTGTCTTTTGAATGAACTGCAGCCGAAAGGGGCGCCCACGCTGTAGTAAGCAGAAAATAGTTCATGCTTGCATAGATCCTATGGTACGCACTTTCTTTAGATTGTGTGACAACTTGTGCAAGTATAGCACCACGTGCCAATAGACATAATGTTAATTTGCTTTTCAGTGCTCCGTGCCAGCTTTCCTCTATATGTAATCATATCAAAACACGCGAAAGGCCCCTGTGCACCACAAATCATAAAACTCGTTTCAATGATTGCAGGCACAATGTTATCTATTGAATACCACCGCGCTGTGGAAAAACTTATATGGGTCAAACGGGACAGTGTTTCAATGAAAGAGCTCATCAGCACCGCAGTAACCTAAATAATGGCTATGGGAGTCATTTAGCAGGACGCTGTAACAAGTGTCTTTGCATTCCCATATTTGAAAAAAGCTAAATTCATAGGGAAAGGAAAAGGTAAGATGGAAAGGGAAATAATAGAGGCTTATCACATTAGAAAGGAAGGAGATAAATGTGTAAGTGCTCCCTCTCTTGCCTTGTCGGGAAGGGAAATAGCTTTTTTGCATGAAATATTACGATGTTGCTGATTTGCAGATGTGCTTGCAACTGGTGTACACATGCTTATGCTGAAAAAGGAATAAATAGCTGGAGAATTTCAAATAAACTTCCAGTTGGCAGTCAGCACTTCTCTGTAATATTTGTTTCCTCGTGTTCTTGTTTTATTCTAGCCCTCATCAAGATCTTATTACTGCTAAAGAAGAACACGCCAGTCTTATGGGGCCCAGAGCAGGCTCACGCATTCGCTGCTCTCATCAGGTTTCTGACTACCCCTTCCATACTTGCCCACTTTGATCCATCTGCACCGACCGAAGTCCACAATGACCCAAGTGGCCATGGCATCGGCGCAGTTCTCGCCCAACAGCAGAATGGTACCAAATGTGTGATAGCTTACGCCAGCCGCCTGTTGTCACCTGCCCAAGGAAATTACTCCATCACCGAGCGGGAGTGCTTGGCACTAGTTTGGGCTGTCGGCAAGTTGTGGCCATATTTATATGGCCACACATTTTCAGTCGTTACAGACCACCACGCACTCTGCTGGCTGTCTTCCCTCTGTGACCCGACAGGACGGCTTGAGCACTGGGCTTCGCGGCTCCAGGAATTTTCATTTAGTGTCAATTACAAGTCTGGATACCTCCACGAGGATGCTGACTGCTTCTCTCGTAACCCCGTGGATCCTCCTGATCCTTCTGCGCATGATCTGGTAACCTGCGTGATGGCTTTGACTGACATGACTGACCTGCGTGCTGAGCAACGATGCAATGAATCCTTACAGTCCATCATCACCGGAGTGCAATCTAGCCGCACTGACGGCACATGCCGCATGTTCGTGCTTCAAGACGACATCTTCTACCGCTGCAATATCAACCCTGATGGCCCTGAGTTGCTCCTTGTCCTTCCTCATCATCTGCGATTCGTCGCTCTCGAACAACTTCACGATGCACTGATGGCGGGATATTTTGGAGTTTTGCGTACATTCCACCACGTAGGATGCCGGTTCTTCTGGTCGGGTCTCTACCGCTCTGTACATTCCTAACCTAACCATTCTAACGTTCATGGGAATTGTCTGTAAAATATTTCTTGGAGCAATAGTATCCTATTAAGACCATCCACCGTGTTGCCCAGTAGTTGCTGCATGTGACGTAACAGCTGGCTGGGCGTGTGGTGGTAGCGTCATGCCTGTGGCGCACAGCTACCACAGGCGTGATGCTGTAAATGAGGCTGCCTTCAGTGTGGCATAAGTATTGCCTGCTGGTGGGGAAAACAGCAGGTCTCGAAATTTGCTAGTGGCTGATAGGGGCAGACTGCTCACCATGTAGTTGTACTTCGTGAGGTTTGTCATGATGTGCCGTGCAGCGAGTTGTGATTCTACCTGGATAAACCACCATTCAGGAGCAGCCGTCCAAAATGGGGGAAGTTTAATGTCGATGACAAAGAGTGTCGGAAGGTCCGTGCCTTGAGGTGTCTCCATAGCACTTGCTACTAGTCCGAGTTACCAATGTCAGGGATGCGAGCACAGCTAGATAGGGCAGACAGAAGTGAGTAATGCATCCCTGAGAAACAAAACAACTGACTTTATTTTCGGCATTGTCCAACCTTGGCAGCTTCGTTTCGCATCCTCACACTATCCTCCTTTCCCTACACGTAACGCGATAAGATTTGAACGATGGTGAAAGATGGAAGAGGGTGTCTCAGTTGCTGCAGTGCAGACGAGAGGCTGCCACAATGGTTAGGCTTAATTTCACTACAGAAATTATTATCAGAATGGAAGGAGTGCAGAGAAAGGCAGTAAGATTTATCTTTAATAAATATGCACGATCAAACTGATTCACCAACTGATTTAATGCAGAAAGCTGATGTGTCAACCTTACAAAATCTTGGTAAACTAATATGACTGAAGCTTTCAACTAACTACACATCACAGACATCTTTGCACACTTATTGAATACAGGTAAAGTTGTATGCATTTGTAACGAACTCAACAGTTCCACAAAAAGTGGTAATTTATTGGTGGTTCATTATATATGAACTCGCCCTTAGAAACAATCAAAAAGCTAACAGCACTGAAGCAGGCATCAGTAGTTACAGTGCAGCACTTTGGTCTGCAAACCAGGTTTTCAGCGTTATTTTTTTCCCCAGTGCATTCCCGCACCAGCCACAAATTTCCATTAGGAATGTCTATCTAAAGAATGAAATGTAGCATCATATAGCTTTACCAAAATGGCGCCCTGTGCTGATCATCTGTTATTTTGAAACTGAAAGCACAGTAGCCATCTTTTGTTCAATATTGTGGTATTGTCACGGAAAATATATAAATGAAGATATGTTTACAAATTCTCTGCAGCAAGCTGCAGCACTGCCAAGATGGCAGAAAGACCATCTTTACAATTGTTGTTTTCTTCCCCCCAGTGGCCAACATTGTCTTTATCACATTGCTTGCAGTCTCGTGACATTGACCTCCAACCAGAAAAGCATTGACCCAGCGTCTGGGACAGGGTGGCGGGCGAAAGGTATGGCTTGAAGTGGGCCACGTGAACGACCTCTGATAAAGTAGAAAACATGGTAGGATCGAGCGGCACTATTTCCTAAGTAACATCTATCACTTGTCGCAGGGTGTGATAAGGGCCAGAGTACCTCGATAGTAATTTAAAAAAAAAAAACAACACGCCAAGATGAGGAACAGAGAAGAACAAGGTGACCTGCACTGAAGTGGGCGTCCCGGTGGTGGGTGTCGTACAACTTCTGCTGTGTCTGCGACGCAAAGAGGCAAAGACGGACGTGCCTGACATGCTTTTTTTGCTGTAACAATGGCATTGTGAGCGTATTCAGTAGATAGTTCGGCAGGGGTTGAAAGAAGTGTGTCAAAAGGGAGTGTTCATTCTCGCCCATACAGAACATAGAAGGAAGAATAGCCAGTGGTGTCATGGCATGAGGAGTTATATGCAAGGATTA